>NW_028075669.1:0-586455 GCF_014824575.4 Sturnira hondurensis
ATATAGCAAAAACAAAAATAAAATATCTGGGAATAAACCTAACCAAGGAGGTTAAAACCTGTGTGCAGAAAACTACACAACACTGAAGAAAGAAATCAAGGAAAATACAAACAAATGGGAACATATACCATGTTCATGGATTGGAAGAATTAACATCATCAAAATGTCCATACTACCCAAAGCAATTCACAGATTCAATGCAATACATATTAAAGTACCAATGGCATATTTCACAGACATAGAACAAACACTTCAAAAATTTATGTGGAACCATAAAAGACCCCGAATCACAGCGACAGTTTTGAGAAAGAAGGACAAAGTAGGAGGGATCACAATACATGATACCAAACTGTATTACAAGGCCACTGTAATCAAAACAGCCTGGTACTGGCATAAAAACAGGCACATAGACCAATGGAATAGAACAGAGAGCCCAGAAATAAACCCAACTCTCTACAGTCAATTAATATTCAACAAAGGGGGGCAGTAACATAAAATGGAGTAAAGATAGCCTCTTCAACAAATGGTGTTGGGAGAACTGGACAGCTACATGCAAAAAAAATGAAACTCGAGCACCAACTTACACCATACACCAAAATAAATTCAAGGTGGATAAAAGACTTAAATATAAGCTGTGAAACCATTAAAGCCCTAGAGGAGAACATTGGCAGGAAAATCTCAGATATTCCACGCAGCGATATTTTTACTGATACGTCCCCTAGAGCAAGAGACATAAAGGAAAGAATAAACAAATGGGATGCCATCTAAATTAAAAGCTTCTGCATGGCTAAGGAAAACAGTATCAAGATAAAAAGAGAAGCAACGGCGTGGGAAAACATATTTGCCAATGATACCTCAGACAAAGGTTTAATCTCCAAAATACACAAAGAACTCACATGACTTCACTCAAAGAAGACAAGCAACCCGATCAAAAAATGGGCAGAGGACTTGAACAGACACTTCTCCAAGGAGGACATACAGAGGATCCAGAGACACATGAAAAGATGCTCGATATTGCTAGCTATCACAGAAATGCAAATTAAAACCACAATGGGATACCACTTTACACCAGTCAGAATGGCTATCATAAACAAAGAAACAAACGAAAGTGTTGGAGAGGTTGTGGAGCAAAGGGAACCCTAGTTCACTGTTGTTGGGATTGCAGACTGGTACAACCACTATGGAAAACAGTATGGAACTTTCTAAGAAAACTAAAAATGAACGTGCCTTTTGACCCAGCAATTCCACTCTTAGGAGTATATCCTAAGAACCCTGAAGCACCAATCCAAAAGAACCTATTCACCCTGATGATCATAGCAGCACTACTTACGATAACCAAGAGTTGGAAGCAACCTAGATGCCCATCGGTAAATGACTGGATCAAAAAACTATGGTACATTTACACAATGGAATTCTATGCTGCAGAAAGGAAGAAGGAGCTCCTACCCTTTGCAACATCATGGATGGAACTGGAAAGCATTATGGTGAGCGAAATTAGCCAGGCAGTGAAAGACAAATACCATATGATCTCACCTTTAACAGGAATCTAAACAACAAAACAAACAAGCAAGCAAAATATGACCAAAGACACTCAAATACGGAACAGGCTGACAGGGACCAGATGGAGAGGGGAGATAATGACAGGGGAAAAGAGGAAGGACTCACATGAACAAGTATAAAGGACACATGGACAATAACTAAGGTGGGGGCGGAAATGGGAGGGAGGTTGGGAGCACTAGGGTGGGCAGGGCTGGGAATATAAGACAGAAAACTGTACTTGAACAAGAATTAAATTTAAAAAATAAAAATAAAACAAACAAACAAAAAAAGAAATATGCCCTGGCTGGTGTGGCTCAGTGGACTGAGCACTGGCCTGCAAACCAAAGAGTGACTGGTTTGATTCTCAGTCAGGACACATGCCTGGGTTGTGGGACAGGTCCCCAGTGGGGGACACCTGTGAGGTAACCACACATTGATGTTTCTCTCCCTTTCTTCCTCCTTCCCTTCCCCTTTCTCTAAAAAATAAAAAAGGAAGCCCTGGCTGGTGCAGCTCAGTGCATTGAGTGCGGGCCTGTGAACCACATGATCAGCGTTTGATTCCCAGTCAGGGCACATGCCTGGGTTGCAGGCCAGTTCCCAGCAGGGGACACATGAGAGGCAGCCATACATTGATATTTCTCTCCTTCTCTCCTTCCCTCCCCCTCTAAAGATAAATAAAATATTAAAAAAATAAAAATAAAATAGAAATAAAATATTTAAAAAAACAAGAGAGAAAGGACTCAAATAAATAAAATCAGAGACAAAAGAGGAAAAGTAATAACTGACACCACAGAAACACAACAAGAAATACAATTTACAATACTTTATTGAAATAAGCCAGTTAGAGAACAACAAATGCCATATGATTTCACTTACATGTGGGATCTAATGAAGAAAATAAACTAACAGAATAGAAACAAAATCATAGATACAGAGAACAGACTGACAGCTGCTGGAGGGGAGGAGGTTTGGGGAACTGGGTGAAAAATGTGAAAGGATTAACAAAAAAAGAAAAAGTGAAACTACATAGACACAGACAATACTATGGTGATTACCAGAGGAAAAGGAAATGGGGAGAGGTAGAAAGGATAAAGTGGAGACAAATGGTGATGGATGGAGACTTGCCTTTAGGCAGTGAACACACAATACAATATACAGATGATGTGTTATAGAATTGTACACCTGAAACACATATTATTTTATTAACCAATGTCACTCCAATACACTCAATAAAAATTAAAAAATTATGGCCATGAAATTACAAAAATTACTGTGACTAACCACATCAGAGCTGAGGCTGCTAGTGGCTAATTCACCCATAAGGAACAGTAGTACCAATATAATGCTAAAACAGTGTCTTAGTCCATACAACAAAAAATGATCTTTCATTTGAAGTCCATGCTACTTCCAAGTAAGTTTATAACTCCTCTCCCCAATTTAACAATAAACCCCTACATCTCTTAATACCATCAAAGTCAAATCTCTGTGACAGCTAAATCAATGATATCCAAGGAACCTGGACAAGCCACTGTCAAAATATTTGGTAATAAATATCCACAATTGGTGGAAGTGCATGAGGGATATTTGAGTCTTTTTATAGTGGTTTATGCAATTTCTCTTTGTGATATTGATATTTTACTGTCAATAAGTCTAGCTAGCAAAAATAAGTATTTTATTCATCAGTGAGCACACCACTTTACTACTTCCAATTAATCAGAGATTTTCTGTAACTCTTATGATCAAAGATAAGAAGCCTGGCAATAGTTCTCTGGACTTGTTCAGAAAAACCCAGTGCTATGGACTCTGCCCTTCATAAAAGCCACATATTAAGAGAGTTCCAAAAGTACAATATAAAACAACAACAACAACCGAGCATTGACTCCTCAACTAAACAACAACCTAGCAATTTTAATATCTGTTGACTCATGAAACTGCAGGACATACACTGCAGATCCTAGTCATTCAACTATTTACCAAGCATGTATTGACTACCTACTATATGCCTGGAGTTGTGCTAGTGAGTGCCTACTCATAGTGCCTTAACACTCATGACTTGTTCTAGTTCATGATCTAGAGGGTTAGACAGACACGTGCACAATGATGACAAAGATGTCAAGTGCCAAAACAGGGATGAATACAAAGTTCTGTGACATGGAGAGAGAATGATTAACTGGGAGTGGGGAAGAAGTGGATTGGTGCCTGAGAAGGTGCTTAAGAACAGGCATTTCACCTGGATCCTAAGGGATTACTAGGAGTTTGTCTAACAATGAAGGATGGCAGGACAGGGGGAAGGTGGGGATACACCGCAGATAGTGGAAAGAGAATTCATAGTGGAAGAGCAAATTAAAACCACAATGAGATACCACTTTACACCCGTGAGAATGGCTACCATAAACAAAGCAATAAACATCAAATGTTGGAGAGGGTGTGGGGAAAGGGGGACTCTGGTCCACTGTTGGTGGGATTGCAGACTGGTACAACCATTATGGAAAACAGTATGGAATTTTCTCAGAAAACTAAAATTGGACCTGCCTTTTGAGCCAGCAATTCCACTGCTGGGATTGTATCCTAAGAACCCTAAAACACCAATCCCAAAGAACCTATGCACCCCAATGTTCATAGCAGCACAATTTACAATAGCCAAGTGCTGGAAGCAACCCGAGTGCCCATCAGTAAATGAATGGATCAAAAAACTATGGTACATATACACAATGGAATTCTATGCTGCAGAAAGGAAGAAGGAGCTCCTATCTTTTGCAACATCATGGATGGAACTGGAAAGCATTATGCTGAGTGAAATAAGCCAGGTGTTGAAGGACAAATACCATATGATCTCACCTTTAACAGGAAGCTAAACAACAAAACAAACAAGCAAGCAAAATATAACCAAAGACACTGAAATAGAGAACAGGCTGACAGTGACCAGAGGGGAGAGGGGAGGGAATTTCAGGGGAAATAGGGGAGGGATTTAGAGGAACATATATAAAGGATACATGGACAACAATTGAGAAGGGTGGAAATGGGAGGGAGGGGGGAGCATGGGGGGTGGGATGGGGTGGGAGTAATAGACAGAAAACTGTACTTGAAAAATAATTAAATAAAAAAATTGGAAAAAAAAGAATTCATAGTGGAAGAGATGTTGTATACATATGTGTAAGTAATTGTCCAGGGAATGAAAAGTCTCCAGCATGGGAAGAATGGCAAATGGGCTTGGAAAACAGACTAAGCCAATAATTAGTACTACTAATAATTAATCATTACTACTAATCATTATTAGGAAGAAAGTCTCTGTCTCCTGTGTAAACACACATTCTTCTTTGTGCCACCATTCCCTTTCCCTCCCATCCTCTTAATATTCTATCCGAACTGATCAACTTTATTCATTAAATCATGCATTTACACATCTACCAAGTTTACCGGGAACCTTCTAATGTACCAATGCCATGTCCCATTGGAACTATCATTTGTATCTGTTTGTTTCACATATGAAACTAAAAATGGTAAAACTGCCCATGGTCCCCATCCTAGCATCTTCCCATCATCATTCTTGTGCCCCCTTTTTAAATCCTCAGCCAAGGATATTTTGCATAGGTTTTAGAGAAAGGAGGAGAGAGAGACAGACAGACAGACATGTGAGAGCGAAACATCAATTGGTTGCCTTCCATATGCGTCATGACAAGAGATGGAACCTGCAACCCAGGTATGAGCCCTGACCAGGGATTGAACCCACAACCTTTTGGTGTATGGTATGACACTCCAACCAACTGAGCTACCCTGCCAGGACATTCTTATGCACCTTTTGAGGGGTTGGCTAAGCCCTGTGAAAGCCAGGCCCTGCAAGTTGCACACAAGTGTTGGTGTTCTGATATATCCGCCAGGACTGTATTTATATTCAATCATTTCTTCTTCAGTTGTCCCCTCCAGTTATCAGTAGGATTGGAAAACAACATGATGGCTACTGTTAATCATGATGTCTCTGGTAAAGAAGTTTGCACCCGAAGCCTCTTATTTGTGCAGGGAGACCAAACTGGGTACTGGGCTTGCCATGCAGAAAATTGCTTTCATGAAAAACTACTGCTATGAAATGATGGGCATGAGAAAGACCCCAAAGGAGATGGTCCTTTCACAAAGGAAGCAAGTTATCTCCCTAGGTGGTTGGAGTTGGCGCTAAGTCCCTGGGAGGTCAAACTAGTTGGTAGCATCAAACAAAGAAGAAAGGAAAAGGTGGGTGTTCCTCCAGGAAAATTCCTGAAATAAAACTGAGGGAGATTCTCTTTCCAGCTGTGACCTTGGGGCTTTCTTCATGGCAAGTCTATGGCCCAGAAGTCTATGGAACAGTCACCAGGGACTCAGTTATTTGCCTGAGGCTGCCCAGGGTAGCAGATCCATCTAGGAGGTCCCACTCTGTATCTCTGGTGTGTAGTTGGTGCCTGACCTCCATATCCAGTCATCTACCTATGACTTCTGATTGGTATCCAAGCCAGGAAGTTAGCACAATTTAAGATTTCAGATTTACTTAGGGAAAGGTTCCTTTTTCTCCCCTGTCATTTAACAGAAGCAGCCAAATCTTTTTCCTTTCCAGACCTATAATCAGGATCAGAGTGAGACAGGGAAAGACCCAAGGCTACAATAACCTGAAGAGATTACCATTTAATATCAGCATGGCAGTGGTCATTCCCCGAAGACCAATCCAAAACTCTCTTCTACAGCCTGTCTTGGATTCGCTACCTCCAGGAGAACTTTTCTGTATTTATCCCCTCACCTTCACCATCACCCCCACAGGCTCTCCTGAATTACAGTGATATATGTGGACATTATTTGTTAGTTCCTTTACAACAACTAAAGACCTTTGTGGGGGAACATACAGACCTTCAAGTTTGTAGCACTCATGCTGTCTTTACATAGGTAGGTAGATTTTTGTGATAGAAAAACAGGGCTTTGGAATCCCCATCAATGTCAATGGTGTTTCTCTCCTGCCTGCATAGGGCAGATTATCTACAAAGGGCCTTTGCACCGCCTCTTTCTGTCCCTCCTTGGATCCTCTGCATGGTTGGCCTCCAGTGAGGTTTCTGCTCTTGTGGCCGGTTGTGATGCTTGTGGCACTGGAATGCCCAGGATGATGAAGGATTGCACTGCCCTGCACTGCCCCCCGGCCATGAATGAAACTGTCCCCCGTCCCCCCACACCACTGGGAGTGACTAGGCTTGTTGCTGGCTGGGCTGTGGGTGCTCCCCAAAGAGAAGCACCCACACAGCAGTGCCATCTCCCTGCAGGAGCCAAGACCCTGGGGCCAAGAGCACAAGGTCCTCGAGTTGAGCACTTCCTGCAGTGTGTGGAAACCACAGGAGGAGCACGGGACCATCTCTCAGAACTTGACCTTGCCTTCCATGTCTCAAGGGGTCACTGCACAGGGCCTCTGACTGGGATCCCAGCCCCTGGGAGTGGGGTGCAATGTCAGGGCTCCATCCTTTCTGTTGAGCAGGAACTGCAGCCTTGCCAGGCCCTGGTCCTGGGTGAGTTGACACCAACAAGGGCCTCTTTGCACTCAAAAGCTTGCCCAGCTTCTGGGGTTTATGTTTTTTTCTTCCAGGCTCAGTCGTCCTCCCTAAACTATAGCTTGTTCGTTATTCCTGGTGATTTTAACATTCACATGGACTGCATATTTCATACCCTATACTTTTACTGCCATTGACTTCTTTATTTGGCATTTTCTACAACCTTACATCAGATACTCACTTCTGTGACATGATCCATACTAGACTGTTTCGTCACCAGAAATTGCACCCTTTTGAAATTTCCTACTCCAATCATCAGAGAAATGCAAATTAAAACCATAATGAGATACCATCTCTCACCTGTCAGAATGGCTACCATCAATAAATCAACAAACAACAAGTGTTGGCAAGGATGTGGAGAGAGGGGAACCCTTTTGCACTATTGGAACAGCATTTGCACAATCTGTATTGCACAGTACAGATTGGTGCAGCCACTGTGGAAAGCCATATGGAGATATCTCATATAATTAAAAATGGATCAGCTTTTTGACCCAGAGATTCCACTTCTGGGAATATATTCAAAGGAACCTAAAACACTAATTCTAAAAAACATAAGCACTCCTATATTCATTGCAGGGTTATTTACAATCACCAAGATATGGAAGTAGCCCAAGTGCCCATCGATAGATGAGTGGATAAAACAACTATGGGACATTTACACATGGAGTACTACTTGGCCATAAAAAAGAAGAAATTTTTACCCTTTGAGACAGTATGGATGGACCCGGAGAAGATTATGCTAAGTGAATGTGAAATCTAATGAACAAACTGAACTAACAAGAAAAATAGAGACAGACTCATAGAGAACAGGATGACAGCTAAGCAGGGGTGAGTTAGGGGGTGGAGGGGTTGAGCAAAAATGAAAGAGGACTCATGGACATGGACAACAGTGTGGGGATTGCTGGGGGTGGGGCATAAGGGGATTAAATGATAATGAAAAATATATAATAAAAATATTAAAAAATACATTTTGCAGTATAGTGTTACAATTCTTCAATCTCATCAGATTACTTCTTCAATCATTAATCCTACCACTTTTTTACTCTTTATCTGACCACTATTTCTCCATTTTCTCCCAGTTTGGAGTCCATCCATTTGTCACTGTTATAATCACTGTGGTAGGCAAAATAATGTCCCCTCCCCAAGATGTCCACATCCTCATCCCTATAATCCTGTGAATATGTTAGGTTAATGGCAAAGGGGAATTAAGGTTGCAGATGGAATTAGTGTTGCTAATATTGGAGGAAGCCCCTCCAGTAGATCTTCTGAAAAGCAACCAGAGTGATTTTCTTAAAATATAACTCAGATTCTTTCACTCATTCTACTAAAGACCTTCACTGGTAGAAGGGCTTCTCACAGATTAAATAAGATACAAACTTCTTATTTTACCATATAAGACCATGTGTGACCTAACCTCTGCCTGCCACTGGTCTTATAGTTTCTAGAACACGTGAAGTTCTTTCCTACCCATGCAATTCCATATAATTGAAGTTGGCTATGGGAAGAGTTGTAGGAGTGCCATTAGTTCTATACTTTTATGTAAGAGTGTACAGTTTGTTTCCTACACAAGGGTATCCATTGTAGAATGGACTGAAATCTAGCCCACAATCTACTGTCAGAGCTGTGCATCCTTGTATGGTGCTGTAATGTTCTGGAGAAACAGCTTTATCTCTTGCCTCCAAAGTGTCGGTGAACACTTAGTACAAGTCAGGAGAGCTATGTATGAACAGAGGTGTTAATTTTTCTTTCAGAACAAAGGCACTCTGAGGGCTAGCAAAGGCCATGCTTCAGTTCCTCCCTCAGTTGACTTCTCATTCTTCAAGTCTCAGCTTCAGTATCACATCCTCAAAGAGACCTTCTCTAACCTGTCATTATCTATCTCAGTACCATGTCTATTTCCTTAATAGAACTTATCACCATCTCTAAGTATAGATTTGTCAGTCTGTCTTCCTCACTGTAAGTTCCATGAGAACAGAGATCTTGTCTGTCTTGTATGATGCTGAATCTCTACCCACTTAATACACAATTACCCGCTGAGAAGTGGCAGTTGACAAAAAAGAAGAAAACTCCTGTTGGAAGAATACAATAAACAAAGAGGATCTCGCTTACCACTTTGCCCAGGTGTATCTGCCATCCTGATTGTCATATAAAAAGTTTTCCTTTTCATAAGGAAAGTCCACATTCAGTCAGCCATTCTCAAGTAGAGGAGTACATCAGAATTGGGGAGGATTAAAAATAATAAAAATAATAACACAATAAGATACACAATTTATAATAGCCAAGTGCTGGAAGCAACCTGAGTGCCCATCAGTAAATGAGTGGATCAAAAAACTATGGTACATTTACACAATGTAATTCTATGCAGCAGAAAGAAAGAAGGAGCTCCTACACTTTGTGACAGCATGGATGGATCTGGAGAGCATTATACTAAGTAAAATTAGTCAGGTGATGAAAGATAAATACCATATGATCTCACCATTAACAGGAACCTAATCAACAAAACGAACAAGCAAGCTAAGTATAGCCAAAGACATTGAAATTGAGAACTGGCTGACAGTGACCGGAAGGGAGAGGGGGGATAATGGGGGAAAAGGATGAAGGGTTTACAGGGACAACTATAAAGGACACATGGACAATAACAAGAGGGATGGAAACACAGGAGGGAGGTGGAGAGGGCTGGGGTGGTGGGAAGGGGTGGGGGGAAAGGCAGAAAACTGTACTTGAACAACAATAAAAATGTTAATAAAAAAGACTGAATGAATAGAGCAATAAATCTGCATTAATTTCATGTTAAGCTTGAATATCCCTCTGAGGAAACTATTTGGATGATTCAGAAGGCCATAGCTATGGGCAACTGGTGATTGACAAATCCATCATAACATGTCCACTCAGATGTCATGTCCCATGCAGAGTTTTTTTGCAAAACATTAAATCACTGAGGTGACTCAGTACCCCTATGGCCCAGATTTGGCATCCTGTGACTTCTGGCTTTTCCCAAAACTAAAATCACCTTTGAAAGGGAAAAGATTTCGAGCCATTGATGAGATTCAGGGCAATATGGGGTGGGACAACTGATGGCGATTGGGAGAAGTATGTGAGAAACCAAGGTGCCTACTTTGAAGGGGACTGAAACATCATTGTCCTATGTACAATGTTTCTTGTATCTTATATCTTCTTCAATAAATGTCTCTTTTTCATAAAAAAATAATAATATAGCCACTCCTCCCCGCTACTTCAAAGTTCTGATTCAGTCTGGGGGGTTCTGACACTCTCAGTGCACTATCTAGAGTCTGCCACTAGGTGGAGCAGTGTGATTGTGTTTTACAGGAGAGATCAGGCTTTGTTGGGGGAAGAGAGAAGACAAATTACAATTTTTTATGATTTTGTTGTTGCTTCGACAACTCTGACCTCAGATCTTCCCATTCTAGAAGGGCTGGCTAGGCAGTACCTCCAGTAAAATTCTAGTCCTGCTTTTGTTTCCTTATCTTTACATGCACTGAATAAAAGTACACCTACCTAAAGCTTCCCTCACCTCTCTTAACCCACTTCCAAAAGCTCTGCCACCATCCCCTCATCTGCAGACCTCCCATTTACTCTTTACCAGCTTTACTGAGATACAATTGACATACACTAGTGTGTAAATTTAAGGTATACAACAGTGATGGTTTAATATATGCGTGTTTTGTGAAGTGATTATTATATGATAAGGTTATTTAACAGCTCCGTCATGTCAAATAATTACCACTTTTTTTGTGGTGAGGACATTTAAGATCTACTCTTTTATCAACCTAAGTATATAATACAGTATTGTTAAGTATGGTCACTATGCTTTACAGTATATGCCTAAAATTTATTCATCTTGCAACTGGAAGTTTCTACGCTTTGATGAACATCTTTCTACTACCCGCAACCCTCAAGCCCCATCACCTGACAACCAGTATTCTATTCTCTGTTTCTGAGTTTGGCTTTTTAAAATTCCATATATAAGTGAGATAATACACTATTTGTCTTTCTTTGTCTGACTTACTTCACTTAGCATAATACCCCCAAGGAGATCTATTCATGTTGTCACAAATGGCAGGATTTCCTTCTTTTTTTAAATCTGTTCATATATCAGTGGACACTTAGATTTTTTTTCATGTGTTGGTTGTTGTGAATAACACTGCAATGAACACAGAGGTACAGATATCTCTTTGAGATAGTGATTTTACTTCCTTTTGGTATCTGCATATACAAAGAAGTGAGATTACTGGATAATGTGGTAGTTCTGTTTTTAATTTGTTGAGGAACCTCCACACTCTTTTTCCATAGGGGCTGCACCAATTTGCTGTCACATGAAAAATGCACAAGTTTTCTCTTTTCTCTGCATCTTCACAAGTGCTTGGCAGCTCTTGTCTTTTTTATGGTAGCCATTCTAACAGGTGTGAGGTGATATCTCATAGTGGAATTAATTTGCATTTCCCTGGTGATTAGTGATGTTCAAGATTTTTTCATGTACTTGTTGGTTATCTGTATGTCTTTGATGGGAAAAATGTCTATTCAGGTCCTTTGTTCATTTTGAAATCAGGTTACTTTTTAAAATTGAGGTATATTCTCCGCAAACTATACCAACATGAAAAAGGAAATAGAAACCATCAGCAAAGGCCAAGAGGAAGTGAAGAATACAATTTATGAACTGAAGAACACAGTAGAGGGTATGAAAAGTAGGACTGATGAGGCAGAAGACCACATAAGTGAGCTCGAAGACAGGGTAGAAAGAATCTCCCAGACGGACCAAATAATGGAAAAGAGAATCAGAAAGAATGAGGAGAGTTTAAGAGAAATGCAAAACAATATGAAACATAATAATATCCGAATAATAGGAATACCAGAAGGAGAAGAAGAAGAACAAGGGGTAGAAAACCTACTTGAAAGAGTAATAATGGAAAATTATCCTAAGTTGAGGAGAGAGAAAGTCACACAAATCCAGGAATCACAAAGAGTCCCAGGCAGGTGGAACTCAAAGAGGACTACTGCAAGACACATCATCATTAAAATGGCAAAACTCCAAGACAAAGAGAGAATCCTAAAGGCAGCAAGGGAGAAAAAGGAAGTAACATACAAGGGGGGTCCCAATAAGGTTGGCTACTGACTTCTCAATGGAAACATTCCAAGCAAGAAGAGAATGGCAGCAAATATTCCAAGTAATGAGAAACAGAGGCCTACAACCAAGGTTACTTTAAACAGCAAGGCTCTCAATCAAGATAGAAGGTCAAATAAAGAGCTTCCAAGACAAAAGAAGTCTAAAAGAATACGCCTCCACCAAACCAGCTCTACAAGAATTACTAAAAGGGCTGCTTTAAGGAAAGGAAGGAAAAGAGAGAGACAGAGAGGAACACAGGTACACAAATGGCAATGAATAAGTAGCTTTCAATAATAACCTTAAACGTAAATGGATTAAATGCACCAATTAAAAGACATAGAATAGCTGAATGGATAAGAAACCATGACCCACACATATGCTGCCTACAAGAGACCCACCTCAGGTCAAAAGCCCATCACAGACTAAATGTGAAAGGCTGAAAACAAATTTTCCAAGCAAATGGACAAGGAAAAAAGCCGGGGTAGCAATTCTCATATCAGACAAAATAGACTTCAAAAAGAGGGCCATAAAGAGAGACCCAGAAGGTCACTTCATAATACTCAAGGGAAGAATCCACCAAGAAGACATTAACATCGTAAATATATATGCACCCAACATAGGAGCACCCAAATATATAAAGAAAATCCTAGAGGACCTCAAGAAAGATATTGACAGCAACACAATTATAGTAGGAGATTTTAACACCCCACTGTCAAAAATGGACAGATCTTCCAAACAAAATATCAACAAAGATATAGCAGCATTAAACGACACTCTAGAAGAAATGGACCTAATTGATATATATAGAGCCATCCATCCCAAAGAAACTAAATACACTTTCTTTTCAAACGCACATGGAACATTTTCAAAGATAGATCACATGATAGGACACAAAACCAGTCTCAACAACTTCAGGAAAATAGAAATCATACCAAGCATCTTCTCTGATCACAAGGGACTGAAATTGGAAACCAACCCCACAGGAAAAAACCCAAAACACCCAAAATCATGGAGACTGAATGGTAGGCTATTGAACAATGAATGGGTCAAGATTGAAATTAGGGAGGAAATCAAAAAACTCCTTGAAACAAATGAAAATGAACTCACCACAACCCAAAATTTATGGGACACAGTGAAGGCAGTCCTGAGAGGGAAGTTCATAGCGATACAGGCTCACCTAAAGAGGATAGAAACATTTCAAACAAACAACCTAACCCAACGCCTGCAAGAACTCGAGGAACAACAACAAAGACAGCCCAGAGCAAGTAGAAGGAAGGAAATAACCAAGATCAAAGCAGAATTAAATGACATAGAGACTAAAAGCACAATTCTAAAGATCAATGAATCCAGGAGTTGGTTTTTTGAAAAGATAAACAAAATAGACAAACCTTTAAGTAGGCTCATTAAGAAAAGAAGAGAGAGGACACAAATAAACACAATCAGAAATGAAAGAGGAGAGATTACAACTGATACCACAGAAATAGAAAGGATTGTAAGAAATTACTATGCGGAACTGTATGCCAAGAAATTTGAAAACCTGGGTGAAATGGACAAATTTCTAGAAAAATATAATCTTCCAAAACTCAATGAAAAAGAAGCAGAAAACCTGAACAGGCCAATAACAGCAAATGAAATTGAAGAAGTAATCAAAAAACTCCCATCACACAAAAGCCCTGGGCCAGATGGTTTCACAGGAGAATTCTACAAAGCTTTTAAGGAAGAGCTAACCCCTATTCTTCACAGACTATTCCAAAAAATCCAAAAGGAGGGAAAACTCCCCAACTCTTTCTATGAAGCCAGCATCACCCTAATCCCAAAGCCAGATAGAGACACAACAAAGAAAGAAAACTTCAGGCCAATATTGCTGATGAACATAGATGCTAAAATCCTCAACAAAATATTGGCAAATCACATCCAACAATACATCAAAAAGATCATACACCACGACCAAGTGGGATTCATCCCAGGGATGCAAGGATGGTTCCATATTCGTAAATCAGTAAATGTAATACATCACATAAACAAAAGCAAAGACAAAAAACACATGATCATATCAATAGATGCGGAAAAAGCTTTTGATAAGGTACAACACCCATTTATGATAAAGGCACTCAGAAAAATGGGAATAGAGGGAGCATTCCTCAATTAAATAAAGGCCATATATGAAAGACCTACAGCCAACATCATACTCAATGGGCAAAAACTGAAAGCTTTTCCACTAAGATCAGGAACAAGACAAGGTTGCCCACTTTCACCACTTCTATTCAATATAGTATTAGAAGTTCTAGCCACAGAGATCAGACAAGAAAAGGAAATAAAAGGCATCCAAATCGGAAAGGAGGAAACAAAACTGTCATTGTTTGCAGATGACATGATAGTGTACATGGAAAATCCTATAGCCTCTACCAAAAAACTGCTGGAACTAATAAATGAATTTGGCAAAACAGAGGGATACAAAGTCAATATCCAGAAATCAAAGGCATTTTTGTATACCAACAATGAAACAGCAGAAGCAGAAATCAAGAAAAAAATACCATTTGATATAGCAAAAACAAAAATAAAATATCTGGGAATAAACCTAACCAAGGAGGTTAAAACCTGTGTGCAGAAAACTACACAACACTGAAGAAAGAAATCAAGGAAAATACAAACAAATGGGAACATATACCATGTTCATGGATTGGAAGAATTAACATCATCAAAATGTCCATACTACCCAAAGCAATTCACAGATTCAATGCAATACATATTAAAGTACCAATGGCATATTTCACAGACATAGAACAAACACTTCAAAAATTTATGTGGAACCATAAAAGACCCCGAATCACAGCGACAGTTTTGAGAAAGAAGGACAAAGTAGGAGGGATCACAATACATGATACCAAACTGTATTACAAGGCCACTGTAATCAAAACAGCCTGGTACTGGCATAAAAACAGGCACATAGACCAATGGAATAGAACAGAGAGCCCAGAAATAAACCCAACTCTCTACAGTCAATTAATATTCAACAAAGGGGGGCAGTAACATAAAATGGAGTAAAGATAGCCTCTTCAACAAATGGTGTTGGGAGAACTGGACAGCTACATGCAAAAAAAATGAAACTCGAGCACCAACTTACACCATACACCAAAATAAATTCAAGGTGGATAAAAGACTTAAATATAAGCTGTGAAACCATTAAAGCCCTAGAGGAGAACATTGGCAGGAAAATCTCAGATATTCCACGCAGCGATATTTTTACTGATACGTCCCCTAGAGCAAGAGACATAAAGGAAAGAATAAACAAATGGGATGCCATCTAAATTAAAAGCTTCTGCATGGCTAAGGAAAACAGTATCAAGATAAAAAGAGAAGCAACGGCGTGGGAAAACATATTTGCCAATGATACCTCAGACAAAGGTTTAATCTCCAAAATACACAAAGAACTCACATGACTTCACTCAAAGAAGACAAGCAACCCGATCAAAAAATGGGCAGAGGACTTGAACAGACACTTCTCCAAGGAGGACATACAGAGGATCCAGAGACACATGAAAAGATGCTCGATATTGCTAGCTATCACAGAAATGCAAATTAAAACCACAATGGGATACCACTTTACACCAGTCAGAATGGCTATCATAAACAAAGAAACAAACGAAAGTGTTGGAGAGGTTGTGGAGCAAAGGGAACCCTAGTTCACTGTTGTTGGGATTGCAGACTGGTACAACCACTATGGAAAACAGTATGGAACTTTCTAAGAAAACTAAAAATGAACGTGCCTTTTGACCCAGCAATTCCACTCTTAGGAGTATATCCTAATAACCCTGAAGCACCAATCCAAAAGAACCTATGTACCCTGATGATTATAGCAGCACTATTTACGATAACCAAGAGTTGGAAGCAACCTAGATGCCCATCGGTAAATGACTGGATCAAAAAACTATGGTACATTTACACAATGGAATTCTATGCTGCAGAAAGAAAGAAGGCGCTCCTACCTTTTGCAACATCATGGATGGAACTGGAAAGCATTATGCTGAGCGAAATAAGCCAGGCGGTGAAAGACAAATACCATATGATCTCAACTTTACCAGGAATCTAAACAACAAAACAAACAAGCAAGCAAAATATGACCAATGACACTCAAATACGGAATAGGCTGACAGGGTCCAGAGGGGAGAGGTGAGAGAATCATAGGGGAAAAGGGAAGGGACTCACATGAATAAGTATAAAGGACACATGGACAATAACTAAGGTGGGGGTGGAAATGGGAGGGAGGTTGGGAGCACTGGGGTGGGCAGGGCTGGGAATATAAAACAGAAAACTGTACTTGAATAAGAATTAAATTTTAAAAAAATAAATAAATTTGAGTTATATAAATTTCTTATATATTTGGGGTATTAACTCCTTATCAGATATATACTTTTAAAATATTTTCTCTTATTCCATGGGTTGCCTTTTCATCTTTAAAAATGATTTCTTTTGTTGCACAAAGACATTAAAATGTTAGATGTAGTTCCATTTGTTGATTTTTGTTTTTGTTGCTTGTGCTTTTGTGTTATATCCAAAGAATCATTGCCAACACCAACATCAAGGAACTTTTCCCTATGTTTTCTTCTAGGAGTTTTACATTTTCAGGTCTTACATTTAACTCTTCAATCCATTTAGAGTTCTTTTTTCTGGTGTAAGATAGGGGTTTAATTTCATTCCTTTGCATGTAAATATCCACTTTCCCCCCAAATCTTTTATTGAAGAGATTATCCTTTCTTTATTGAGTAATTTTAGCTCCTATTCAAAAAATTAGTTAACCATATATTAGAAGGTTTATTTCTGGGCTCTCTGTTTTGTTCCATTAATCCATGTGGTTTTTTAAAATCCTCATCAGAGAATATATTAATTGATTTTTTAGAGACAGGAATGGAGAGAGACAGAGAGAAACATCAATTTGTTGCCTCCCATATGCATCCCAACTAGGGACTGAACCCACAACTTAGGTATGTGCCCTGACCAGGAATCAAATCTACAGCCTTATGGTGTACAGGACGACATTCCAGCCAACTGAACCACCTCACCAGTGTTATCCTTGTGTCTGTTTTTTGCTGGTACCATACTATTTTGGTTACTTTCACTCTGTAATGTAGTTTGAGATCAAGAAATTTGATTCCTCCAGCTTTCTTCTTTCTCAGGATTGCTTTGACTATTCAGAGTCTTTTGTGGTGCCATGCAATTTTTAGCATTTTAAAAAAGATTTTATTTATTTGTTTTTAGAGAGAGGGGAAGGGAGGGAGAAAGCAAGTGAGAAATACATCAATGTGTGGTTGTCTCTTGCACGCCCCCTACTGGGGACCTGGCCCTCAACCCAGGCACGTGATCTGACTGGGAATCGACCCTGCAACCCTTTGGTTTTCAGGACAATGTTCAATCCACTGAGTCACACCAGCCAGGGTAATTGTTTGTTTTATTTCTGTGAAAATGTCATTGGACATTTCCACTTTTCTTTCTCTTTTCTTTTACCTCTTTATTCTGTACTCCTCTTTTTCTTCTAAGAAACACTCTGTGCCTTGATTTCATTACGTGTAAAATGAGGATAAAGTTAGCATTGTTGTGAGAGTCTAAAGAGATACTATATGCTTAATTGTATTGCTGTAACTTGGCAGACCTTCACAACAATGCTATTCTGATCTACTTACTACTGGTAGCTGCTCTGTTTAAGCAAGCACCATTTCATTAATGCTTCTTTTTTAAGCATGTGCATTATGTAAAGTGAATTACACCTGAATAGTATTTGGGGAGAAAATCAACATGCACTTCTCCTTTGCCTTTTGCTATGCATCATAACTAGCTTGTGAGAGAACTGGATGGGGAAGGGGTGGAATAGTTAGCAGAAAAGGCTAGGAAGAGGTGTTCTGTTTTCATCTGAAATATGGAGATAGATAATAATATCACTTCAGAGGCTTATCATGAGTATTAAATGGGTTAATACATATAAAAACTTAGAACAAAGCCTTGGACATAAATAACATTTGATGTCTCAGCACATACTTTTTGTCCTTAAGTAGCTTAGAGTTAAGTTGGAGAGAAAAGACTCATACAGTAAAAGGCAATTAACAGTACACGTCACCAGTTATCACTCCATCCATAGACTGCATGTAGTGTTCAGCCCTAGGATATGAGAATGAGAAAGACCATCTTGACACAACATGAGAGTGCCAAAGAACTAGAGCAAACAATAAAGGCACCAAGACCAGAGAAGCAGGAAAATCCTTTGGGGCGGAGTGGTCAGAAATTATTTCATGGAAGATCTAGGATTTGGAGTAGGCCCCAGAAATATGCCAGGGGCTGAGTAGGCGGGGATAGAGTAATGCAGAACAGGCAAGAGAAATGCCTGTGGCATGGAAGAGGTCAAGCCTATTTGAAATGCAGAAGCCCCTTGTACATGACCTCTGGTAAAACACTAAACTCATAAAGAGAACATTATTTTCTAACATCCAGGAGCTATCCTAGGACTATAAGCTAAGCCTTGGTGTTGCTAGGAGCTGGCCTGGCACTAACAGTAACACCAAACTAGGGCTTGATGTTCTCTTGAATGTAAACAATTTCACAGGGCATTAACATCAGAAAAATCAACTCTGACTAATACAGCAAGATAACAAGATTAGCCCATAATGTTTGAACCCAGATCAAATACAAATGTTGTCCAAACCACAGAAATGACCAATTGTCTCTCTCTTTTCAGGCTAATATGACTACTGATTCATTACCAATTACAGCTTCTGTCTCCCACCCACATAAAATTTATTGAAATTTTCAATCACAGAATTGCTCTGCTGTCTGATACCACCCATCCTAGAGTGAAGCTTCCTTTGATCCTCCCCTAGTCACCTAACCAAAGCTCAATTTCTATATAGAACTTATTAACAACCTTTAGGAACTTCATAGTTCTCCATTGTGTTTGTTTTCCCTCACTACAACAAGTGATAAAACCTGCTTCACCACTACATGTGTGTTCCTGGTAGTCTTTGGCTAGAGGACATTGACATTATCACTATAATAATTGAGGCCTACAGAATCAGACCTGCCACTGAGCTTCATTTTAAGAATTCCCAGAAATAATTCTAGAAATGTCTGACACAAAAACAGCCCTACCTCATACAAATAAAATGGTAGAGGCAATGACAGGGTGCTGTAGGGACACAAAAAAGACTTCTTTCAGCAACATATTACAATTTTACAATTCACTGTGCATAGTACTCTCCTTTTTTCCTGATCATACTCCAGTTACAGAGATAACTTGACTTCTCTCTGCTGCTGCTTCTACAACCAACACCTGGACAATGTCTTTCCACTTCCCAATAAAACATTCCTCCAAAGCTCGTATTTTTCTGTAATCTCTAACTAAGAGCCCAGGGAAGATGGGCCCAAACTTCAGTCTGGTTAAATACAGAGTCTGACATAATTTAGTATCAGGAGAAAATTACAATCAATGCTCATGCAGTAGCCCTCTTGTAACTATTTTTTAAATGCTTCATAGGGACACAGACTTTAGGTTTATGACATTTTGCAGCCAGTTCTCAATTGCTGTTTTTGAATAATCATTTGATTCCAAACTGTGCTCGCCCACTGAGGAGGTAGAAGAGGTGGTATAACTAAAGTATCTGACACTAATCTTATTCAAGGAGTGTACAACCCGACTAAGAGACAGCAAATCATTACAAACAGAACAAGACCATGGACACAGAAGAATGTGCTAAATTACATGGTTCTTTGAACGTCACATGAACTTGTACCATAAATGCAGAGAAATTTCACAGCAAGAGCTCACCATGAACCTAGGGAAGCTTTGTGGAGGAAGAAGAAAGAGTAAAATGCAATTTCAATCAAAGGGTTTTTTTTTTTGAGAGGGGGTTCATGCTTTAATTTGTCTTTACTATAAAGTAAATTGTGATCATTAATTAATTTTGAGGGGATTTTGCAATGTCCCTCAGTTAGGAACTGCCCTGCCTGGTTTCATGAGCTGTAACCCTCCCATGGCTAAGGCTAATGAGTGACCTTGGCACTATAAGCCACTAAGGAGACAAAGCTTACCTCCTGTGCAGGGGCACCACCTCTGCTCCTTTTATTTCACCCTGCCTGGCTCCCAATGCTTGATCCATTAGCCAATGATGGGTAAGATTCCTCAAGGGAGGGATAACCTAAGACAGGCATGATCACGGAGGGGCCCCAGGGAAGGACTTGGGGACTACAGAAAAAGGGGGTGATGGACCCTCGTCCCTCAGCTTTGACGTAGCCTGAGTCCTCATTCTGTCTGCAAAAAGTCTCCTAATATCTTGGCTGCCTTACTTTCCCTGCCTGACTTAAGCCTGAAACAATGCCTTAAGCCTGAAACAATGCTAGAGGTGGGTGCAGCCCTGTGCTGGAAGGAGTGGGTTCCCTAGAGTGATCAGGCCTAAAGAACGAATGCATTAAATCCTATGAAACCTACTTTGCTAATACCCTTAATTTAAATCATAAGTTCCAAGCAGGAAGTGAGTTTGTTCGTCAAAGTTTTATGGCCCTTTGGCTATCTGACCCTGACTCAAAATAGGCCCTCAGAGTTCTTTGGATGTTATCTATTGCTTAATCATTTCTGCCTGATAATGATTGATGAGCTTTACATATACACCCAGTATTCCTATGCAAATTGAATCCAATAAAAGCTTGTCAAGGCAAGGGTCCAGGCACTCTCCTCTTGAGAGAGTGGCCAAGGCACTCCGAGCCTTGCTTTCCACTTGAGAAAGAATCCACACTGTCCCTTTTCCTCCACAGGACTCAGTAGTCTGTGTGAATTTGTCTCATATCTCATCCATAACGCTGCGGACACTTCGGGCCAGTGTCCATGTCATTCCTCTAGTACCACTGGAGTCAACACAGGATGTCCAAAAAAGTGCTAGTAGTGTTTACTTTTTATAAAATTTCAGGTCTCCTGGGAAGTGTTCCCGAGTGAGCTATCTGCACATTCCATCAAATTTAAATTTTTCTACATTTGGAAAAATCAGAATTATAAAAATGTAAATGTCAGAAACTTCTGATTTGAAGGGTTTCCAGGGAGAATTTCTGTATCACCAACATTTGCAAACCCCTACCTGTCACAAGTGACTGATATTCATCCTCACCAGCATTTTTTGTTGTCACTACATTTTATTTTAGCCATTGTGATAGATATGTAGTCATATACTTATTTATATATATAATATTTTTAACATTTTAAAATATGTTTTATTGATTATGCTATTACAGTTGTCCCACTCCCCCCTTCATTCCCCTCCACTGTGCACACCACCTTCCACCCACATTTTCCCCCTTTAGTTCATGTCCATGTGTCATAAGTTCTTAAGCATCTACATTTCTCACACTACTCTTGCCCTCCCCCTGTCTATTTTCTACCTACCATCTATGCTACTTATCCTCTGTACCTTTTCCCCCTTCTCCTCCTCCAACTCCCCTGTTGCTAACCCTCCATGTGATCTCCATTTCTGTGGTTCTGTTCCTGTTCTAGTTGTTTGCTTTTGTTTTAGGTGTGGTTGTTAATAACTGTGAGTTTGCTGTCCTTTCACTGTTCCTATTTTTTATCTTCTTTTTCTTAGATAAATCCCTTTAACATTTCACATAATAAGGGCTTGGTGATGATGAACTCCTTGAACTTGACCTTATCTGAGAAGCGCTTCATCTGCCCTTCCATTCTAAATGAAAGCTTTGCTGGATGCAGCTTCCTTGGATTTTTCCAAATGTAGGTCTTTGGATTTCGACTTGGAATACTTCTTTCCAGCCCCTTCTGGCCTGTAAGGCCTCTTTTGAGAAATCAGGTGAGAGTCTGATGGGAACTCCTTTGTAGGTGACTGTCCCTGTATCTCTTGCTGCTTCTAGGATTCTCTCCTTCATTTTAATCTTGGCTAGTGTAATGATGATGTGCCTTGGTGTGTTCCTCCTTGGGTCCACCTGCTTTGGGACTCTCTGAGCTTCCTTGACTTCCTGGAAGTCTCTTTTCTTCGCCAGAGTCGGGAAATTCTCCTTTATTATTTGGTCAAATAAGTTTTCCACTTGTTGCTCTTCCTCTTCCCCTTCTGGTACCCCTCTAATGCAGATGTTGGAACGTTTAAAGATGTCTTGGGGGTTCCTAAGCCTCTCCTCATTTTTCTGAATTCTTGTTTCTTCCTTCTTTTCTGTTTGGTTGTTTCTTTCTTCCTTCTAGTCCACTCAATTGATTTGAGTCCCAGTTTCCTTTCCATCACTATTGGTTCCCTGTGCATTTCCCTTCATTTCACTTAGTGTAACCTTCATTTTTTCATCTAATTTGCGACCAAAATCAACCAGTTCTGTGAGTATCCTGATCATCAGTATTTTGAACTGTGCATCTGATAGGTTGACTGTCTCTTGGTCACTTAGAAGTATTGGCTCTGGGGCTTTGATTTGTTCTTCTGTTTAAGCCATAATTTTTGGTCTGTTTGTGCCTGTTACGTATGAGGGGCAGAGCCTTAGGTGTTCACCGGGGTGGGGCAACCCAGTTGCCTGGTTGTGACTCTGTATGTGGGGGCAGAGTTAGAGAGAAAACAATGGTGCTTACTCCACTCTCTCTCAGATTTCAGTCCCTTCTGCTGCTTCCCACAAGCAAACTGGGCCCTTCTGGTGCTGGTTCTCAGTGGGTAAGCGGGCTTGTGTACGTTCTAGGACCCTCTGGGTCTCTCTAATGAACTCTCCTATGAGGCTGGGAGTCTCTCCCAGCACCTCAACCCCCCACAAGTGTTTTCAATTGGAGCTTTTAGGCTTTATTTCCTGGCACTGGGGCCCTGGGTTGCACGATCTGTCTCACTGCCCGTTTTTGCCTGAGGCCACCTTGTGTGCCTCACTGGGTCTGCTCATTGCCTCCCTATGCCCGGGGTCTGCCAATCGCCTCCTGTGCACCCGGTCTGCCAGTCATTGATTTTTCCTGCCTCAACCCTTCTCCGCTGGCCACCTACTTCGTCCCTTGTACCAGTCTGGATGAATGGTTGTTGGACTTCCATACAGTTCAATTTTCTGTCAGTTTTGGTTGTTTTTTTTGTTTCTAAATTTATGTTGTTCTTAATTTTGGTTGTGCAAGGAGGCACAGTGTGTCTACCTACACCTCCATCTTGGCCGGAAGTCTATATATATAACATTTTATATATGTTGTACCCAAGCATTTCTCTGTGGTTTCATTTTTTAACATGTTATACACAGGATTCCATACAGTGTAATTTTTTAATTTAACTATAGTTGGTATACAATATTATATTAGTTATATTGGTTTCAGGTGTACATATAATTTTTTTATTGTTCTATTACAGTTGTTCCCATTTTCCCCCTTTGCCCTACTTCGTCCATCCCACCCCCCACTTCCACAGTCAATCCCCACACTGTTGTCCATGTCCATGGGTCATTCATACATGTTCTTTGACTAGTCCTGTATTGTTCTTTCCATCATTATACCCCACCCTCCTCACTGGTCACTGTCAGTCTGTTCCATGTTTCCATGCCTGTAGTTCCACTTTGCCCACTAGTTTATTTTGTTCATAAGATTCCTCTTATAAAGTAAGATCACATGGCATTCATCACCTGGCTTATTTCACTTAGCATAATACCCATAGATCCACCCATGTTGTCTCAAATAGGAAGATTTCATTCTTTTTAAATTCTGTGTAATATTCCATTCTCTCTCTCTATATATGTAGCTTCTTCTTTATTAATTCACCTATCAATGAACACCTTGGTCACTTCCGTGTGTTGGCTATTGTATATGGCCAACAGACATGCAAAAATGTTCAATGTCACTAATCATCAGAAGAGTGCAAATCAAAGCTATGGTGACATACCACCTCACATCTGTCTGAATGCCTATAATCAATAAATCAACAAATAATAAATATTGGTGAGGATGTGGAGAAAAGTGTTGTGCATTTGTGTTTGTACTGTAAACTGGTGCAATCAATATGGAAAGCAGTATAGATGTTGCTCAGAAAAAACTAAAAATACATCTACCATATAACCTAGCAATTCCACATTTGAGTATCCGCCCCCCAAAATGAAAACACTAATTTAAAGAGTTATATGTGCCCTGGCTGGTGTAGCTCAGTGGATTGAGCGCAGGCCTGTGAACCAGATGATTGCGGTTCAATTCCCAGTCAGGGCACATGCCTGGGTTGCAGGCCTGTTCCCAGCAGGGGACCGACCCATGAGAGGCAACCATACGTTGATATTTCTCTCCCTGTCTCCTTCCCTTCCCCTCTAAAGATAAATAAATAAAATCTTTTTAAAAAAAGTTATATGTATACCTATATTCACACAGTGTATTTTTTATTTTTAAATATATTTTGTTGATTATGCCATTAGAGTTGTCCCAATTTTTCCCCTTTTTCCCCCCTCCACCCGGTAACCCCCCTCTCTCCAGCAATTCCCCCTCAGTTCATGGGTCATGTGTATAAGTTCTTTGGCTTCTCCATTGCCTATACTATTCTTAACCTCCCCCCGTCTATTTTGTACCCACCAATTATGCTTCTTAATCCCTGCACCTTTTCCCCATTCTCCCCCTTCCCCCTCCATGCTGATAAACCTCCAAATGATCTCCATATGTATGACTCTGTTCCTGTTCTGGTTGTTTTCTTAGTTTGTCTTTTTAGATTCAGTTGTTGATGGTTGTGAATTTGTTGCCTTTTTAATGTTCATAGTTTTGATCCTCTTTTTCTTAAATAAGTCCCTTTAACGTTTCATGTAATAATGGCTTGGTGATGTTGAACTCCTTTAGCTTTACCTTGTCTGGGGAGCACTTTATGTGCCCTTCCATTCTAAATGATAGCTTTGCTGGGTAGAGTAATCTAGGTTGTAGCTCCTTGCTTTTCAACACCTTGAATACTCCTTGCCAGTCCCTTCTTGCCTGCAAATTGTCTTTTGAGAAATCAGCTAATTATGGGAACTCTATTGTAGGTAACTCTCTGCTTTTCTCTTGCTGCTTTTAAGATTATCTGTTTATCTTTAACCTTTGGCATTTTAATTATGATGTGTCTCGGTGTGGTCCTCTTTTGGGTCCAACTTGTTTGGGACTCTGTGCTTCCTGGACTTGTATGTCTATTTCCTTTGCCAAATTAGTGAAGTTTTCTTTTATTATTTTTCCAAATAAGTTTTCAATTTCTTGCTCTTCCTCTTCTCCTTTTGACACCGTTATGATTCAGATGTTGCTACATTTAGAGATATTTCAGTGTTTTAATCTATCCTCAGTTTTTTAATATTCTTGTTTCTTCCTGCTATTCTGGTTGAATGCTTATTTCTTCCTTACTTTCCAAATTGTTGATTTGAATCCTTGCTTCCTCCCCTTCACTTTTGATTCCCTGTAGATGTTTATTTATTTCACTTAGTCTAACCTTCATTCCTCCCTTTATGTTGTTGCCATACTCAGTGAGTTCTCTGAGCATCCTGATCACCAGTGTTTTGAACGGTGCATCTGACAGGTTGGCTATCTTCATTTTGTTTAATTCTCATTCTGAAGTTTAGTTTTGTTCTTTCATTTAGGCCATACTTCTTTCTTTCCTCATTTTGGCAGCCTCCCTGTGTTTGTTTCTGTGTATTAGGTAGAGTTGCTTTGACTCCCTGTCTTAGTAGCATGGCCTATTGTAGAAAAAGCACCTGTAAATTATGTGGGGCAGAGTCTTAGGTAATCACCAGGGCAGGACAACCCACTTCACTGCTTTGTGGCTCTGTGTGGGGGAGGGCTTGGAGAGGGGACAGTGCTGTTGTCTGGCTTCTGGAGGTTTGCCCGGAACTCACCCCCTTTCCATCCACTTCACCCACTGCCCTTATGCAACTGGCACCCTTCCAGCTGTTGCCCTAGTGCTGAATCCCAGAGAGAGTAGTTTTGCGTACATTCTAAAACTGTGAAGGCCCTTTAAGCGCAGTCTCATGAAAATCTGGCAATTTATTCCCATTACCCCAACCCTCAGTGTTTTTTATAGCCAGCAGTTATGGGGATTTATCTTCCTGGCATTGGAACTCCGGTCTGGCCTGGGGCTGGGATCGATCACTCCAAAAGTATCCCTCCTGATTTTTATCCATCACACATGAATGTGGGACCACCCATTCCATTGGTGGTGCCACCTCTTTATGCCACACCATATCTCCTAGTCTCTCCGCCAGTCTCCACGTCTCCGCCCATCCTACCCATCTGGATGAATGTGGCTTCTTTAAATGCTTGATTTTTGAACTTCCATACCATTTAATTTTCTGACAGTTCTGGGTGTTATTGTTTTGAGGTTTAGTTGTGATTCTCTCTGTGGTTGTGTGAGGAGGAAAAGCATGTCTACCTATGCCTCTATCTTGACCAGAAGTCTATCCCCGTATGATATTTAAAGTGTGTTTCTGACCACAATATAATTTTCTCTAGTTATACTAATGACATATCTTCAGTGGAAAAAAAGTGAAACTTTTTCTTTCTAGCATCATTGTTAACATCATTCTTTTAAATTTTATTTAAATTTAAATCTTTTACTGTGGTAAAAATGCATAACATGAGCTCTACCTTCTTAACAATTTTTTAAAAGATTTTATTTATTTATTTTTAGAGAGGGGGAAGGGAGAGAGAAAGAGAGGGAGAGGAACATCAATGTTTGGTTGCCTCTCACATGCTCCCAGTGGGGGACCTGGCTCACAACTCTGGCATATGCCCTGACTGGGCATTGAACTGGTGACCTTTTGGTCACATGCTGGCACCTAATCCACTGAGCCATACCTGCCAGGGCCTTCTTAACATATTTTTAAGTGCATAATATATTATTGTTAATTCTAAGTGCAATGTTGTATAGTACATCTCTAGAGTATGTTCATATTGCTTAACCAAAGCCTTATTTTCACTGATTAGTAACTTCTCATTTCCCCCAGTCCCAACTCCAGCCCCTGGAAACCACCAGTCTCTATCTTCCCCATTTTAATTCTAACTTGTGCACATTTGCAAAGGTTCATCATATTACCATTCCTAAACATAATGGTGAATGCCAGTGAGAGCATTCATAAGGGGGTAAGTGTTTATACAGAGAATTGTCTTCTCAGAATAAAAATAAACAAATGTAAATATAATTCTGACATTCTACCTTATGATAGATTCAGGCCAATGTAAATATCCCCTGTAGTCTGAGTACTCTTGTAGTTGGATTGAGTTGGTTAGCTTAGTAAATTAAATATTAAATGAGTTGTATGGTATCATGTGTAACCTTGGCTCAGTTACTTGACCTCTGTAAGCCTCCATCTTTTTTTGTCTATAAAATGGGGAAAATATAAGTCTCTACTTCTTAGTATTGTTTTGTGGATTAAATACAATAATGCACTTAAGTGCTTAGCACAATTCCTGGCACATAGGGAGTAGTCAATAAGTATTATCTGTTTTATTTAAGGTAGAACAAATGCCATTACAATGGGAAGTAGCATACTGTCCTGGAAAGGCACTGAACTGGATGTCCAGCCCTGCATTCCACCCCTGATTCTGCAACAAAATACCCATAATGGCTTTGAGTAGGTGACAAAATCTCTCTGGACTTTAGTTTATTCCCTTGTAAAAAATGAGGACATCGGAGTAGATGTTTTCTAAAGTCTTGTCCAATTTTAAATATCATTCCGCAACAATTTAGTAACTTCCCTATTACAGAAAAGTCCACTATTTCTGCCTCCAAAGATGAAGAAAACTGAAATGTGTAAATTACTGGATTAAAAAGTATCCATGCAGTTATCAGAGGAAAAATTGTATAGGCCCCTCATCAGTGCAGTAGCATGTCTTTGCTCATGGCAGTAGTCTGTTGTGAAGGGTAGATTACAGCAGGAGCCCTGCAATAATGAGTTGGAGAAGATTGGCGCAGCCCATGAAATGCATCATTGGCATGACAAAATAGGCCACTGAGGCCACACTTTATCATTTATATTTATGTGCCTCTACTCTTTTGCATTTGGAACACATAGGGATACTTCAGAAGCACCTACACAATGGTTCTCCAATGGCTATGTGTGAAACAATGAAAACATCCTCACTGATCTTGCCTTTGGCTTTGTGTGTATGAACCATTACCAAAACAATGTTTCTGAGTAAAAAAAGCTGTCCCTGGAGCCTGGAAGCTTGTCAATTTTTTATGAGTATATTCTGAGATTGAGAGGCTATGGCAAATTGGTCCTTATCAATTTTGGGGGCTACTGAAAGCACACCTAGCCATGCAATTGACTGTCTGAACCTGTTGGAAAAGACTTAGCAACACTCCATAAAATCTCACTTACAGACTTCCCTTCCTCTGGAGAAAATTAAAAATTAAAAAATAACTTTAGTAGGAAATATTGATGAATGTACTGTTTTTAGAGAAAGAAACTAGCAAAAATAGCCTTTGATTTGAGAGATGGTCAGTTCCATTGTTTGAGTATGATGCCAGGGTGCCCAAGGGACACCTAGCTGCAAAGGAAATCAAATATGCAGGGAACCCAAGAAGTTCCGAAGTAGCCAAAAGACAGGTTCTACCTACACTTAGGAACAGCATTGTTTTTCTATATGGGTTGGGCAAATCATTCCCATTAGTATAAACATGGAGAACCCGAGACACCTCCACCCATAGCAGAAGTCTAACAAAAAGAAGGCAGTTAATGCATAATCCTGTCCTTACTGTGTACATAGGATGTTCAGGGGGAAGCCCGTGTGCTTTTTCATGCCTACCTTTGTGGGGTATGTGTCTTTTGATGAAGAAATTAGATTGGATCATTGATTGTGGATGAGGTTTTAAGGAAATGATTCCCACTAACCAAGCTCATAATAGATGAATTTTAACAAATTATTCCAAAATAATTTGGGGGAAATGACTTAATAATGATTCATACTCACTGAGTACTTAGTGTGTGACAGGGACACTGACAAATTCTTTACATGATTTATGATGTTTATACTTTATAATATTCCTGAGGAATGCTGTGAGGTTCTATTTTCTCCCCACATTGTAGATAGAGAACTTAAGCTTCAGAAGAGGAAGTCATTTATAGGAAGTAAATGACAGATCTATATGACTCCAAAGACAGTATGACATTTGACATAATGATAATAGAAGGCACAGTCCCTTCCTCAAGTTACTAGGAATAATATGGGGAGGGGATAAGGAAGAAAGCTTGCGAGCAGAAAACACAAGTCTCTCTTTGTCTGTCTATGATTCAGCTGCAGCTGTGACTCATAGACGACTGAAGGTCACTCAGCAAGTTGGGAATGACTCTGGACTTGTACTACAGCCAGCATCCGAGTGCTGTAGCTCTGGTTGTTATCCCAAACTGACCTTTCTCACCACCACTCCCTCAAAGTTAAACATTCTTCAGTCTTCCACTCCTACCTTCTCTCGGGTAAATGTGATCAAAGACAACAAATAAGGTGACTGAGCATGTTGTTTGGGGGATTGGAAGGGAGAGGTGGCTTCTGAGTCACAAGGGAGGTTGACAAATAAGGAATTCCTAGGGTCCGGGAATTGGACAACATCCCAGCATTTGTGTGGTTGGTGAGAATGGGGACTCTGGCCCCTCTGATGGTACTGATGTCAACGAAGCAACAGGCTTTCCTTCCATAGGATGCTGAGGAAATAGAATGCATCTCTCTCTCTTTCTTTCCTTCATTGTATGACCCAGACTGGAAACAAATTTCTCTATGCCAAAGCCTGTTCTCATGAGCAGGTGCAAAATAAAATAGCTGCCATATATAATGCTCTGCAATTCTCCACATTAAACAAAAGTATGGTGATTAGTCTATTTACACCTGCTTTCCAGAGGTGGCACCAGGATGAAAGAAACTAATGATGGTTTTTTTCCAGCAGTCCCTGTATTAATCAATTTTTTTCCATGATGCTTTGGAGGCTTAGATAAGAATTTATGGCTGTTATCATAAGTTGTGGTATGAGGGAAAGTGGAGACTGCAAGGGATGTATCTAGGGGATAGTTTAGTCTTTTATAACCTTGGTAAGCCTTTAGATTCTCAGGCCTAGGTTTTTTGGGGGAGGTTGGTACCTGCCAGTATGCCCATCCTGGGTCTTCCTGTGTTTTTTTACCCACACATCACTTTACTCTCAAATACAGCTGGTTTGTGCTCATCTGCCCCATCCTCCCCCCACCCCCAAAAAGGGGGCCTATCCACTTTTGCCAGGGTAGAAGACCAGCAGGGATAACCCAGTCTGAGTAGCACTAAGCTTTTAAAACCTCAGCTTTAGGTTTTCTGCTTTCTCAGGTTTTGTCCTTCCATTCCTTAGGGCACGCCCCCCCCCCCCCCATCCTTGAAGGCATATACACAACATAGATACTCCCAACTTCCACTCCCCCACACCTGTTGAAGGCCATCCTAACAAAGGACAGTATGAGGTAGTTTCAGACATTTGTAATACTTGCTTGTATCCTCCTTGATGAGTGGGCTATAACCTTCACTTATTCCAGTTATATAACTGTTGGTCAGCCAATTCCCATAAGGCTCTTCTCTGACCCAGTTGCACTTCAGAATTTAATGATTTCATAGGTTACAAGAGGTGTGGCTGCCAAGTTGCTATAGAAACCTTTGCTTTACTGACCTTTATTTTTTTACCCTAATAAAAAGTTAAAACAAAGTTAAATAACTATTCAATCAGGGGTTGGGTATATTAAGTGTAATGTGCTTTTTCACACTGGAGAATGTTTGAAAGCTTTCTACCTCAGAGAAGTTCAATTTGTCTCCTGACTTTTTTGTTTTGTATGTTATTTTGACATTTGCAATTAAATAATCCTATTGAGTTTCTAAAAAGAAAAGAATTGCTCCTTAGTTGTGGATGCTGTTGTTAAAGGACTGGCTTCATTGTCATGCCTTGACTCCACAGGCTGGAATGGAATGGGGGAGACTGGAGAGTTGATATGGAGTAGCAAAGGAAGAGTTGGCCAGAAGTCTGGCAAGCCTGATATCACATTAAAAAATGATCAGCTATCACAGTCACTTCTGAAGCCCTTTGACTGCCCGTCAGGTGATGTTAGAGCCTCAGGTAGAACCTCCTTGATTTGAATCAGGGTTTCTCCTTGCTGCTGGGGAGGCCTGGCTAGTAGACTAGGGGATTAATCATTAGTATGGCCAAGATGCCCCCTGACAGAATTTTAGGGATGACCATCTTTTCCATTCTGATGGAATGTCTATGGGAACTGCAGACAGCGGCAGGATATTCTGGACCACAAACCACAGAGATTCTAGAGCTGAAAGTGGCCTCAGGAAGACTCAAGTTGAATATTACCCAAACTCTTCCTGCACGCTATTCTGTTAGTCCCAAAGTGGACTCCATATTTTGAGAGAACACTGACTATCAAAGTGAATTTATTGAAATTCTGTTAATTTTTAAAAACATGATCAGCTAAGAGCTGGACTCTAAGCCCAAATGGAGAGACAACAAAAGCTCTGAATCCTGCACTTGGGAGAATAGTGAGCAGAGTTAGCATAGGTCCCTAAGAGCAAAAACTGAACTTGGATCTGAACAACTGTCTTCTAATAAAAGATTTTGAACTTAGATGCCTCCTGCTCAGGAGTGGTGCACCAAGGAATAGCTTGAGGGAGCTACATAGACCTGCTTACACCCATCTGTCTCTCAAAGTTACTCTCAGGTAAAAGTAATAAAAACCTTCTTTGATAAGGATAACTTACATTTTTAATATTAAGTAAAAAGTGAAAAAGGGTATATTTAGAGATGTTTACTATTTCTGCTCCTCTACTACACACCATGTAAATAGTAGTGTGCTTGTGATGTTAACTAAGCTTCAAGATAACCCTCTGGCCACACACAGTGGCCCTTCTTGGCCCATCCCCCCACCTCCCACCAGTAAGTACTTGCTGCCCTTAATAGATATATAGATATAGATATCGCAGAGCTGTAACTCTGTCCAGGGATGAGCCTTGGTTTCCAAGTAATGGAGAATCAAAGTTTACACAGAAATAATATGGTATTATCATTATCTCCAGTCTTCATGACTGAGTGAAAAAAGGCCTGGAATAGAGTAGCAGGGAACAAATTCTAAGGCAGTTTTAATTCCTAAGAGACCCCTAACTGAGTAGGGTTCACAGAGGTACCTTACTCTCAAGGGCCCCACTTAGGGCTGAAGAATGTCTGTGGAGCCTAGTGGCTTAGCCAGGACATTGGCCAAGGATGAGGAACAGAAAGAAAGGACAAAAGAAGAAGGAGAAGGAGGAGAAAAAAAGTAGAGAAAGAAAAAAAACCCCTCACTCAGGTGTTCCTCTTCCTAGCATCTCTGATAGCTAGAGTACTGCTCCAAATTGCCTGACTACTGAGAATCCTGAGGCCTTTAGGCATCCAATTTTGAATGCTTCTGATACCTAGTAACTTTTACCATTGAGTTACTCTCTGGATACAGATATAGACCTGAATCATACTAGTCAGTGGCTCTACTAGTTTAGTAGCTCACAGAGTCCCTGGGAGAGCTAGCAAGCCTGGCCCAGGTCTATGAAAGCCGCAAATGACCATTACATTGCATTACTAGTTATCTCAGGACACTACAACACTTGTCACCAATAGGTACTAGACATGGCAGCCTGCCGCCTAACACTGTTGATGTTGAACCAGGAACTCCACCTTCATGCAGCCTTGCTGCTGCTAGAGAGGCTCTGTCTCCCACCAACACTCATCAATGGGGACTTCCCCAAATATTAGAATGGGATTCAGAGTCTGCTACGTAAAACTGAAGAACTGTATTCATTTGCTAAAGCTGCCATAACAAAATAACACAGATTGGTGGCTTAAAAAGCAGAAATTTATTTTCTCACAGTTTTTCAAGGTAGAAGTCCAAGATCAAGGTGTGGCAGGTCTGGTTTCTCTAGATATCTCCTTGCCTTGCAGATGGTCACTCTCTCATTTGTGCCCTCATGTGGCCCTTACTCTTATAAGGACACCCCAGTCATTTGGGATTGGGGCTAACCTTAATGACCTAATTTAAAGTTAATTTCTTCTTTAAAGGCTATATATTCAAATACAGTCACATTTTAAAGTACTTGGGCAGAAGTGGTTAGGGCTTTTCTACATATAAATTTTGCAAGGAACACAATTCAGCCCACAACAGGGACAAATGTTTATTTCTCCAAGTTTGTCACCCTGCTGGGCACTACTGACTTGGGATGGCTTACTACTTCATTCACTCTGCTCTTCTAAGTTCAAACCAGGCTAACTACACCCCCAATGTTATTTAATTTCAGCTACTTCCTCTTCTCTACCAGTCCTCTATTGAAACCCCAGCATGCCTTCTGGCTGCACTTACCGAAATTAAAACATCTAGAGTTGTTAAACCTCCTGATCTGATATTCTTCTAGATGAAATATTAGACTTCAAATTGGTTCATCTAATGGCAGCAGGTTCTGGTACAAGTATCAACTCATGTTCCAAGGACCACATGAGTGACAATATCTAGAAACATTTGACTATCATGTTCCTCAAGCTAAGCTCTGGAGAAAATTATTTAGAATGTGGTTCCACTGCCATTATAAAGATTATATATACCACTACTAATCTAAAAAAAGTTGAACAACAAGAAAATAATTTTAAAAAAGACTATGTACAGAGGTCATGTCTTCACAATCAGAATACACTATTTTCTTTTTGCCATGTAGTTTTAGGTCAATTAAAAGTGTAACCTCAAGAGTTTATCTACCTAGCTCTCATTTTGAAAATTCCCAAATCTTGTTTTGTAAATTGATAGTCATTAATTTTCCCTTAATAAATGGTATTGGTAGAAGTGACCTAACTATGATATCACTGTTAACAGGAATCTAAACAATAAAACAAACAAGCAAGCAAAATATGACCAATGACACTCAAATACGGAACAGGCTGACAGGGTCCAGAGGGGAGAGGGGAGAGAATCATAGGGGAAAAGGGGATGGACTCACATGAACAAGTATAAAGGACACATGGACAATAACTAAGGTGGAGGGCGGAAATGGGAGGGAGGTGGGGAGCACTGGTGGGGGTCAGGACTGGGAATATAAGGCAGAAAACTGTTCTTGAACAAGAATTAAATAAAAATAAAATTTTTTTTAAAAGAAGTGACCTAACTAAGATTCTGTTTGAAAACAGTAAAACAAAGTTGTTTTGTTTGTGGGCTCCCACATATAAATCTCTGGGCTCAATCTGATGATCTCTTTCCTTTTTTAGCCAAACAGAATCTTTTATTCTTTAGCTCCACAACTAAGGGAAGAGAGGGGTGGGGAAAGATATAATGCTACTCCTCACAAAGCAGCAGCTTTGAATGATGGAAACAAATGGAGGATAAAAGGATAGCCAGAAGTAGATTTTTTTTATAATATATAGATCAATGTGGCTTCCTGAGTTGTGGGGTTTGATTTGTTTTTGTGTTTGTAAAGCTGAAATCTATAGAAAATGTAATCAAAATGCAAATGTATATTGGGAAGCCATAATGAAACTCTTTAGAAGAATAAGGCAAAGCCTATTTTCAGGAGATACTGGAAACTGTCTATTGGACCAGGCAGAGGAAGAACAGCCAGGTGGTGTTCAGAGTCTATTGAGGAAAAAGGGGAGCTGAGACCAAAAATATAGAACAGTGTAATGTAAGGATCAAGAAAATAAGAGTTGAAAGAGAGAAAGAAACCTCAAAGAAACAAAACTATGGGTCCAAGATGGGAGAGTTCAAGTGTGATGGGACAAGGACAGAGACAACCAGATGAATAAAACAGGGAACAAAACAGGAAGTGAATGTTCAGAAACCAGAGAGTAAATAAAGCAGGCTGATCCACGGATGCATGTCAGGAAGTCTAAGAGCCCCCCAGTATATGGGCCCATGTACATGGCTTTTAACTGATTCTCAAAGGCAGAAAAACATACACATTTTCTGTTTATGTAGAATGGCCCCACGGAGATTCAATGAATATTTACAATTTCTTGGTTACTGGGTCGATTCCAGGCTATAACCCAGTAGGCATCATTCCAGGGAGATTGAGTCAGGGGGAGATGTGTGTGGGGGAGTCCTCAAACATGTCAGACTGGAAAAAGTGGGACTCTGGATCAGTTCCAAATTTAGCATGCTGTCCTGATATGTTAAATAACCACCAAATCAGTGAAACATTAGGGGGCTCTTGTGTTAATCTTGGTAGCCTCAAATAATTATGGCTTAGAATTTCCTATTGAAGATCGTGGATGCTAGTGTATAGAGAGTTTTTATACATAGAGTACATGACTGACCTTCATTGATTCAGAGGAGGTCTAGAACAGGTTGTGAACTGTATGGAAAGTGTATTCGAAATTGTGTGTTATGTGTGTGTGCGTATTTCTAGACAGCAGATACATAATATTTCATGTTTGTGTGTGACGGAAAAATGGTGATAACCACTGAGATACAATGATAAAAAGAACAATGAAATAAGATTAATCTACTCACATAACCAAAAAAGGCAGGACAACGTTGTTTTGGCCTGGAAGGACTTTCAAGCTTGCACTACCCCTTTAGAAGCTATAGTAAGAGTCAGAGCTGTGAAACTGAGTGGCACTGAATGTACTTGCGAGGGACCTTCTGCTGCCAGAAGATTCCTGTCAGGGCAAGACTTGGATGGGCAGTTAGGAAAGTCATTTGGTGAAAACCTTACATTCATGAAGGGCACCTGTGTTTGAGGTTATCTCACAACAAGGCTATTTTCCATATACTCACAGAGTTTTGATGATAAGTTTGGACAGAGACATTTGTCATACAACTTAAAGCTTGTAGACCACACAGCAGACATTTGCAGAGCACATTGTACATAGTGCACTACAAATTAATTTTAATACAAGTCCTGGATTTATCTTATGAATAGCACACCCATACTGTGTTAAATTGCTCTGTAATTAGATATGTGAAAGTGTTACCACAATTTTGTTAACCTTGTGTTTGACATTTCTTTGTTTGTTTTTATTTGTTTGTCTTAATACATTGGAAGGATCATAAAACGGAAATTATTTCACATCTCTAAGTCTCAGTTTCCACAGGTGTAAAATGATAGTGTTAAGAATATTTACCCAATAGGATTATTGTAAGGATTATATGAGCTGAGGTTTGTTAAGCTCTGGCTCACAGTGAGCACTCAGTAAGTGCTAGTTTCTTAACTATTGGTAACCTGCTAGATCCCAGGCTTCTTCTTATCATTGCGATTTGTCAAATTATGGCCCTCTCCAACAGGCCATAAAAACATATTCAGCCTTTTTTTCAAAGGACAGATCAGCAAAAGATTCCTATATATCCCTCCCCAAAACAGACATTCATTATCTTGTTTGTCTGACAAACACGGACAGCCAGAAGCAAGACATTTTAGATTTGGTTCATAGATGCAATGATCCCATCTATCTGGTATGTTTCCATCTTTCCTGAATATTTTTAAAGCCCCTTAATGAAACAACTTCTCTCCTGTCGAAGGCCAGATACCTGAATGGGAGGGTCACCAACTCTCCTTGGCTATAAATCCATAGATGAAGGAATTTTTAAAGTGGAAAGGGGTTCTTCTTGGAACAGGTTGTATTAACATTTTACTGGTTTCTGCATTAATTAATGAGTTGAATAAAATATTTGACATGTGTGCAGAAAATAAATAAAGTAGAAAAGAGGTCTTCTAGTACTTACCTCGACTTCAAAGTTCAGATGAGAGGGTGTTCCCCCAGAGGAACTGCCAGATGTCATTCTCAAGGGTTCCTCTTGCCAAGCCTAAAGCAGCCTGCCTCAGACCTATGGAACCCAAACTTCTGGAGAGCTGGTGAAGTGTCTCCCAGGCAGCAGGGTGTGTAAGAGAAAACCTCCTTGAACAGAAAAGCTAGGCCTTTGGCTGCCTAAGAGTGTAAGAACATGACTCACAGTTCCTAAAGACATGACTGCAGTCTTGGTGTGAGTGTAAGTGACATTCCCAGTCAGGATGGAAGATCAAATCCAGTCAGTAGGGGAAAAGGGTACATGATGTTCTGTCCAAAGAGAGGTAAAAAGGGTGCCATTTTGGTTGTCATGATTATCTATTTCCACATCCCTTCTCTTCTGTCTTCCCTCCCTCCAACTGGACCTCATCCCTATAGACTGCCTAAACATAAGGGCTTAACTCCATTTGTGGACATAATGCTCCCCCAAGTAGTCGTCCTCTGATGAAAGTGCTTACTTGGCCCTGGAGAACTCAATTTTGCCAGGGTGGGTCTCAGAGGTGAGGAAACAGAAAGTGTTGGCTTTGGCTTTGCTCAAGGCCTAGGGAACAACTGCAAACAAGATCTTTTTAGGTGATTCAGTTCAATTCTCCAGAGAAAGTTGTGCCAGCATTCTGGGCAGAAGAACTGCCTTGGAGGGAAGAGGGTGCCTTTGGCCAGAATGTACTAGATCTCATGAGAGCCAGAGTGTGGCACCCTGGGCTTAGAAGGGCAACTTCTAACAGAGCCAAGCATTTCCTCTGGGGCCTAGTTGGGCAGGAGTTCTTATTTTTTCTCAATTACCCAAAAATCCTGTTACAAAGAGCAAGGTCCAGGCCAAGTGGAATTTCTTACCATTTCATTTTTTAATTGTCCTACTCCCATATCATTTTCTTTCTTCAATGGTAAAATAGAGTTAATATAAAGTCATCAGTGGCAAGAGACTAACATGGGCCCTGTACATAAGATGAGTTGTTCCTGAAGCTCTCTTGCTACAGGCAGCTTGGGCAATATCATTCATTGTCCCAGTCAATGTTACCAATTTTCCTGTCAAAAGGTCCACGCTTTAGCTTTAGCCTATTGTTGAGAAACCATTTAATTGAAATAAAAATGTGTCATTCACTTTCATAAACATTTCACAATGCCAACCCCCCAACAGACTAAGTAGTGTGCTCTGCTTTAAGCAAATCCAATATATGAACAGATTTACAAATAAACTGGGGATAGATTATTGGTGAAATGCTTCAATATAACTCCTTTAAAATAGGTTTTCCTGGTATATCTTTAAAACAATTTATGGCTAGGTGTTCAGAACACATATCATATTAATCAGTTCACATCTGCCTCACTGTCACATACATAAGAGCTTGCTGAGTGCGGGTCAATTTCCTTGAAAGATCTTCTGGTCAAAAGTATCATAACCAATAGGAATGTGAACAAAATAGATGCCCCAATAGCTTTCCTTTCTATTGAGCTTCCAACAAAATACTTGCAACAAGATGAAAGTATTTGGGTAATTGTAAAGTATAGGTAAAGCTGGGTTAGACACAAAATGAGACAATAGAAAACATTTTTTAATGAACAAACAGCTTTCACAGAAACTGTCCATATCATGTTGTTATAACAACATACATGAGCTGAAACTTTTCTTTGTACAGATTTGGAGGAAAGAAAATACTAAAGGGAAATCAAGTATATAGAGGTAGTTGAATAGCCATATGGGAGGGGAAAGCATTACCTTAATTTCCCTTTCAGTTTATTACAGTATAAGAGTGAAATGGCTACTCAATAAATAACTAGAGTAACAAACACAGACACATTTGCTGCTGTTTAAATGTGTTGCTTAATATTTTACTCCCAGCATTACTGAGAACTGCATGAAATGATGGAATTAGTTTATCTAAGATAAGCCTATGATGCCACATTGATTCACTCTTTTATTTTGTTGTTTATTGTTGTTGCTTTGACAATAGATTCATGTTAAGCAACTTTTAAAGTGATTTATAAACTGCACTGTTGTTTTGTAAACTTTTGTTAATCATATTTGCTGCAGCAAATGTTTAAAAGGCTACGAAGTCATGAAGCAAAGCTTTAAAAATGACCAGGAACAGAGATTACAGGCACTTCTCTCTCAAGGTTAACTTAGCACATTTGCAAATACCCATTTGTAAGTAAAAATGTCTTCACTTCACCACTGGATGTGCATTATTAAATAGTTGAACAGCAGGAGCTACCCACCCAAATGTGTATCTAGACTACTGAGAGCCAAGTGCAACTCTGTCTTGCCAAGATCTCAATTTGCTGGAGTTAAGTACTCAGTTAACAGGAAGCATTCTGTGATATGGAATTTTACTTTAAAAAATCAAGCTTCCCTTTCTACCTAGATTAAGTAGAGATGTAACAGGTAATTTAATTTTACTTAACCTGCAACTTCCCACTGTGAGCTTCTGGGGTGCTTTTGTGATTTGTCATGCCTATTTAATAAAATTATGTATAACACAAGATATTTAAAATGTTAAAAAATCTGCAAAATAATGGGTTCAAAAACAAGCCTGCCTACTTACTGGCTGACTGTATTACTTAGGTAAAGAATTTAACATTGCAGAGCCTCAGCTTTCTCATCCAATAATAGGGGGATGATAAATGATCTCACAGGGTGGATGTGAGAAATAAAATGATTTAACAGGCTCATGTATGTGAAGTCATCTGACTCAGTACCTGGTATGTAGTAAGTTCACAATACATATTTGTTGGGGGAGCATGAGGAAATACCATGAACTAAGCACAAAAATCATAGATTATAAAATTTGCTCACCCTGGCATGGCCAAGATTTTTAATACATTTTGGAGAGCAGGGAGTGATGGGTTGGTTATTCTAACAAAGCTAGAACTTAAGGCTTCCATTTTATCAGAAATTCTAGATCTCCAAACAATACTAATTTTCAGCCCTATAGAAGTAAGAAAAAATTACTAACACAGAATTCTCCCTTCTCTCTCACCATTATTTGTTTTCCAGCATTTTCACTTGCCCTAAGAGACTTGGTTCCAAAAGGAATTATCTGTAAAGCATGAAGTTATGGTCCAAAACTCAGTGGTGTGGATTCTCCCAATGAGTTTAAAAGAGTTAGAATAGGAATTGTGTATAAAGGCAGCATTTTGTGCAAATGTAGGCCGCTGGTGATATTCTATAACAATGAATAATCTAACCACAGGTATTATTTTGAATGTTTCCTCTAACCTAGGTACTATGCTAAGTGATTTGCATATCTTATCTCATTTAATGTTCATAACAACCCTGTATGTGGTATTTATCATTACTATTTGCTAGATGAGGAAACTGGGGCTTAGAAAAAAGATAAATCACAAAAGTAGCATATCTAGTAAGCAGAGATGCTTATGACCCTTTGGGGGATGCATTTACACTAGATAATAGGAAACTATTAAACTAGGACTGTGTTATGACCACATGTTTGTGCACCAAGTCGGAGTGGGAACCTGTAATTTCATACTCCCAGAGTCTTGTAGAGTTTGCTTGGACGGTAACCATGCCTATCCTGCCATTCCTCACCAGCCTAGTCTGGTTCCAAACATCAAACCTGGTAATGTGATGCTCTGACAACTTAACGTCTGTTAAGAAAATGCAGATCATCTCATTCTGCCTTTTCTGCTTCTGGCCACAGGTGGTAATGGAAGGAGTCAGAGTCATTATTTGAGGCATTAACCTCTTGTTTTACCAGAGTGGACAGGCCTCAAGTAAACAGCACATCGCAGCCATTCACAACCATGGGGTGGGGTAGGGGGGTCTTTTGTGCAGAGGTACTGATGGCACACACAATTCACTTCTTCCCTGCCCTAATCTTTTCACTCTGTCATTATAACACTCACATAGTCATGCTATTTTTCAGGTTTGCTTGGAACTAAAGGAATCACACTAATTCTAAGCAAGATAAAACAGGGTTCACTCCTTATCCTCCATTCTTCCTCTATATTGAAATTTTTGGCCCACTGCAAGTAGGAGGAAAGGCAGTAGTTAGATAAAATCATGGATAAACTTTCTGGTTCCTTTAAAATGATTATAAAATCAAAGTGATAGTTTGTTTTCTTTAAAGCATTCTACCTTTTCTACCAGGTTTTTTACACTTTTCACAATGACAGTTCTTCATCAAGTGTTTCCACACATTCTGGCCATGCTGTGATCCTCAGAGCCCTGAGAAGAGATGGGGTATGGAAGGCAGTTGGACCTAACCGTGATATGCCAATCTGAAAACCATTCCTTCTGAAGGGTTAAATATTATCTTGCTTAAAAATCCCATTCCTAACTGTACTGGGGAGAAATTAGAAACATTTAGAATTAGATTGCTGAGATAAATGCCTATAATAGACTGTAATAAAGGACAGTCCTCTGATTCATCGCTTTGTTCCAGAAAAATAATTCCTTCAGCTTTGCTCTGTATAACACATGGAAAATGGATTATTTTACTTTATCCTGGTTTACTTTACAATCTATTCCAAATCCCTTAAGTATTTCATGTTGTTGAATTCAATGTGAAAACAAAATGGAGTCTGTGAAGAAAGATGATTTAGCATAATTTTGAACTTCCTTTAAGCATCCAATCAGAGAGACACAAAAATGGTTCAAGAACTAGGGTCAAACATAGTAAAAAATGGTTAAAGCAAAAATGGCACATTTTTTGTGGGTAAAGACTACACACAGGTGTGGAAATAAATCCTCTTTTGTAACCCAGAACTCATTGTTTGGTATGAGTTTTGATACATACAAGAATTAACATGATAAAAAATGGCACATTTGTAGTTTTGTTACTTCCCCTTAGTTACATGGCAAACTACATCAATAAATAAAGCAACCGACTTCAGTAATGTACACTTAAATAGTTACAAACATACATGTAGAAAAAAGGATACAATAGTGCAAAAATAAATTAGTAAAACAGAAAGAAGTATAAATATTATTTTACATAATGCTTTATCAAACTAAACCATTTGGAATAGGACCACAAGCCAATGAAATAATGTAGCAACATTATTAGTATCTCTGCTTCACATTTCAATCACACAGTCATTCACCAATGAAGGAAAGAAAATTAAAGCAAAACCACTTTAAATTTTTCGAAAATTTTATGTTAAAAGCAGTATTTTTTCTGGGCTCTTGAACACCCCTGCTGTGTGTGTAGTTGTGCAGCATGTCAAGAAGTATTTTAAGACAAAAAGTTTCTAACAGGTCACATTCTTTGGTCTTTCTCTCAATTTCTCTCTGTAATCAACAGCAGGGTAATGCCTTTGTTTGATACTTCCTTCTGTTAGGATGTTATTGCAATTAGATGTATTTACAAGACAACTCCCCTAGGCAGTGGGGAGGGTGGAAGTTTCTCTTCAGCAATCCACTCTGACTAGTTTTGGTTTCGAGATATAAAGGCCAGGATACGCCGAATACCATTCAATCTATCCTTTAAGGACCTCATTGCTAGGAATGGCAGCTGAGCTCGGCTTTCCAATGGAAGAACTGCTAATGTCCACCAGCACCAGGCTGGACCATTTGGATTAATCTGCAACAGAGAAACAAAGTGGGTTCATCTTATCCCCACGGAAGTGATATCAATGGGCAGATTTTGACAGCAGCAAGGTAAATATCCTAGGTGAAACTGCTTCTGTGTGTGGCAGAGACTAATAATTGCCCCTTTATCTATTTCCCCTTATCTTAGCTGGGCATATAGCCACCCAGAAAAATAAGACCACATTTCTTAGCCTCCTTTGCAACTAGGTGAGGCTGTGAGACAAAGTTCTGGCTACTAAGATGTAAAGGGAAGTGATATATGTGACTTCTAGGTCAAGTCCTGGGAAAGGGGCACATACCCTCCACCTTCCTTCCTCTTTCTCCCTTTCCTCTAGCTAGAACCATGGACATGGTGATGATCAGTTTACTTCAATCAGGAGGACGAGGGCAACATTCAAGGGATAATAGAGCTTAGTGAGGAAGGAACCTGGGTCTCTCAACAACCTCATGGAACAGAGCTGCCCTATACCTCCAAGACATATGCCTGCTATCTTGTTTAAGCTATTTATTTTTGGTAGTTGTTAAAGGAACCAAATCAATATCTTAACAGATTTACTATACTTCCTAGCCAGTGTGATTTTATGAGCTGCAATATCCACTACTCAGTCTCTTCCACTTCTAAGGCTTGATTTAAGGTGCTCTGGACTGATGCATACAACTTGTGGGCTTTCCATTCCCATGACCTCTTCCTTAGGCTTTGCATGTCTCTTAACTCCCTTCATTTCCCTGCTTCTGACTGAAGGCCCTATAGTCTGTGTATGCTGTGTCATTATGTAGGGCCACAACTCACTTCTCCCTGGAAACCAAAACTATGATTCACAGCCCCAAAGCCCAGCAACCTCACTTTGCAAACATTCCAGTTAGAGAGTACATTCATATGAGAAATGCATTCTGTTCTCAGGTTTTCTTTTACTAAGGAGCTTTCCCATCCCACAAAAAACCTTCATCAAAATTCTGTTTGTCAGAAGCTGCCCAGACACACATTTTAGACATTGGTGACTTACTTTCTGCTAAATCCAAAATGAGCTCTCTGCCCCCAATTTGCTGAATGTTTCTTTTAGGACTGTAGAAAACCACATTCTGCTCAAATCACCTACACATGGGATCATCTACCTCCAAACTAGCTTACCTAACTCTGCCCCAAGCATCACTGCTCTCTTGGCCTCTCTGTTCTTCCAGCTTCATTTGGGTTCATTTTTGTCTCTCACTGCATTCTGCAATATTCTCTCCCTCATATTATCAGTTTTGAATATTAGATAGAATTATTCTGAAGTTTCCCAGGAAAATTCTGAAGATATTTAAGCTGATGTTAATATCTATGGCTGTTTCTAAGAAGCCTCCTCCCAAGCCTTAGCACATTCTTATTAATGGAACCACTGGATCTGCAGCATTGACTGGATCAAACTGGACAGAATTTGGGTTTTTCATTTGTTCTTTTGCTCATGCTGCTGCTTCCAAAGCAACATGTAACAGTCCTAATAAGAAAGGATATGGCCTTGGCTGGTGTAGCTCAGTGGAACGAGCACAGGCCTGTGAACCAAAGGGTCTTGGTTCAATTCCCAGTTAGGGCACATGCCTGGGTTGTGAGCCAGGTCCCCAGGAGGGGGCGTGTGAGAGGCAACATGCACATTGATGTTTCTCTCCCTCTCTTTCTGTTTCCCTTCCCCTCTCTCTAAAAATAAATAAATAAAATCTTTTTTAAAAAGAAAAGATATAAAACCCAACTTTCAGCTTTCTGTCACTGAGCCCTTATGAGTCACTCTGTGGCATCTGTGTATTTTTCTTGTGGAAGATGCTGTTATCATTGCTGATCACTATCTTCTGCCTGACTGGGGGAGAATGCTTTCCAGAAAGTGAAGGGGAACATTAAGCTTGATCATGAGCTTGATCAGAGCTCTGCTGTAGTCCCGAGTCATAGTGTCCCAGAGCCAGGACCTGGATTATTGGGAAGCACTAACTGGCCTTTCTCCCCTCAACATTCATGATGCTTTTGCATGGGGTAAAAGAAGCCACTTTTGTGGTCTGGAGACAGCAAGGCATTTCAGCCCAGTAGGCTGTTTTAAAGCCTTAAAATGTAGCCCTGGCTGGTGTAGCTCAGTGGATTGAGCACGGGCCTGCAAACCACATGATCGCAGTTTGATTCCCAGTCAGGGCACATGCCTGGGTTGCAGGCCAGTTCCCAGCAGGGGACTCACGAGAGGCAACCATACATTGATGTCCCTCTCCTTCTCTCCTTCCCTTCCCCTCTAAAGATAAATAAATAAAATCTTTTTAAAAAAGCCTTAAAATGCAAAAGGAATAGGAGACTTTAGAGACCTCTTCATCTTTCTGCCTCATTTTAGAGATGGGAGAAAAGCAGAGGAAGGGCAAGAGACTTACCCAAGGTCATACAGCTAGAAAAGTAACCAGGACAATATTTTGCCAGGGAAATCAGAATATACATATTCAATTTTACTTTTGTGACACAGTCAGGAGTGTAAGTAAAGTACCCATGAAGTTCTGGAGGTGATGATGTAGGAGAGCCAGTTCAGAATGTGTGAAAGGTGACTGTGGGAAAATATTTATTTAGCTAGCATATCTCCAGCCCTGTCCTAAAAAGAAAGTGTTCTCTGATTTACACCAGGCAAGCAAAGCTTGATGGAACTTAATTATCTCCATTTACCTGGAGAGCTTCTGATCTGCAGTTTGATCTCTCAAAGAGAACTGTCCCTCTAGAAAATAGACTGACACAGTAGAACCCAATGAATTGTTTTCTCATATAATTCAGCCAATGTTAAATTCAACTATTTTTAAAGAATTTTATTTATTTATTTTTAGAGAGGTGGGAAGAAAGGGAGAGAGAGAAACACTGATGTGCCAGAGAAACACTGATTTGTTGCCTCTCTCATGGCCCCAGCTGGGGACCTGGCCCACAACCCAGTCATGTACCCTCACTAGGAATCAAACCAGAGACCTTTCAGTTTGCAGGGTGATGCCCAACCCACTGAACTACACCAATCAGAGACAGCAAATTTAACTATTGGGTCTGTTTTCTCCAGTTCTTCCCACCCCTGATGAGGACAATGACAAGGGTCTAGGTCTGCAGGATGAAGCATGGAGGGACCAGGGTATGAAGAGTTGCTGTGGTCTTACAGTTGGTATCCTTTAATGTAGCAGTCCTTATTTCCTATCCCCTGCAGCAATGGAGGAGAGAGTTACTAAGCTGCCTGGAAGTGGCAGCCTTTGGTCCCAGGATACCCTTCTCTTAAGCCTGGCCTTTGTGTGAATGGTGTTGCCCTTTACTATGGTGTAAATCTGGACTCCCACTGTTGACGGTGTCTGTGTTCCCACCTCTCACCTGACTCATCTCTCAAAATCTGTCTTGGATCCAAGTCAGTACTGTTATACTTCAGTTCCTCCAATTCTGGGGTCCTTTTGGTCTTACCCTTGATGCCCATTGCCCAGCCACACAATACCAGATTAGATCTACCTTGCTCTCTGCACTCGAATGGGTAGATGACCATGCATCCATCTAATCATAAACCCTAAGCTCTCTCATCTGCTGGAGGCAAGTGATTACAAAGAGACACTTTATATACCTGGGGATCTGCATCTTTCTCTGGCATTGGACCAAAATGATTGAGTATCCGATTCTTCAGAGATGATTTGAGTGAATGAAACCAAGATGACGCTTGCTCATAGACACAGTTATGTAATCCCATGAGCTCAGCACAATCCTCTCCTTGAACCTGAAAGAATCAAAGTGGAGGTGAAACATTCTGTACCTTCTCCATCACCCCCAGAGCCACTGTTGGCACCTGACTCTCCTGAACATCCATCTTATCCCCCTATGGGAAGGCTCACCCACCCGGCTTTCTCTTGTGTGGTATGTGAAAGGCTCCTCAGCTAGATGATGGACTATGTGTAAATACAGCTGAGGGTAGAGGAAGGAGAAAGATTCAACTGGGGAAATTGGCCAAAACAGCAACACATATAGAAAACCAGAAATGCAAACTAGCCTGAGTGGAGGCGTGCTCTTAAACTAGGTTATGCTGGCTTATGTCTCTTTCCTTTTCATTTGTTGCATCTGCTTTCTCATTGCTCACTAGGAAGAGAGACACAAAAGTGTTTCTCACTGTATAACTCTATCTTCCAAGTTGAATACACTTTTTCATTGATCAAATACTTATTAATAGTGTTCTACATAGTAAATGTAAATATAAGTGAACATGGATTATTTACCTCCTCTTCTGCCCATTAGTCCAGAAAACAAAAGATTAACCAGACATGCCACCTTTCTACCTATGGGATGATGCATTATTGGAAAGGGCAGTTAGCCAGGTTGCCCATTTAAAAATACAAATGTATATGTGAATCTCCAATTACCTCAAAAGAAAAAGTTTTAAAATGTAAATAAATTGATAGAAACAATACACATATGTAGGCCCCTCTTGAGATCTATCTCCTGCTTCCCCTGAAAGAGACCTAACTCCTAGGTGAATGGGCACCAAGGTCGGTCTGCCTTGGCATTTCTTAACCATGAATATAACTCAGCAACTAAGCAAGAAGAGCCAGAACAGGGGTGCTTTCACTACCATTCTACAACCCAGTAGCAATCCGACAGCATTCAAGGTTGCTGCACCAATTTGATGAGAAATCCCAAGGTCCTCAGTGGTGCTGAGAAATCTTTTTACAACCATCTCCATCTGCGAAGCCACAGGAATAGCCTGGCTTTGGAATTTTTGGCATTAGTCACTCTTACCTTTTGGTCTTCAATGTATTCGATGTCAGCTGTGTTGTAGCCATCCCTCTGGCCCTGATGGAGGACCTTGAAGCGCCTCTTGCCTATGCTGTCGACCACTGAACGGCCGTCAGCGAAGAATTGAACATTTCTGATCTCTAGGATGCAGCCATATTCTGCAAACCTGTTTATTGGAAATAAAGTCAAGAAAGTGAAATCTTCATGAGTTATTTCTCACCTCTCCAAGCCATTTCCACAACCCCATGCTGCACCTCAAGGGACTTATGCCTATTCACCTGTCTCAGGATCTACAGCTACAGCTACACAACAGGCAGTGCCTGTGTGAGAAAAAATATCTTAATGTATCAGTATAACTGCCATTTATTGAGCACATGCCATGTGCTAGGTATTGTGCTTGGTGCTTTGTGTTAATTATGAATTCATCAGTCCTCCCAACAAACCCAATGATGTAGGCATTCTCATTGTACCCATTTTACAGATAAGGAAACTGAGTCACAGAAAGGATAAGTAACTTCCCCAAAGACAAACTTGTTCCAAGGCTAAAGCCAGAATATGAATTCAAGCAGTGTGACTCCAGAGCTCACATTCTTTTTTAAAGCATTTTTTAAAATCTTAGCTTTAAAAAAAACATTTTATTTTTAGAGAGAGGGGAAGAAATGGAGAAAGAAAGGGAGAGAAACATCAATGTCTGGTTGCCTCTTGCATGCCCCCCACCAGGAATTTGGCCCACAACCCAGACATGTGCCTCAACTGAGAATTGAACTGGCTACTTTTTGGTTCATAGGCTGGCACTCAATCCACCGAGCCACTCCAGCCAGGGCAAGAGCCCACACTCTTATAAAATAAGTTTCATGGTATATACTACCCATTTAACAAAAGAGTAATCCTGAGGTTCCTTTAAATAGGAAGCCTCTCACACTATAAAGCAGGGGCTAGAGGGACCCTGATCTTTATAAAGACTCATGATCATAAGCTGGCTAAGTCTCATAGCTGTGCCTCCCAATCTCCTGGGAGAGCCCCAAGGTAAAATAAAAACCTTCTACACCCATCTCTCTAGATTCACATAGCTCCTCACTTACCCTTTGATGGGATCTCCAAGGCACATGCCGAACTGTCTTGTGCCTGTCTCAATGCATCTACGAATCATCAGACGGTAACAAGGCTCAAAGATGTGCAGGGGACAAGGAACAGTGGGATAGGCCATAGTACACACAAAAATAGGCACGTTCTTATTTAAGCTGTCAGGAAGAGCAAATGACATGATTCTCAATGAAATAGAGCACAACACAGAAAGGTCGATCAAACATCACCATGCGGTCTCCCCACAGGAAGGCAAGGAGACATCAAGCTTTGATGGCTGATAAAAAATACTGAAATACAACTGATGCTGTGGACTTAGTCTCATGATGGGGTTAGCCTAAGGGCTCAGAGAGGAAAATTGACATTCTATACAATCTAATTTGGCTAAAGTTCTCTAGTACATTAACATTAACATTAACATTAACATTAACATTAACATTAACAGGGTAAGTGATAGTTGTATTCCATTTTTTTCTTTCATTCCCTCCACTCAAACAATCTCTCCAGGTGTGTTGCTTGCAGTATGGAGAATGGTACTGATGCTATAAGTAGGGCCAGATCTCCAGAGGCATGGTGGGAAATTCTGTGCAGAGTCACCATGAGCACCTCAAATTTGTAAAGTCCCTAGAAGATCTGCTGGCAGGTCCATCTGGGAGAGTGAGTGAACAGTGGAAAAGCAAGAGTAATTTAGCCTAGTGATAGTTAAATGCACCTGTGTATCAGAATCACTGGGGGTTGTTGAATCCCAACAACCAGGTCGTAGCATCCCAGAGATCCCGGTGCAATTGCTCTGGAATCAGGACTCAGGAGCCTGCCCTTCAACAAGTGCCCGTGAAGATTCAGACACACAGTCTGAGAGGTACCACCAACTGGGCCAGCTACTCCTGGATTCCCGTTTTCTTATTCGTCTAGTAAGTCCAATATAGGAACAGCTGAGCCTATCAATAGATATAAGACCATCTGCCCAAATCCCAAAAGGATTAAGTTGATGATGCCTTTAAAGAGAAATCCCTCTAGTGTATTCCAGTGTTTGTTAATAAAACATTAAATAATATTCATGAGGAGGGCTCAGAGATTCAAGGCAAACTTAAGAATCAGAAATAAAGATAAAGATGCCCTAAGAAGACCTAATATAAGTTAATGAAAAAGAGAGGATTTCATTTCTAGCTTCCCAGGAAAACATGTTGTTATAAGTGAGAGGGACATTCAAACAAACTGGTGACAGTTTAGAAATGGTTCTCTACAGAGTGGCCATAAAGCCAAAACAGCTTTTGCCATCAGGAACCTCACCCCCAGGATGCTGTGAGGATTCCACTGGGGTGGAGACAAGAAGGCAGCAGTATGAGAGGCAGAAATTAGTGATTGCTTATTGCTTTCTCTTCTAAAGGAGCTTTTCTTCCAGCCAGAGAGCTTGGAGCCCTATTTGTAACACCATCCCTCCCCTTCACCTTTCACAAGACCTGTGCATGGCAGAGAAAGCAGCATTCTTACTACTCCCATTTATTAAGTGCTTACAAGGCACTAGCTCATTTGATCTTCATAACAAGCCATGAAGTAAGAACTGTTATCATCCCCAAACTACAGATGAGGAAATGAAGGTCCAGAGAGGTGAAGTAACTTGCCTAGGGTTATGGAAATACATTTACTTCGTGGCAAAAGTGGGTCATGATCCCATGTTTGGCTGACACCAAAGTTCTTAACCTCACAGCATCTCCTTATATATTTGAAAACAGTCTCCTGGACACTTCTAGATATTTAAGTTGTTCCGACTTACTCCTGCCAGTGACAGTCACTAGTGCCATGATCTGACCCGGTCAGTGGTTTGGCTAATGCTTCCTCAATGGTGTGCTGGTAAATGTTGAAGAACTGACTTTCTAGGGGGCAAAAAATCCCTGGTTTATATAACATTTGCCCATTTTCATGGTGTAAATACTTTCACCCTGGCCAATTTCAAGCTGCCAACATGACTTCACCTAATGAGGAGTTAAGAAGAAATGTGCACATTCAGCTTTGTGATCTGGTATGAGTGAAACTGAAAATAGAAACCTGCATATACATACTTAGAAAGTTCTTCCATTTCCTCTTCATAAAGCCTCCTTCGTTCCTTGAGTTCTTCTGGAAGAAATTTAGCTATTAGCTCTTCCATTATGATATTTTTGCTGTATTTTCTTGATGCCAAGCACTATATGAGGAATGAGGCAATTAGACATTTTATGCAGTCATTAGAAAAACACAAAACACTTCTGATGCATTCAGTAGACTAGTCAAATGACCCACATATAGGAGTAATTTGGACCCACACATTAGCAGCTGATACTATCATAATGTATGTATTCTCTGGATGTTACAGTAAAAAAAAAACAAACAGACAACAGTATGGTGATTACCAGAGGAAAGGGGGGTGGGTGGAGGTAGAGGAGGTTAAAGGGGGGATAAATGGTGACAGAAGGAGACTTGAATTGGGATGATGAACATACAATACAATATACAGATGATTTACCATAGAACTGTATGATTGAAACCTATATAATTTTATTAACCAATATCACCCCAATAAATTCAATACAGATTAAAAAACACATGCATTTGATTATTCTAATTAGAAAAAGTATTTATGAAGCCAAATCTTTGATGGGCTGTATTAGAAGCAGGAAGCCTAGAATATGTGTGTATTCACAATGGTGTGATTTTGTGCCTTGTACTATTTTGAAAGTGTCTCAGAAAACCTGGACAGCCCTATTTTCACAAGAATTTCATAGGTATTTATGAAGATAATTCTTTAGTAAATCTTTTTGGGCATGTACTAATTTGTATCTCTTCAGAGTCTTATTCTGCACAATCTATATATAGTACATTAAATTTAGAGGTATGACCTTAAGATTAACTTTTTTAAGCCTCTGTTGGTGTGGCTCAATGCATTGAGCACTGGCCTGAGAACCAAAGGGTCGCCAGTTTGATTCCCAGTCAGGACACATGCCTGGGTTGCAGGCCAGGTCCCCAATAGGGGCCATGTGAGAGGCAAACACACACCGATGTTTCTCTCCCTGTCTTTCTTCCTTCCTTCTCCTCTCTAAAATAAACAAATAAAATCTTTAAAAAATAAAAAATTAGGTGTTTTAAAAAATCAGAAGGTCAATAAAATTTAAAATGCTTAAAAACTAAACAAAAAAGAAAAAGTATTCTAACAAGGGGAAAAGACTTGCATTTATGTTTTTAAAATTTCATTGCTTTCCCTAAACACTGAAATTGAGATCATATTCTTATTCAAAAAAGTGGGCTTGGGGGAGAAATCCTTCCCTTTCCCATTTCTATTACTGTGTTTTCAAGCTCACAGAAATGGTCTCCGCCTGGGACTTGCTGAATGTCCGTGGTCAAAGGTTCAGGGAACTAAAAAGCAATTCTCAATCACTGATTCTCTTCTGGCCCGCCCCACCCCCACACCATCTCAATGCTTGTCTTCTGGATATTTCTAGTGTAAATATTTTTCTTCTCTATCTTAAAAAACAGTTAAATGCTGGTGATTTTGTCTATTTCTTTTTTTAATATACTATCTAGGTATCACTGAAATTATATTATAAACATTACTTCAGAGATAAATAAATAAACATTAATCCAGTCTCATTGTCACTATTACTCTCCACCCAAACCCCCTACCGCAAGCATATCCAGACATCTGTAAGTAGGGGGCATTTAACTGTGTGGAGCAGGCAATAAAGCATCTGCAGAGTTGCTCACTATGGAAGCTACCCACACAGGCCCAGCAGGGAGAGCTCCTGAGTATAAAATTGCTGACTTCAGACAATGTATTTCCTTTCCTTGTATGGGCTAGGTCTGTCTATTCTGCAGGAAATATTATTAGCATAAGATATTTATCCCTCTGGAAAATGGTGTAAGTGTGATCCTGTGTGAATACAAAGAGGTAGATGAGAATATCTTCTAGCCCATAAGTCTGAGACCCCACAACATCTGCCTCCAGGATACCTTATCAGCCACTGCCACTGCATGGCTGCAGGAAAACCAACTGCTTTGCCCAGTCCCCATCTTGGGGGAAAGCACTGACTCAGGAGGTAGCTAACTCAAGAAGGAGGTGAGTCTTCTGCTGATGCTAAAACAAAAACCCAGCAAAGGCACATACTAAACTGGTAATGGTGGTTTTCTACACGCGATGAACATAATGGTAGACTTTTTTTTCTGTCTATCTGAATGTTGCAATGTTACCATAATACAAATGAATTATTTAAGTATAAAGACTGTGTGCTTCTTACATACAATCAGCAGCAAGTCCTATCTTTATCTAGGCAAGGTGTGACACTGACCCTCCCCCAACCCAATACTAACCCTCAGGATTATCCCGGATGCTTATTTCACTCCATTGCCTTAGTTTAAATGTTGCAGTATTGGTAAAGCTCAACATATGACTTATCTGGACCTACATTCACCTTGAAATGGTCTTTTGTCTCCAACCTCTCCTCAAGGATGACAGAGGTCAAGGAACATTAATACTGATTTTAAAATGTGGCGTGCAAGTTCTTGAGGGAGGGAAAACAAAATGGACTCCTTGGTCTTCTTGTGCCAAAGAAAATTCCATCAGGTCACTTGAAAAAGCAAGGTGGTAATTTGTGTGAATCATTTTAGAGGACCTGGAAGTCCCAGAGCTTTTCAAGTAGCCAAAAATCTACGAATAAGTACAGTGGCTTCTGAGGGGCAGAAGAAGGATGATATTAAAGGTCCATTGAGGTTTCTGCAGCCTTGGGAATAATCTCTTTAAACCACAGAATTAACACTGACAATAAGGGGACATAGACTCTTCTAGTCCAAGCCCAGAGAGAATACAAGATTGACTCAACATTACAGTGAATCAGGTGCCATGATGGAATTAGAACCAAAATCCATGTTTATCATCAATGTAATACTTTTGTTTCCAATACAAATTCATTTCATTACCAACAGTTCATAAAAAGCTAGATGTTGTCTCATTTTTCTAAAGGACTTTGTGGAGAGGGGAGGGGTTTGCTGTAAAATAGGAGAAAGATAGATGGTCTGAGCAGGTCTGTGCCCTAGCACAGTGCAGTGGCTTGGGATCCAAGAGGACACTCTGTTAAGTACCCAATTCCAAATATTCCAACCAAACCAGGAAAGAAACAATATTTTACCTGTGAAAGACCATCTTTGCACAGTGGACACTTCGCATTGTGATCTAGGCATCTTTCAAGGCATTTTAAGCAAAATGTGTGCCCACAAGGTGTTGTGACTGGCTCATAGAATAATCTGAAATTTAGAAATCAAAATGGAAGAAAACTATAATAAGACCAAAAATAAAAGACAGAGCTACTGAATTCTAAGGTTTTATAGTATTATTTAGAAAATTCTGCGTGTTGGGGGGAGTTCATTGTTTTATTAATCCATGTTGTTGCACTTCAGAAAAGCATTTGATTTTTCTTTCTGAGCTGAATTGTAAAATAATGCATTTATTAAAGTTCAGGACATAGCTAGATCATTTTGTAACATTAGTTCTAGTCAGTCTCTTCTGGGGCATCCAGATTTTTTTCACTGTCTATAGATGAATACCCAGGGTGTCTGAATAGATTCTTCTATTCTAACATATTTAGCCAACCCTTTTCACATGAGTATATGCAAACACACAGATAAACACACACACATATTCATATGTTTACCTGTTTAACTACTTTATATCACATGGTAATGGAAAAAGACTTGGTTTCTTTGCTAACCTTGACTCTATTTTGTACCTATGCAATATTTACTCCCTGAATGTTCTTGAAATTGCACCTGTAACAAACATATCAATATAACTGCCTTTTGTATGAATGAATCATTGTTCTAGGGGCAGTAGAATAATATTATTAATGTGCTTACAGATAGATACATGCATACATACATATGTACATATATACATATATATGCATATATATACTTCAATTAAATTTTATTTTAATTGTTTTGTGGCAGCTGGATGTTTTTTCAAAGCAATCTGGGGGTCTTTTTAAAAGCTATTCTGTACATTGAGAGATTCATGGATTTACTTTGCTTAAAGAAAGGCTAACCTGTAGCAGAACCACTGGGTTGGGGCAGCTGAAAATGATGGTTTATAAATGGAGCTCCCACTCACCAAGAGGACAGAAAGAAGGGAAAGACCATGACCAGACTATTTTGACCTTACACGAGCGTCAGACGAGAAAAGAGGCTGCCAGCTGCACAGCCCCCTCATGTGTCTTTGCCTGAGAGGTGCATCAGCAGCCTGGCCCACAATGCCAGACTGAGGAGAAGAATCAAAATAACAGAGCTGAAAAGTACTTGAGAAAAAATTAATCTCACCAACCAGAATGAAACTGAAGTCCAGGGGGGATTCAGTTCCTTATCTTATTCAGTTCCTCACAGCTAACTGTTGGCCAATGAAAGGATCTCCAACTTCTCTCCAGTCATGTGTTCTTTCTACTAGAACAATGATTCTCAGCTGTTGCTGTGCGTGAGAGTCTACTGGGGAGCCTTTTCTTTAAACAGCTCTATTGATGTATAGTTGATGTGTAATAAACTGCACATACTTAAAGTATACAGTTTGATAAGTTGTAACATATGCACACACCTATGAAATCATCTCCACAATCAAGATTGTGAACATATTCTTCACCCTCAAACATCTCATGCCCCTTTCTAAACCCTTCCTCTGACTTCTCCTCATCCTCCCCTCCCCATCAATTGGGGGACTTTTAAAAACTACACACGCTTGGGACCACATCCGCAGAGATTCAGATCAGTTGGTTCAGAGTAAGGGCCAGGCATCAGGACTTTTTAAAACTCCTTGGGTGGTCTTAATGTGCAACCGGAGTTGAGAATCACTGTATTACACACTCTTACTAATCTCTGCAGAAGCAAACCTTCTGTCACCTATGGAGCTTTAAACATGTAGACATGGCAAAGCCCCACTCGATAAACTTTGTCAATCAGCAGGGCAAGGGGAAAAAGAATGATCTGATATTTTTAACAAGACATTGTAGGTCTGGAGTAGAGGGAGACCTTTCATATATTTACTTTGTTCTACTTTTTGAATGTTATAATCCTTTTTTGAAAGTAACTAACTTACTTTCAAGTAATAGATTTTAGTTATTAAATTGTCCAAAGAGTAAAACTAATTTTCAAAAAACCCTCTTTATGATGGAGGTCCTAACTGGCTCACTAAGGCAAAAAGAAAAATAAATCAAAGTTTCAGAACTGGGAAGAAAAAAACCAAATCTGTCATATTCACAAATAGTATGATGATGAACTTAGAAAATCTAAATGAGTCTACCTAATGATTATTAGAATTAATAAGAGTTACTAGAAGTCACAAGGTAGCTACAAAACTACACATACAACAGTATTCTATATATCAGCAACAAACATGAGAAATTGATTTTTAAAAATGACATTTACAATTGCTTTTCAAAATCAAGTACCCAAGAATAAATCTAACAAAAGTTGTATAAGGCTTCTATTGGAAACAACTATAAACACTTCATTGAAAGAAAATAAAGAAGATCTAAATAAGCACCAATATAAATCCCACAGGTTATTTCACTTGTGTGTTTGTTTTTGTGGAACAAGTTGATTTCTACACTTTATAAGGCAAGTCACAGGACCAAGAAGAGCCAAGACACTTCTGAAGGGCAATAATGTGGGAGGACTTGGTCTACCAGATGTCAGAACTTATAACGCTCTAGTGATTAAAACAGTATAGGACTCGCACAAGGACACATAAATCTGTACAGTAGAATAGAAAGCCCAGAAATAGATCCAGACACAGATTCTTGATTTATGACAAATGCGGCATTTCAAAACAGAAGGGAGATTTTCAGTACATAAATAGCATTCTCAATAAATGCTAGTTGGTATATATGCTGCTGAAGCAAGCACAATAAGTGCTATTTGGGAATAGTTGGTTATCCACAGAGGGAAATAGAGTTAAACCATTTCTCACACTATACACAAAAATCAATTCCATGTGGGCTGTAAAAATAAGTGTGAAAGACAAACAGTAAAGTTTTTAGAAGGTGAACAGAATATCTTTATGACCTCAAGGTTTTAAAAAAGATTTCTTAAATAAGACACATACAAAATACATTAACTATAGCTGAAAAGATTGGTAATTTTTTCTTCATTAAAATTAAGAACTTGTAAGTTCATGAAAAGATGTCATTAAGAGAGCAAATAGGCAAGCCACAGAATGAGAGAGGATGCTTGCAGCACCACTGACTAACAAAAGACTTGTATTTAGAACACACATAGAGTTCCTGCAAGTCATTAAGAAGAAAAGATAGAACCTAATCAAAAATGGGCAAAGACTTATATGCACCAGTATACATAAAAATTGTTCGTAGCAATGTTCTTCATAATAGCCCCAAACTAGAAAATGCCCAAATATCCATTTATAATAGAACTGATAATTGTGGTAGATTCATACAGTGAGACAATATACATACATACACTTATAAAAATGAACAAACTTCAGCTACCTGTAATAACATTGGTAAATCTTAATACTGAGGGAAAGAAGGCAGAACAAAAGAATACATTTGGGATAATTTCATTTACATAATGGATTTTTTAAAAAATAGGCAAAACTAAATTACACTGTTTAGAGATGCATACATGGGTAGTAAAACTCTTTTTAAAGAGAGATAAAAGTGAAGATAGTGGTTTCAGGTGGAGGGTGAGAGAGTTGTGATTTGAAAGCGGTGTCTGGTCAGCATCTGGGGTGTTGACACTTTCATTTCTTGAACCAAGATGGGTTGCATGAGTGTCCTCTTTACAATATTTTGATAAGAGCATACACTTAATTTATGTACTTTTCCACCATGTAGATTTCACAATTAAAATGTTGTTCAAAAGTATGATTTATAGGCTGATTGGGGACCCATGCTGTGATCTAAGTACTAATGCAGCCAAACCAGAGTATCTCACTTCCTCAGTAATGTCAGTCTCACGAATCTGAATGCTTTACATTATTTGATGAAACTAATGATGAAGATGATTTATGAATCTGTATCTGCAAAACTATTTTGCCTGAGAATTTCAGTATTGGATCTTTAGTTCATTTAACAATGTCATTCACATAAAATGACAATAATATAGCTGGTTAATTAATTGCAATAACTACTGATATTTAATGAGCAGATGAGTGAAATAGATACAAAAGGATACAGCAACGCTTTGTAAGAGCTAGGATTAAAATGGCCCTGATCTGCATGATCACAAACAAAAGTGCTGTCACAGATGGTGCATAATTATTGCTTTGAAATAACTCAAGGTTCAAATGCTTAGATATATCACCTTTCAACACTGAATTCACTTCTATATTCAGGGTGACTATACTACAAAGACTGACTGAATAAAGTGATTAGAAACAGAGAGAATGTTGTTCCTATTGTCCTCTTGCTATTCTAGGTGTGTACAATACTATTTTTCACATAAATTAAGTTTATATATTAATAGGCAGTAATTATTATTAGCTTCATTTTACTACTGAGGAAACTAAGATCCAGACAGGTTAAATAATTTGCCCAAGGTCCCATGGCTAATGAGGGCTTGGCTGTGATGTTACATCTGATTCCCAGCCAAGGGAATTCTCCACCATAAGACATGGCCATGACTGTGTGTACCTCTATCTCTAGAACAGACATCACCCATGTATGTGTAGAAGCACATATTCATACACACTTTTCTCCCTACATTTCTGTTTTCTTCCCTCCCTTCTCCTCTACCCTGAGAGACAACTCTGGACAGATAGATGGATGGATGAGTAGATAGATAGATAGATAGATAGATAGATAGATAGATAGATAACAGATATACTCTTAAATTCTTCTACCTTTTCTTTACCACTTTTGACAATGATTTCAGAAAACACTTCATAGATACATTTACAAATCAGAATAGAGCCAGATTTTTCCACAAGAAAACATTTTACCTTGTCACATGAGGGATTGAACAATAGTAATAATAAATGTTTTCAATTAGATCTCAGTCTGGATAAAATGTTTAGGTTATCTGAAAGTAGCTATCTTTTCCCACCAGTTACATCCTTGTATTGTGTTCCTCTGCTGCTATGGAATGACAGTAAAGAGGAACAGAGAAGGAGGGGGAGATAGAGAGAGGGAGAGAAAATAGAATAGAACAGAAAGAACTGACTCCTTAACACCCAGGTAGTTGAGTAGCTAAACCTAGTTTAAGTATAAAGTGTGTTGTTGTTTTTTAGAGAGAGGGGAAGGGAAGGAGAGAAGGAGAAAATATCAATGTATGCTTGCCTCTCATGGGTCCCCTGCTGGGAACTGGCCTGCAACCCAGGCATGTGCCCTGACTGGGAATCGAACCAGCGACGCTTTGCTTCACAGGCCCATGCTCAGTCCACTGAGCTACACCAGCCAGGGCGAAATATAAAGTTTTTTGTTTTAATTGACAAAGAGGTCACTGGGTCATTAGGTAACTGGTTCAGCTCTCAAACGTTCTTGCTCCATATCTCAAAATATTCTTGTCACCCCAAAAGTGCTTCTCCACAGGAGCCCCAGAGGTAACACCCCATGGCTAGGATATCCATATCAGGTACATCTTAAGGGAGGATTTTCTGTCACCAAAGATTGAGGGGCAGAATTCTGAGGTGTTGAAATTAGGAAGAAACCTCCCCAGCAGAGGGAGAGTTGGAGACTGAAAGCTTCCTCATGAATGCACCCGCCAATTATTGTTTCATTCACCCTTTTCACCCTTTCCTGCAGAATTTAGAAGCTGCTCCTTATTTTCTCACTTGACACACAATAGATAAATTCACACTATAACTTGTCTTCTACCAATGCAGCACCACAGGACTGCAGTTAATTCTAGAAACTTGCATAGAAGATACAATGTCTAGTTTATGACCCAGCAGATTGCTTTAAAATATCTGTCCCCTTAGACCTTCTCCCGCAAAGACTCTATTATAAGGGTTGTAATATAACCTGATAATAATCCTAGCCACAATAAAGGAAGAAAAACACGAAAGAGAAGTGGAAACAGAAGCTTTTTCAAGACTACAATAATTCAAGTTAAAACACGTATATGAAATAGCCCCTATCAACATCTGATTTGTGACTTAGAGACAAACCTTGTTGGAAGGGGAACTACATGCTTCTAACCAAGGGCTACAGTTTTAAGAGCCTTGAGATCAGAAATGCTCTCTGAATTTGGCAGGTTTCTTTTTGCCATAAAGCATCTAGGGTCCCCCTATAACTTCCTGATCTATAAAAGAATTACTCCAGACAAACATGGCTTTTTGTTTTGAAGTCTTGCTTGGAACAGAGGGGGCAGGATAAAGGACATAATAGCTTTTAAACTCAGAGCAAGACAACTAAAAGGGGTCTTATCTTGGTGTTTACTTCTTGGACCAGATTTCTAACCCTTCTCTGAAGCCCCCTGTTGAGACCAGGGACAAACAAGATGAAAGGGAGAAAACAGAGGAAAGGGAACAAAAGAACTTCAACCTCAGGATTTTAGGCCTCAGGAAAAACACAAACAGGATGAGTCTGTGTTTTTGATTCTGTGTCCCCTGGATGTCAGGAGAAGGGATAAGTACACAAAGGAGTTGGGCTTTCGGAGCAAGATGAATCAAGTCTCTCAAAGTTTGACATATGATGCCCTGGCTGGTGTAGCTCAGTGGATTGAGCACGGGCCTGCGAGCCACATGATCGAGGTTCGATTCCCAGTCAGGGCACATGCCTGGGTTGCAGGCCAGTTCCCAGTTCCCGGCAGGGGACCCACGAGAGGCAACCATACATTGATATTTCTCTCCCTCTCTCCTTCCCTTCCCCTCTAAAGATAAATAAATAAAAAATCTTTAAAAAAAAGTTTGACATATGAAAGCCCACAGCTCATATCATAGGCTTAGAGTCACCATAGCATTTCCTGTGGAAGCCCACTTCTCTGCTGGGAAGCAGCTTCTCTATCTTATACTTTGGTTCTGGCATGACCCACCCGCCACTTTGTTGTGGAGGAAAGGGAGGTGGTAAAAGGAAATAAACTGCCAACATATATGTAAGGCTTTCCTTTAGTGCTTCTACATTCCATCTGTTGAACTGTTCATTATCACATCTGTCTGAGCTCATGAGCAAATCTGCCAACTCTAATTCTTTTAAGAGAAACAAAAGGCACATGTTCAGGTAATGGCTGCCTTACTCATTTTTATTCAGGATGGCAAGAAAAGTCATTCTGAGTACAAATGGATGTGTTTGATACGGAAGGCTTGTAAAGGGCAAGAAAACATCTGAGGATCCTCTGCTGGCTGGATCCTCCTGTGTGATGGAACAAAAGATTTTTTTCTTGACGTATCTTCTCTTGTCTCAACCATCTGAACAACTTTTGTGCAAGTATCTCAATCTCCTTTTGTGTTCTTTTAGAAAAAGAACAGATTTGAGACTTTACTGAAAACTGTGGTCCTTGTACACTTTTACATACAACATCAGGGAATCTGTAGATCTATTAGAACATATACATGGAACCTCTTCATGGACCTAAAGTAAGGAACCTATGGTCTAAGACAAAAAAGTAATTAACATTTATTGAGTACTTACTCTGTGTCAGGCACTATGCTAATTGTTTTAAGTAGATTTTCTCAATTAATCATAACCACCGCATGGGATAGGGACCACTGTTATCTATTTTACTGATGAGAAAACTGGCACAGAGAGTCATGTGTTGCAGGTCCAACAACCAGTAATAAGTGGCAGAGCCATGGTTCAAACCCAGGCCATCTAGCTTTGGAGCTCCTCTTCTTAGCCACAAAGTCACAGCTTTGATATAAAATGAATGAAAGTTTTTTTTTTTCACATAGACCATGATTATAGCAGCTTCCTTTGGTGGGGCCGGGAGGCATTTGGATAATTTGCCTCAAGAGATCTGAAAAAGTTCAGATGATAAGGCACTGGGCAAAGGGAAGATGCTCGGCCAAGCGGTACAGGCTTACTACTAATCCTCTTCATGGAACAAAACAAACACTAGGCAAGTCTTCTACTTTGTTTCCAAAACACAGACCTATGGCACTGACATTAGTCCTTGAGCTTTGAGGTCTTGATCCAGTAGTTAACATTAGTTTCAGAGTCATAATCTAGATACTTACAAAGGCCAGGAAAGTGATGCAAATGTGAGATGCAGGCTAAGGTAAGGCAGTGAGTGGGGGAGGGACCATTACCAACTGGAGAGCGTGTGTCCTGTCTCAAGATGTTTACATTTCACAACAAAAAGTCTCATGAAGACAAAACATGAGACATTCAGCCTGTGGACTACCAGGTTGTGACCTCTGAGTAGACCATTTCTTCTCACTCTCTCGGTATTTCCAAACACAGGGGATGCAATCAGTAAACAGAGGACACAAGCTAGTTTATGTCACAATTGATGTAATCTCCTTTTCGCTAGAACCATGTTTTTATGTTCTAACTGATGGAGCAGTAGGTCACTAGCAGAAAGATCTACACACCAGAGAGAAAGACTGCTCAGGCAGTAAGCGATACCACATATCACATACCTCATACATAAGGAGCATTCAAGGTCAGATGCATCAAAAGATGCTAGGGGAACACTGAGAGCAGGTTTGGCCCCTATATCGGTGGGAGGATCTGCAATTTAGAAAGAAATAAATCAGAGCTGGACTTACCTTGGTTTCACAGACTGTATTTCTGAGGCTAAAGGTCCCAATTACTTTTTTGGTTTCCACTCTCACCCTCTTCTAGAAAGTTGATTTAATGGCCACCTGAACCACTGAAAATGGGATACCTTGAAATAGACTCTCAAGGTGTCCAGCAGCCCCATTAAAAGAGAAGTGCAAGTTAGGGGATGTCCAGGAACCCTGGGGACTCCATTCCAGCACAACAGGTATCTCATACAGCAGGAGCAGCAGCAGCAACTCCTTTGAATGAGCCACGCCTTCAAAGCTGATACTGAATCTTGGCACTGCCCACCTCTCTTGGAAAGCTATTGAGCTGCAGCTGCTGCTTCTCAGATGCCTACCTACAGAAACACAACTGGGAATGGGCAGAGTGTGGCCTGATCACACAGCTGGTCCTTCATTCCTGAAACAGGGATTGGGGTAGGGAGAGTTTGGCCTGGCCATAAGTGACACCATCAAGGGCATTGGATATCATTACTTGGGACTGTGTTTGACCTTATACCTTGGCTTCCTATTATAATTATTCTTGAGCACTGGCAGTACACTAGGAACTGTGCATACTCTCATGGAAACTTCCCAGCAACTCCTGAGGTGTCACAGCTAAGTGTCAGAGCAGGGCCACACACCTAGAGCCTCAGGAGCCCTTATATGGAGAGCAAAAACTTGTATATACTGGGGAACCCAGGCATCTCCTCCAAGCCCCTTTCACCCTGGGTAGAGCCTGTACCTGGCTTAGAGGCTTTATTAGGCACCCCTGGGTCTTGGGGTTCAACCTGACAATGTTTCCTTTTCTTTTCTTGGCATTTGCCAGTCTTGATGAAGGCAGCTTCTAGAGAGGCAGAGTCCCCATTCTCTTCCTCTTCTCCTTCCTGGTCTTTCTTGTCACCTTTTTGGCCATCCTCCTTTACTTTCACTGGGTTCGTCAGGCTCTTACAGTTTTCACTGGCTGCTGCATCCTCCTGACTGGAACAATGTGGGAGCTCCATATTTTCCTGGAGGAATAAAGAGCCAAACATCAGAATCTACTAAGGAGCAACACTGTGCTCTGATATTCATTCCACAAGGAACAGAGAGAGAATTACACAGCTCTGATCATTTAGTGGACATGTAGCTTAACCGGGGAGGGTAGTTATAAAGCATACTTCCTACGTCTGCCCACATATCATCAATGACAAAGGCATGCCCAGAGTGGGCAGAGTGGAGGGACTTCCCTAGGCAAGGACAGAAAGGCATGTAGGGGAGAGATTCCTTGGGCAGTGGTGAAGGGGAGAAATGTAAGATGTAGCACCAGTCCCCTCTCCTATCCAGATCATTCCCCAGTTATCAACATTAGGGAAAGCAAGGCATGCAGTGAGTGTACCCTGTCAGTCGGTGCTTCCTCTCACCTTACCGACATTCTAGGCTAGTTGCAAGCCCCACAGCCCAGCTCCAAAAGAACTTTAAGTAAGGCTTTGGCACATAGGCCTGCAGAGTTACCTCATGCTCCAGAGCTGTATCTTATACTGGTCAAATGAACTAGGGCCAAACTATTTCCTGTACTAGATTTTGAGGAAGAAATCTGAAACAGACAAAATCATTGGGTAAAACAATGAATAATACCTCTAGCCTTTTAAAGAATGTTTGTCCAGGAGAGGAATATTTGAAAATGGATCTACAAATAAATCCAATGACAAAGTGTTTATGCAGATTTACCAGGAGAATCCCTCTCTATTCTAAACCTATAGTCTATAGGCTCAAATGCCCATGTTCCTGTTTCCCTTCCAACCCATGCCAAAAAAATTGGTAGATAGATGAAAAATGAGAGCCATGAGGTTGGGAGAAAACAATGAGGTGAGGAGAAAAAGGATGTGGGTTTTCTCAGTCTCTAACCTGGGGAGTTCAGGGATTTTTCCCCAGCACCATAACAATGCTGTATCCTCAACTCTCATGAGCCCTAGGCATTGTCTACACAGGAGGACACTGCTTTGCAAAGCACAGTTGAGGTGGAAACCCTGTCCCTGATCCCCAGCTGGCTCTCACTGGAAAGCCAGCGGTGGTCTTTTTCTTCATTTTGGATTAAATTACAATTAGAAGTCACTCCAGGCACTTTGCTTCAGCGTTGGTGTTCTTACACATGCAATCATGATCTCATACAATTATTGAAATGCACTAGGGCTTCTCTGACTTCAGGAGATACTCTGAGTTCTGCCTTCCCCTTTTTGAGATGGACACACATGCATTTCATTCCTTCTCCTGAGCAGGGAGAGAAACTGGGACAATGTAAGGTTTCCACTTGCCAGAGAATGCAAGAAGCCACAGAGATCCCAGGTCTTCCACACAGGGGAAGAACACAGGGCCCAAGTGGAGCGGGGACTGTGGCCCTGAGTTGAGGTAGTCGGCACTAAACCCTGCCTTCAAGTCTGTACCCCAGTGGCTGTCCATTTTCCCTCTGCTGAGAAAGCCAGGGCCTGGAGCCCATCTCTCCGTGGTTCTGTTCCTTTGTTTTCAAAGAAAAGCACAAATACCTGTCTTCCTCCCAGGAACTTAACCCCTCCCAAATTGTTTTCATTTTCTCATCCTCAAATAGGTACTGAAAATCTACTTATGTGTATAAGGCATGTTCCAGGAATAGGAAATTGCCTTCACTTGGGAATTAAATGGAGTTGTCTTCACACAAGGGAATCAGTTGGTGCTCAAAGACCAGCAAGTTGAACAAACAAAAAGCAGGAAAGGAGGAGCTGTCAGGCTCTTTTCCCAGGCTCCACCCCTAGGCTGATAAAGCCACCTCATTGAATGGCTCCAACGGAAATGGACTAATTCCTTTCTAGTTCTGTCAAATCTCTCTCAGCTGGGTCTAAACCAAGAAATGAAAAATAAATGTAACAAATCATAAACTCTGGGACCATGCCTGAAATCCAGTTTTATCTTTAAGAAGTAACCTTCTAACAAAGAACATAACCACTAGCCACTCCATTCCTTCTTTCTCTGGAACTGAAGTAGGAGAGGTAGGGCTCACTCCCCAGGCTTGCGCACAAAACAGCCAAATGAAGCGTCACAAACGAGCTGGGTGAGTTGAGTTTTACCTGTGACAACTTTGGTAGATTATGGCTGGCGCCTTCAGTAGCCATTGACTCTACGTGTTCCTTTAATCTAGGGTGAGGTGCCAACAGCTTCAGGATATCGGGAGAATGTTCCTGAGAATCCCCCGGGACTGATGGTGAAAAGAAACTAAGGAGAAGCTGTGACATAAAACAGAAGACTTCACTACTTAAATTTCTACAGGGACTCAGGTGAAGAGGGAAGGGTAGGAAGGGGCGGGGGGGGGGGCAAAGCCTGCAGGGAAAAACTCCAGGGGGGGAACCTTGGATCAGACAGACCAGGGCGGACCAGGGCAGACCAGTGCAGGAGTCCTCACTTCAATGTGCACTAGAATCGCTTGGGAGCTTACTAAAAGTCCAGGTTCTGAGTTCCCATGCCTGGCCCCCCAGGTATGAAGTGTGTCCCGAGAATCTGCATTTTTAAAAGGCATCACAGATGTCTCTCTCATCCTAGTCAAACTTAAGAACTATCACCATAGTGCTAACACTACATGGAAATATCTGCATAGGGTTTAAAAACCTATTTAGGAGAAAAGAGACAAAGAGGTGAAGGCAGGAGACAAACATCACCTGGGGGACCTGGAGGCATGTTTGTAATACCCCAGTGGGTAAAAGTCTACCATTGTCTTCTAGGTTCCGATATTTCTTCTCTTTGCCTGCCCATTTTACTCCCTCTTTCCCCAACCATCATCCTTGGATCTTTAATCCCTTTTGCACTAAAGTGTTAGAAAAAGCAGAAGCTGACCTTCCTTCTTCTGTTTCCAGCCTCTCGTCCTCTATTCTGACCTTCACTTTTCAAAGGTAAGTCAAGTAACTTCAAACACTAGTACTGGGGCAGACAAGTTCCAGTGTATAGCTGGTTCCCTTGTGATTGGATAGGCCTGTTGGGTGAGAAGATTCAGAAGTAACTGGGAGTCAATGACGGGTATTCTAATGCAGGCTGCATCATTGGCTGCCCACATTCTTGCCTCAATTTGCCCCTGTGCCAAGAGGGACTGTGAATACATGTGTATATATTGTGTGCAACATGTAACACAGGACAGGTCACTTGGCTTCTAAAACATTCAAGTGTTCACCACTGAAAGGCCCCTGCAGTGTTTGGAGACCCACTAAAGGATGTTTTACTCCCTTATTCAGGGTACATAGTCAAGGTATTAACTGATCAAGGGAACCTGACAGAAACTCTGACCAAACTCCAGTTTGATTTGTCCCCTTGCTGGCCCCCACAGTTCCTTCATGATGTTCCTTCAGATGCCAGCACTTACCACGTAACCAAACCCTGCTCAGCCTTAGAGGCTCAGTTCCAGTGCTGCCTACCCCTACTACCCTAGCCTGCCTGATGTCACCTGTCCTTTCATGTTGTCCACTGAACTATAATATAGCACCTTACACTACATAGTCATGTGTCAGCCTCAAATCTTATCACAGATATGTCTTTCTCTCTAACCAGATGGGCAGCTTCTAGAGGTCACATGATAGATGTCTGACAGATACTCATCGCACTGGATGGAATTGAATTAAGACACGTATCCATCCCAGGACCCAGGGAGAGCCCTTGGATTCAGGCTCAAAGTCCTCAGACAGATCTGTAGCCTTCCATTTCTGGGAAACCCACTTCCTAGGTCTAAGTTGGTGAAAGGGTGAGGTGGGGAGGCACTTATAGTACCCAGAGGCATAAATACGAGCTTTCAGAGCTTCTCCTCCACAGAAGCTAAAATTGGCTCTCAGAAGCCATCTGAGTGGCCCAAGAGGATCAATTCATTTCTAAAGCAATCTCGCTCACATTCTCCCCAAAACAGCATGATGCTCTTCAGTAGCAGCCACACACCATCTTAAGGTATGAAGATTAAAAAGGGCAGATCGTGGAGAGAGGGAGCTGAGGTAGAAGGGAGAGATCAAAGGAAACAAGGCAGAAACAACAGCAGCATTTTGCTTCTTCCCTTTACTACCTAAGATCTTATCCTAAGCCTTCCCAATGGCTTTGGAAAACAAAAGTTGGGGTCAACTATCAGTGAGAATAATCATTCCACATAGGTGAAAGTCAAACCCACTTCAGTGTCAGCCCAAAAAGGGCCCAAATGGGTCAAGAAGGGGAAAAAAAGAATCTGAGGTCTGTGTCTAAGGTAACTAATTAATGCCAAGTGAACCTGGACCATCTCTGTCAAATCTGAAAATGGGACCATCCAGTAAATAAGCACTGCTGAGGGCCCTCAGTGCTCTTAAATGGCTGCCATGCCCTTGTCACACTCAGGGGATATTTGCCTCTAAATTCTTGCCCCAGCTTGAGAACTCCAGCACACTCATTATGGACATATTTTCATATTATCTGGCATTGATATTACAGTGGGTAACACATTCATAACTATAAGGTTTTTGAGGACTAACACAGGCTTATGCCTCTCATCCTTGAACCTGACATCTGCCTCTGTTTAGCCACTCCAGATCTTGATGGTTCCATTGCTACTCTTTGCCCAACCCCAGCGATGAATGCTGAGATCCCAGGAGAGTCCTCCCAGAACAGCAGGATGGTGAAGCGGCTAGAAGGCAGACTCTGGAAGCAGGCAGAATTGGTTTTGAATGCTCTTCCACCAATCACTAGCTGCATGACCTTGGGAAGTCACCAAGCCTCAGAATCCTCATCCATCTTATTTGTAACATGGGGATAAATAATAGTACCTACTCCCATAGAGATGTTGTGGGGATTAAATTATATCTTCCACAGAGGGCCCTAGTACACTGCCTGGTGCACAGGAAATACTCAGTAATGTTAGCTATTATTATTATTAATATTATCATCATCATCATCATCATCATCATCATCATCATCATCATTATCCACACCATGGACTACACTTAAGATTTGGTGAAGGGTCCACAGCTTGGAGGATCCATCTGTGCTTCTCTCAAGAACACCTTGTCCATATTCCCAAATCAGGTCAAAACAACTCCCCAGAAAAAAAAAATCTGTCAGAGGCAGAACCTCCAGGGCTCTGCTTTTCTTCATACATTGATTTCACTGAAGATTCATTTCTGGAGCCTTCAGGAGACTAGTCCTGTCTCTTCCTGCCTTTCTTCATCTGATGCTCTGCTAAATCACACTAGAACAGAAGCACTTGGGGTGTAGTGGTAAATTGGAGGTGGGGCATAGGGAGAGCAGAGGCCACCACCCACTGTCAGCATCCAACTTCAGGCCAATTAGCCAGGCACACTGAGAGCACACTGCACAAGGATATGCAACAAAGTCTGTGAAGTGAGGATGCTTGAGCCTTCACTAATACTCTCAGCACTTCATGCAGCTTTTTCAAATAACCACATTCTCCTGGGACTCAAGAGTTAGAACAACTGTTTGGATTACAGTCATACTTTGGTACTCATTGGTTTCAGAACTCATCAAACCCTGTACTCGTTGCATTTAGACAAGAAAAAAATGTTTCAGCTCTCAGTGCTTGCTCCAGACTCATAACACTTGTATGAGTCGTGATGCCACCCCGCAAGAGAAAATGCTTTATCATATGGTACTCATTGGTTTTGGCACTTGTCACAAGTTCTGGAATGAATTAACAAGTACTGAGGTGCTACTGTATATTGTAATGGTCCCTGAATTATATTTGTCAGGTAGGGTATGTGTTTTATTTCTAGCAATGGAGCTGAAGGTTGAGGTTGTGCATATGGCAAGGGAGATGAGGACCAGCATCTTTTCTAAGGAGCTGGCTTTCCAGTGTGGCTGGTAAAGCTGTGACTTGGCCAAAGTAATGTTCTACAGCTGCAGATAGCCCCACACCTGTGTCCTCCTGTCAACAGCCAGAAGCTCCTCAGTGAGCCTCCATCCCCATGTTAACTGGTTTGGATTTATTTTGTCTTGTTTTTGTCCCACTGAAAACCCAAACCCTGAGTCAAAGAAGCAAGAACATTCTTCACAGGTTTCTACAGAAATGCAACAACAGGTCAATCTAATTGTACACATCAAGAGGAGGGTTATTTGGGAGCAATCAATTGGCACTTGTGTCTCCCTTCTACCTCCATAACCCAGGGATCCCCCCCCCCACTCAAGACCCCAAATGCCCTGGAAGGCAGTTCCTTCACTCCCCTTCCTGGAGAAGACAGTGAAGTGGGAGCCCTCTGGGCAGCTGGACCTGATATCATCTCAACTCACCCTTTGGGCTTCAGATCTTGCTCTTTTGTTCTTTCCATCCAGGGATACACAGTATAGAAATTCTCTTAGTGCTTCTTCCACCTTGCCTAGGGTGGCTAAGGCTTGTGCTTTTCTGAAGTGTGCCTGGAAGAAAATGTTAGCATTCAATCCTACTCTTACTCACCTTCTTGACACTGCTCTTCTTAACACTAGCTAAAGATTCCACTATTGCCTGAAGCATTTCAAAGGATTATCTTATATACAGCCCTACAATGTAGGCAACTGTTCTGAAGCTCATTTTAAAGAAAACAAAACTAAAACCCAGATAAGTGACTTGCCCAAAGTAACAGAGCTGATAAATTCTGGAATCAGGGTTTGAGCCTGGGACTGACTGATGCTGAGGTCCAAATTATTAACCACTGGGCAGTACTACCTCCCACCCCCCAACCACATGGTTCCACCATTGTACTGGGGGGATCAACAACTAGCAAGAACAGTCATTTCAACACATGCTAACCATCTTTCAGGGCCCGCCCAAATATGTCTTCCTACCAACTAGTCTATCCAGCAGAGGCCTAGTCCAAATTACCGACTTGAATGACCACCTACACTTACTGATCATGTTTTAGAAGATGCCCACTGGAAGGGATATCACCTCTCTGAGACCTCAACAACAAAGCTGGAACTAAAACTGTGGTCTAGGACCCTCAGACAGTTCTACCTAACAGAGCAGACTGCCCTTCAAAGGGCTAACCAGGGGCAAAGAGGTAAGCCTCTCCACTTACCTATGGGGAACTGAAACTCCTGCTTAATATTTCCATCAACTCTTCCTCCACTGGGGAAGCTACTTTTCCCACTTCGTCCAAAGGGGTCCATTACTTACTCAGCCTTGTTTCCCATTGCTCTATCAAGACCTCTACTCTTAGGCCCTAGGTCAAGGGTAAGAGTAGAAAAGGTTGCAAGAGAAGTCCTCTTACCCCTGGGCAGCTCCATGACCTGTGCTGCTGCAAGATCTGAAATGCTCCCACTGGAGCTCCTTTGGGTTAACACATTGGTGACTTTTAGCAACCTGTAAATGCATTCCTTGGCAAAGAGAATATACTACTAATCCATCACCCATGAAAATCTTCTCATGAAAGACATATAAGATTCACTTCGACATTAATGGCATTGTATGTTTTTTCTGAAGTTCCCAGACCCCCCCAAATGTTTTATAATGTGTTATTTTCATAAGTTTGACATCAAAAGTCATGAGGTAGCAAAGCCTGACCTAAAATGATATAAAGTGCATTATATTCTTTATCCCACTTAGTGTGAATTGTCATGTAATACACTGCAGAAACATTAGTGTGTTTGATTTTGAGGCATTGTCTAAAACTCTCCGAGGGTGTTAATTCACTTAAAGTCTTTCTGGAATTGGAAGCATTCCTGAGTCTGAACACATCTGGCTCCATGAAATTCATAAAGGAATCATGGACCTGGACTTGCATAAGTTGAGTGTCCAAGGAAGGCATCCTGAGATTGCACAGAGCGAGCACTACACCAAGATTCAGCAAGTGTTATAGCTCACAGAATGGACCTTTGGCCATGCTCATCTGTGACCCTCAATGCATCCTTCTGAGGTGATCAGGATAGACAGCAATAGCTTCATTTTTCAAACAAGGACATTTGGAGCCTAGAGAGTAAAGCGACTTCCCCATGGTCACTTATCGGGGAAAAAGTAGAGTTCACGTTCAAATCTTATCTTCTAAACCAAATATTGACATGTGGCTGAGGGCCAGTTGCTGAGGTCACACACAGACGCAAAAAGTGACACTTTGCATCCTGGTATCCTGAGAGATGCTTAGCCTGTTTTTTTTTTCCCCACCCTTCTATGTGACCTAGATGTTTGTGGATACTGGCAGGTTGACTGATTATATTAAGGACTCTAAATGGCACAACCGGCCAGCAATACTTCTCTTACCCTCTTCTTTCTACTATCCCTGGAAAATCATGGTGGTGATGATGACAGCAAACATTTATAGAATACTATGTGCCAGACATTGTTCTAAGCATCTTACATGTTTTAGCTCATGTAATCCCCAGAACAAATGCTGTTAAGTAAGCACTTTGAATATCCTCATTTTATAGATGGTAAGATGAGGCACAGAAAGGTTAAGTCATTTGCCCAAGGTGACACAGCTTATAAAAGTAGCAGAGTTGTGACATAAACTCAGATAGTCGGGCTCCCAAGTCCATGCTGCTGTGCAGGTCATCAATCGAACGAAGATCAGATTGGAGAAGAATCCAGTTCCCTTGAAGATCCCTAAGTCACCCTTTGTCAAGGGACCCTCAGCTCCTTTCCAAAGCTGCCTCCCAGCTCTGTTTGATCTCTAGTGCCTCCACCCCACCCTGGGCAGCAGCCCTTCTTGCCAGTTCCTGTCTATAATATGATCCCTTCCCATCCCTCCCATCCCACACTCACCTTAAAACCCATTGGGCGGAGCTTACATGCTATTTCTGCATCATGCAGTGCGTCCTCATGAGACTCCAAGGTGAAATAAATTTGAGACCGGTTGCTATAAAGCAAGTGGTCATTCGGAGCTGCCAAATGAGGGAGAAAAAGCCCTCATTAATGGCCCCCAGCAAAAACATATTATAAGTCCTGTATGAGGATACATCTTAAGCAAATGGCAAGTTTTCTAGGACTTTTCTCTTAGAGATGCAAAAGGTTAGACTCAATTTCTACCCCTAATATTGCCCTGCTGACCACACATCCCCAGCCACTCTGGCTTTGAGATGTCCCAGTTGTAAAGAAATAATTCTTGCCCTTCTCTCAAGCAGTTCCTTAGAGGGCCTGTGGTGTCAGTGATGCATCAACTTTGACATAGAACAAATCCTGGCACTCCGCTTTGTAGTCATATGGGACTAGCAAATAGCAGCCTGGCTTCTGAGTGAAGTATTACCCATAAGGAAACAGGCCAGGAAGGAGGGGGAGGGAGGTGGCCAGATGTGACCTGCATTCTGGCCACCAGGAAGAGCAGTTCAAGTTAGTCCTCGAGTGGCAACAGCAACCTCTCTGCGTAGAAACCGTGAACTTAGGAAGTTTCTCTAAGAAAATGGAAATGTATTTGCAAGGCTCTATCCTTTCATTACAATGGTCAAATGTGAATGAACCTGAGCAAGGTTTCTGAACATAAAGTGAGGTTGGCTCTGATTCAACACTCTGAATCACTAGATGCCAGGGCTGGACAGGTCTTTACAAATCATCTGGCTCAACCAACCCATTGTTCAGATGAGAAAAATCAAGCCCAGAGAAGGGAAGTCATCTGCTGAAAGTCACACAGGTAGTTGGTCAGACTCATTGTTAATTGGCCGGACTTAGAATAGGGGGTGGGGAACAGCTTTGTTTTTTCTGATGGAGGTATACAGTGTTTAGAATAATGAGGAGAGCCTGGTTGTCCTCCAGCAGAAACATACTCCTTGCTGGGAAGGCCCCTTTCCTCCTAGAAGGGTGAAGTAGTCTTGACATTTTCACCCTGACTGCTCTGACCATGCAAGGAAAAACCCCAGGGAAAATGAACCCTGCAGAGGTGGCTGAAAAGAATGGACCCTCTGTTGGAGATCTGGACTTAAGTGGCCTCCACCTGTCTTCTTCACATTGCCACACTCTTCCAGAGGGACCTGCCTCCAGCTTATGTTGAGGGAATAGGCTTTTCCCCTCCCAGGTGTGTGCTGAGAGTTTGCTTGGGTGCCTATTCCTTACTGTAAAGTTATCAGCAAAACGTTTGCAGTCCTCTATGTCCCTTCATTTCTGCAGCACGTTCCAGCCCAGTGGCAGCTCACAGTGTGCGTGTGTGCATAGGGTGTGTGTCTGTGTAGGAAATCCCCATCTCCCTCAGGTTCTAGTCTTGACCAGTCAGCCTTAATTCCTCCCCTTCCCCCCAATACCTGTTGCCAGTTCTGGGGGAAGATTAACAGGTGGAGACTCCAGCCCACCCCTTCCTCACCCATCAGAGTCAGGCTCAGGGCACCCTCAATCCCAGAGCCCTGTCTGACCAGCCCTGCTGCCTCCTTCCTCCCCAGCACGTTTCATCAGACACCGTGCCTCACTGGCTGAGCTTCTGGCAGCCTGCCTGAACTGGGCAACACAGGCAAGAGACTCAGTGGCTACTCCTTGGGTCCAGATGTGGGAAGGAGACGTCGAGGGAGCTTCTCGGTGCAGAAATGCCGGCACCCTAGTCCGGCCGCAGGCATGAAGTTACCCACGTTGTCCTTGAATCCACAAAGCCCACCCATTTGTCTCCAGGCAGCACAGGAAAGCGGGACAGAGGCCTGTCCAAGTTGCAGCTTGCCCACAGCCTCCTGGGATTCCTGAGCAGTCGCCAGGCCGGTCTTTTACTGGGCTGGCAAGGTAAGGGTTCTAAGCGAGGGCGCAGGCAGCGGGCTGGAGCGGGAAGGGGGTGGGGGAGCATCTATTTCAGCTGAGGATCGTGTGATAGGAAGCGGTGACAATGAGTCACAGGGCAGCGAAGCGCGAGCGCTCCTCCCTCCATGCTCGCGGGATGGTTTCCGAGGCGAGCGTGGCCCACTTCGGTTACCTCAGCCGTTACACAATCCCGCCCGCCTGCCTGCCCGCCCGCGCGAAGGAGGGGCTGCCCGGCCCGGGCCGCTCGCGGCCCTTATGCAACCAGTGCTCTCCTGACCTAATTCCACGCCGGACCCACCCCACCCTGAGCCGCGGCCTCGGAAGGGACACCTCCCGGCCAAAACGGCGGCTCGGGCAGGGCGTGACAGCAGAGGAAGGCGCTTAGTGAACACCTCGGACTGGCAGGAACCCAGCTGAGCCAGCGCGAGGGTGGAAAGGGTGCGAAGTTCCCCTCTCAGGAAAGGTGCAGGCAGGTGTAAGAGGGGACCCAGGCGTGCAAAGGCAGAAGGAGAGGGAAACAGAGTCGGTGACACCCATCAACAAACAGAGTGACAAGGGTGGGAAAGACAGAGAAAAGAAGGAACGAAACAGTGCCATAAACACAAACAGAGATGCAGAAACACAGAGGCTAACAGGAGATAAAGAAAAAAGCAAAGAGCAACAGGAACAGAGAGGCAGCGATTCATAAAAAGAAAGAAAAATTGGTAGGGATAGAAGAAAAAGTCAAAGACTGAACTCCATAAACCCCTCCCCCACTCCGGTCCCGGTCCGTCCCACCATCCCCCGAGCCCTCCTCTGCCCGGTCCATCCCTCACTTCCCGGTGGGTTCATTGCCGGGAGGCGCGGTAGGCTCACCTAGTCTGACTGCCTCGTTGTACTTGAGCAGCGCCGCTTCCACCTGACGCTCCCGGTACAGTCGGTTGCCCTCGTGCCGGAGTTGCGACGCCCGTGCTGGACCAGGGAACAACTTGCCGAGGAGACCGCTGAGCACCACGTTGACCCGCAGCGGCGGCGGCGCCTGCTGAGCAGCCCGCCGGGCTCCACGCGCCCGCCCTGTGGCCACCATCAACGCGGAGAGCTTGACACCGCACAACGCACAGCGCCGGTCGGCTGCCCGCCCGCGTTCCAGGCACAGTTTACAAAAGGTGTGGCCGCACGACAAGGACACGGGGTCTGAGAGAAATCCATGGCACTTCCGGCACTTGAAGCCGTCCCACACCTCGGTGGCTTCAGCAGCTGTTGCCGCCCCTGCCTCGTCCGACACCACCGCGCAGCTCGCTGCGCTGCTCTGGTCCTCGGGCACCGGAGCCAGCGCCTCTCCTTGCGGGACGTTCTCTGCCAAGCAGCGCACCAGCTGCTCCAGTTGTTGGGCCACCAGCTGCTGACGTTCCGACAGCTGTCTGTACACCTCGAGAGCTTCCCGGAGGCGCCCCCCAGACGCCAGGGCGTCGGCCTGCGTGAGCAGGACTTTGCACTCCGGCGTCGAGGCCGTAGGAGGCTGCTCTCGCTCCCGCTCCCGCTCCCGAGTCGGTAGAGGAGGTTCGGGGCCTTTCACCTCCGGATGGGGGCCCATATCTACACGGGTCACTGATGCCGACGGCTGCGCCAGCTCTAAGTTGTTGCTGCCGAGCTCGGAGGGCAAGCTCAGCATCTGTCCAGTCGGCAGTGAATCCATGGAGGGAGTGACACGCGCAGAGCGAGGCGTCTAGGAGCCGGGGACCCGGAACCCAGAGCGGCAGCTGGAAGGAATTAGGGCTGCCACCGCGGCTGTGCCACCGCACACCGGTCCCTGCCGCGCCTCCGCGAGCTCCATGCCGGCCGCCGCGCGCAGGCTAATAACTGTCTTGTCTCAGCAAAGTGTTATATAAAACAGTACCACGTGACTCGCCACCAAGCTGCTCATTGGCCAGCCACAGGAAAATTGTTACAAAACCAGACAGTTTTGTAACAGTGTTGCGCTTGCTTCTTTTGGCTTCACTTTTCTTGGCTTCTTTTTGAGGTTGTTTGTGTTTACACCCCGCCTATTTCCCCTGCCAATGTGGTTCCTTCTCGGACGAGGGAGAGAGAAAAAAAACTCAGTGTGTTGTCTCGGGCTCTTCCGTCTCCAAACTACCCCATCCCGTCTCCAGACTGGCCAGCAAACAAGTCCCCTCTTCCAGCCATTCGCTAGCGGCTCTTCCCCATCGTGCCGCACTTGGGGAGGCCGGTACCTCGAGGATAACAGTATGGCAGGTTTTTTGGGACGCCCCAGTCTCATCCTTCTAGGGACGACCACTAGTGTCTGCGAAGGGAAAGGGGTTGGGAGAGTCCCCGGGAAGCTCCCATTCCACTATGGCCCCTGCCCGCAAGCTCTGGAAGCTCCGTGCCAGCTCCTCATACCCAGAGCCCCTTACCACCATCCCCGGGAGTCCTCCAAAAGTAGTCAAAGCAATTATCCGAGGGCGCTGGGTTTCCCTTCTGGGAGCGGCACGGAGCAGCAGCCCAGCGGATAGAAGTTGGGCAGCGCGGGCTAAAAGATGAGGTAAGTGCCTACAATATTCGCTCGCTACCTGGTGCCTGGGGGTGGCGCCACGCGTGTCTAGTTCTTCACCTCCTCGGTCCCCATCCCTGGAACCTGCGCTGGCACGGGCGCTGAACAAAACTTGCACCGGGCGCTGGAAATAGGTGGGGCCGCGACAACTTGGCCTGTGGGAGTCAGAGGGTACTCTGGGGGATGTGGGCAGGACGAGAAGGACCTGAGAGCGCTACTCCAGAGAAAGTCGGCGAATCCTGGTGCACTACAGCAGTGGACCAAGCTGTCTGCAGGTTCGCTGCTCCAGAGCCCTGCGTTCACACATTCTCACAGCACAGTCTGGGGTTGCGCACCAGGGGTAGGGTTGCGCAAAAGCTGCAGGAGCTTGGTTGCAATGGGTAGGGACCCTCGACGCTGCTCCAATCACTTCCAGAAGGTCGGTGTGAACTTCCCACAGTCTCTTTTCAGCCGCCACACTTTAGATAGGAACCACAATCACAAACAAGGAGGCAATGCCTAGAGATCTAAAGGAATAACGCACTCTTCCACCACCCGTGTCTCTCCTCACCTGGTCACGCTGCACGGAGTAGGGAGGCGGGGTCTGGGCTTGCCTCTGGCTCAGTCAGCCTCCATATCTGAGGGCTCAGGGCAGTGCCTGGAGCAGTGCCCAGAGCAGTACCCAGAGCAGTACTTGGGGTAGAGCGCCGCCCCTGGGGCCTGAGGACCTACAGTTGTGTCCACTTTATAGCCGACTGACCTTCGGCAAGTGACCTAAATTCTGGGAGCTGATAACTTCACAGGGCAGAAGGGGGCAAGGGATCTCTCTTAGGTCTCTTTTAGAAGGACACAAATGTCATTCATGAGGGAGACCTCATAACCTAATCACTTCCCAGATGTCCCACCACCACATTATCACATTGGAAATCAGCTTTCAACTTCCGAATTTTGGAGTGAAACATTCAGTCTCTATCAGGGCCCCCAGCACTATCTGCCTGCAACTTCTGGCACCAGTATGGAGGGGCAGCCTGTGGTACAGGTAAAGAGATTTATATGAAAGGGCCATGAAATGGATAATGATGAAAACCTCTTAACTCAACAGCTTTATCCATTTAACAAGTTTTTAAAAATTGATATTGGTCACCCAAAATTGTCTTCCAGACAATGCAGATCTGGGATGTGCCTGCCTCCCTGGGTCACTATGACAAGTATGCACTCCCTGGGTCGCTTTCCCTCCTTTGCTGGTCACGGGTGGATATGCAAGGAGAAGGCCTAGTTGAGGCAGCAAGTCTCAGTTCTTCAGACACGAAGTAGAGATTCGCTCATCAGGTACCTCCTCTAGCAGGTGCATGTGCCCGAGATTGACCATGAACTTGATCAGGAATGTTAGTAGCTACCAGTGGGGTGCAGGGTGCACTGTGCAAAAGACAGCACCCTTTACTCACTAAACAGATTTCACAAGAGTTTTACAATGTATCTTCAAATTAGTACTACTTGTAAGATAACACCAAATGGGTTTCTATTGAATACTGGAAAACATTACCACAGTGGGTTTCTTTCCTACTTTATTTAAAATTAACAAGCATTAGATTGTTATACATTTGTAGACTCACTCAAAATTTCTTCCCCTTTGCCCTTATTTTTTAAAAGATTTTATTTATTTATCTTTAGAGGGGAAGGGAAGGAGAGAGGGATAGAAATATCAATGTATGGTTGCCTCTCGTGAGTCCCCTGCTGGGAACTGGCCTGCAACCCAGGCATGTGCCCTGACTGGGAATCAAACTGCGATCATGTAGTTCACAGGTCCACGCTCAATCCACTGAGCTACACCAGCCAGGGCTTCCCTTTGCCCTTATTAATTGGAGTTCCCTAGGAGGAGGGGAGAAGAGAGATTGACAACACTTTTTCAGATGCAAATATTCCATTTGGAGGACCAGAGTCTTCAAACCTCCACTTATTTTGCTAAGGTTAACCAGGAAAAAGAGTGATCTTCAACTCCTTGTTAATTGACTGGAGTAAGTAATGGGGCTCTGGAGCCCAGATGGCTCAACCCTAGCTTCTCTTTCCAGGGCAGCCTTACATCCATCTCTTTCATTAAAGAAAGCCTTTATGTTCTAAACTAAAACATTTGAGAACTTTGGCAATTTTCACCTACTTTTATGTATTTGTTGAGCATCTTCTATGTATTAGGCACTATTCTAGGTATTAGAAATACATCAAAGTAGCACTTGACTCCCAGGTCATTCCTCACATATGGTAGCACATTTCCTCCACACATATATTTGTCCCCACTTCCCAGGGTGACTGGAAGTTCCATAAGGGCAAGGATTATTAGTGTCTTGTGTCTCTCATGTCTTTCTCAACGAACGGTATTTGAAGAGATTGTACTGAATGTGACAATGGACATTATCGTCCTGGATGGGAATGTGTAGAGGGACAAGAGGAATGTCATACCTTTCCCCTGTGCCAATCACAAAGTAGAAAGTGAGTATGCACATAATTAAGTGTTGACAGTCCTATGCTTGGGAAGGGCTGCTAAACAGTTCTAGAATGGAAGAATCCAGTTGAAGCCAGGGGCCTGGGGTGAAGAGTGAGCTACCCACACATACACATGCACACATGCTATGCATGGAAGCGTGGCCAAGCACTTACTTTCTGTTCGGTTTCTCATTTTATATACTGGAGGGGGGAATCCATCAATTAGGCAGTCCTTAAATGAAAAAAAGTCATCGTGGGCATTAACAGCACTGAGATGAAAAAGGCTGCCCCTTGTTATCTAAAGTAACCCAAACCCAGAGCCAACGAAACTTTTACAGATCAACCCTGGTTTCACAAATGAGGGAACTGATAGCAAGAAAAGGCAAGCTATTTGTTGCAGGTCAACAGGAGTTTGTGACACAGCTAGGATTGGAAGCTAAGGCTCCTATCTTTTTGTTTAAAGTTTTCTCCATGTGATTGTTAAGCTTCCAAAGGACACAGAACAACTCCCTGAGTAATTAAGAAATTATTTCAGATTTCCTAATTACAAGATTTGCAAGTCAATGAACATTCATTAAACATATATTATGGGCTAATAGGGCTGACATTTGTAGGGGCAAAAAGAGAAGGGTATGACACAGTTCTTATCCTCCAATAGCTAACTGAGAATACAAGAGGCAAAGACTTGAAAGAGTTAAGTAAAAAAAAAAAAAAACAGGTAGTATGTGAGAAATGCCAAAATTGATGAACAGTGAGAGCTCAAAGGAGACAGACTGCCATGCTCCCCATCCTGTAGAGAAGGTGCCTTTAAATGAGGCTGGAGAGGATTTAAATAGAAAAGTTAAAGACTATCCTGCTTGTCAACTCAAGGGCCTTCCCTTCACATTTGCAGCCACGTGGCCAGGAGAATAGAGGAGGAGTCCAAGTAAGCTGAGCCGGTCAAGACCCAGGAATTTCTATTTTTTAAGGCTAACCATGTGATAATGATGTGCTGCCAGGTTTGGAGTTCACCTGTGTAAAGGATAATGCAGAATAGATCGGGTAAGTGCCCCCCAATACTTCTCTCCCTAACTCATCCACAGTTTCTCTGGGGGTGGGCATCAATAATCCTTGTTTACATTTTACTGAAGGAAAAACTGAACCAGAGACTTTCAATGATATATTCAAGGTCATTCAGCAAGAAGTGGGGGCACTGGTTTCCTGCCAACCAGTAGAAACAGAAAGATCAGAAGATACTATCCCAAGGAAGAATTTTGCTTTATTTCTCTGCAAAACAAGTTAGACCCGCTCGGGTAGCCAGAGAGTTTATTGCCCAGAGTACAAAAATCAGCAAGTCTCTGGAGCTGCCAGGTGTGTGGGACAGAGCCCAGGGCGAAGTTAGTCGCTGGGAGCTTGGAGTTCTAACTTTGCTGTGTGACACAGTCCAAGCCACTTCCCCTTTTTGTCTGTCCTTGGCCTACTAATATTGATGCCCAACAACACAGTTGGGATTAGCTACCAGTGATGGAAAATGCACAGTGCAATTAGTCCGATGTGATTCCTGGGAACAGAAAGCATCCACAGCCATCTGCCGACTGTTGTGAGTAAAATGTGTGCTGGCTGCCTTTGGAATAGAGGCATTTTCTTCTCAGGAGGAGAGTAAGCTAGAGCCTTAGGCTGGTCCTGCCCTCGTCAGGGGCACTGACGAATGTGGAGGCTCTAAAGATTCTGGCAGAGAGCAGTCTGGTCCTAGGAGGAAAAAGAAATAAAAGGCAGGTTATCTGGAGTGAAAGCAGCAAACTTTCCTCACAGGAAATTATCTGGAGACTTTGGCAGGGCAGGGAATTGGTTAAAATCTTGGATCTTTAATAAATTGTGATAAAATATAAAAAACATAAATGTTATCATCTTAACCATTTTTAGGTGTAAGGATTAGTGATATTAAGTACATTCACATTATTATGCAACCACTACAACACCCATCTCCAGAGCTTTTTTTCATCTTGCAAACTCAAAACTCTGTATTGACACAACAACTCCCAATTCTGTCCTCCCTCCAGCCCCTGGCAAACACTGTTCTATTTTCTGTCTATAAAATTGGAGAATTCTAGGTACCACAAGTATGTAGAATTTTACAGTATTTGTCTTTTTTGTGACTGACTTATTTCACTTAGTATAATGTGTTCAATGTTCATTCATGTTGTAGCATGTGTCAGAATTTCCTTTCTTTAAAAGGCTGAATAACATTCCATTGTACACTATGTATGAGAGGGGACCCAAACAAATGAAATTATCTTCTGGAGGATGGGTCCCTTGCAGTATGGGCTTCACCGGCCAGGTGAGTGTTCTAGGAACCCATCTGTATCAGTGTACCAGCTGGCATTGTTGTGAGAGGCTGCATTAGGCTTCACTGAATTTTTTATTTATTTATTTTTATTTAATTCTTGTTTCACTGAATTTTTTTTGAAGACTCTTTTAGTGTGTTTGCCCACTTTGTGATGGGTAATTTATGAGCACACCTGCCCACACTGCACTGAGTGGTCAGCAGTTTTTGACAAAAAATAGCATGACCCCCATGCCCCACCCTCCCTATTCACCTGATTTCACTCCAAGAGACTTTTTTTGTTTCTCTTAGAGGGAAACGTTTTGCTAATGTGGAAGAGGTGAAACAAACAAACAAACAAGCAAATATGGCAGAAGTACTAAAAGGCATCAAAATCGATGAGTTCAAAAACTTTTTGGAGCAGTGGAAAAAACATCTTGATAAGTATATTGCATCAAATGGAGAGTCCTTTGAAGGTGAAGTTCAAACATGTAACAATAAATCCACAATTTTTAATAAATAAATTCCTGGGTTTTTGCATCCCCTCTCATATATACATTTTGCTTATATATTCACCCATTAGTAAAGACTTAGGTTGCTCATAAACGACCCTGAATAGCAGCCACAATTTTGAGAAAGAACAAAGTAGGAGGGATCACGATACCTGATATCAAACTGTATTACAACGCCACTGTAATCAAAACAGCCTGGTACTGGCATAAAAACAGGCACATAGACCAATGGAACAGAACAGAGAGCCCAGAAATAAACCCAACTCTCTACAGTCAATTAATATTCGACAAAGGGGGCAGTAACATAAAATGGAATAAAGACAGCCTTTTTAACAAATGGTGTTGGGAGAACTGGACAGCTACATGCAAAAAAAATGAAACTTGAGCACTGACTTACACCATACACCAAAATAAATTCAAGGTGGATAAAAGACTTAAATATAAGCCGTGACACCATTAAAGTCCTAGAAGAGAACATTGGCAGGAAAATCTCAGATATTCCACGCAGCAATATTTTTACTGATACGTCCCCTAGAGCAAGAGACATAAAGGAAAGAATAAACAAATGGGATGTCATCAAAATTAAAAGCTTCTGCATGGCTAAGGAAAACAGTATTAAGATAAAAAGAGAAGCAACAGTTTGGGAAAACATATTTGCCAATGATACCTCAGACAAAGGTTTAATCTCCAAAATCCACAAAGAACTTACATGACCCCACTCTAAGAAGATAAGCAACCCAATTAAAAAATGGGCAAAGGACTTGAACAGACACTTCTCCAAGGAGGACATACAGAGGATCCAGAGACACATGAAAAGATGCTCAATATCACTTGCTACCAGAGAGATGCAAATTAAAACCACAATGAGATATCACCTTACACCAGTCAGAATGGCCATCATAAACAAAGCAACACACAACAAATGTTGGAGAGGTTGTGGAGAAAAGGGGACCCTAGTTCACTGTTGGTGGGATTGCAGACTGGTACAACCATTATGGAAAACAGTATGGAATTTTCTAAGAAAACTAAAAATGGACCTGCCTTTTGACCCAGCAATTCCACTGCTGGGATTATATCCTAAGAGCCCTAAAACACCAATCCAAAAGAACCTATGCACTTCTGCCCAGATGGAGGCATAGGTGGAAACACTGGGCCTTCTCCCACAACCAAGTTTGAATACAACAAAGGTTTGGAGAAACAAAGACACAACCAAAGGACAGAAAATTGAATTATACGGAAGTCCGACTACATCTAACCATTCAACGGGGACGGTAAGAGGGGCGGAGCCAGCAGTGAGCAGGGTCGAGCAGGACAGGGCCCCCGACCCAGGTACGCAGGCAGATGGGAACCAGTTGGGGTGCAGGGCAGACCGCGGGCGCATATTCGTGCACAGTGAGACAGACCACGCAGGCCCCAGGGGGCGAGGGCTGACGGCGGTGGCACACTTGCGTGCAGTGGGACGAAACGCGTGGGCCCGGTGACGGCAGCAACTGCAGCACCGGTGAGGGCCCTGGCGGCAGGCGGTGGACAGGACCCCATAGTCCCTCTTTGACCCCGCCCCCACATACAGCATCACAACCCAGCGACGTAGTTGCCCTGCAATACCAGTGAGAGCCATTGTCCCTCTTTGACCCTGCCCCCACATACAACGTCACAACCCAGCGGCTTAGTTGCCCTGTTCTAGTGAACACTTTAGGGCTCTGATCCTGCTATGGAACAGGCACGAACAACCCGAAAGATGGCGCAAGAAGAACTCAAAGTCCCAGAGCCAATAACTCTAAGCGACCGAGAAATTGACAGCCTCTAAGAAGCACAATTCAAGGCACTATTTATCAGGATGCTCACAGAACTGGTAGATTATAGTCACAAATTAGAGGAACATAGTCACAAATTAGAGGAACATATGAAGGCTAAACTAATTGAAATGAAGGGAGATGCACAGGAAACCAATAGTGATGGAAAGGAAACGGGGACTCAAATCAATGGAATGGACCAGAAGGAAGAACAAAACATCCCACCAGAAAGGAATGAAGAAATGAGAATTCAAAAAAATGAGGAGAGGCTTAGGAACCTCCAGGACATCTTTAAACGTTCCAACATCCGAATTATAGGGGTACCAGAAGGGGGAAAGAAACAGCCACGAGTGGAAAACGTATTTGAACAAATAATAAAGGAGAACTTCCCCAGTCTGGCAAAGGAAATAGACTTCCAGGAAATCCAGGAAGCTCAGAGAGTGCCAAAGAAGTTGGACCCAAGAAGGAACACACCAAGGCACATCATAATTACATTAGCCAAGACCAAAATGAAGGAGAGAATCCTAGAAGCATCAAGGGATAAGGGGACAGTCACCTACAAAGGAGTACCCATCAGACTGTCAGCGGATTTCTCAAAAGAGACCTTACAGGCAAGAAGGGGCTGGAAAGAAGTATTCCAAGTCATGAAATCCAAAGACCTACACCCAAGGTTGCTTTATCCAGCAAAACTTTCGTTTAGAATGGAAGGACAGATAAAGTGCTTCTCAGGTAAGGTCAAGTTCAAGGAGTTCATCATCACCAAGCCCTTATTCTATGAAATGCTAAAGGGACTTATCTAAGAAAAAGAAGATGAAAAATAGGAACAGTGAAAGGACAGCAAACACACAGTTATTAACAACCACACCTAGAACAAAAGCAAACCAAGAGGACAGCTAGATCAGGAGTGGAACCATAGAAATGAAGAACACATGGAGGGTTAGAAATAGGGGTGGTGGGAGGGGGAGAAGGGGGGAGAAGGCACAGAAAATAGCATAGATGGTAGGTAGAAAATAGATAGGGTGAGGGCGAGAATAGTGGGGGAAATATAGAATCCAAAGAACTTGAGACACGTGGTTATAAACAGGGGGGGAGAATGGTGCGGGAGGGAGGGTGCGGGTGGAGGGGAATGAAGGGGGGAATAGAACAACTGTAATGGTATAATCAACAAAATATATTTTTAAAAAAACAAAAAAAAAACAAAAAAAAATCCCCAAAGAACCTATGCACCCCAATGTTCATAGCAGCACAATTTACAATAGCCAAGAGTTGGAAGCAACCTAGATGCCCACCAGTAAATGAATGGACCAAAAAACTATGGTACATTTACACAATGGAATTCTATGCTGCAGAAAGGAAGGAGTTCCTACCCTTTGCAACAGCATGGATGGAACTGGAAAGCATTATGCTGAGTGAAATAAGTCAGGCGGTGAAAGACAAATACCACATGACCTCACCTTTAACAGGAACCTAAACAACAAAACAAATAAGCAAACAAAATATGACCAATGACACTCAAATACGGAACAGGCTGACAGGGACCAGAAGGGAGAGGGGAGAGAATCACAGGGGAAAAGGAGAAGGATTCACAGGTACAAGTACAAAGGACACATGGACAATAACTAAGGTGTGGGGGGGGGAATGGGAGGAAGGTGGGGAGCACTGGGGGGAGAGCAGGGCTGAGAATATAAGACAGAAAACTGTACTTGAACAATAATTAAATAAATCTAAACAAAAAAAAAACCCTGCTTTATCAACTTGAAAAAAATTTTAGGTTGATTTCACATTTTGGCTATTGTAAATAATATTGCTATAAACATGTGTACAAATAACTGTCCCAGACCTTGCTTTTCCTTCTTTTGAGTATATACCGAGAAGTAAAATTGCTGTATGATATTGTAATTCTAATTTTAATTTTTTTGAGGAACTGCCATCCTGTTTTCCCCAGTGGCTACACCGTTTTACATTCCTACCAGCAATTCATAAGGGCTTCAATTTCTCCATATCATTGCCAACCTTGTCATTTTATGTTTTTTTCTTTTTATAATTGCCATCCTAACTGGTATGAGGTGGTTTTGATTTACATACCACTAGTAATTAGTGATGTTGAACATCTTTTCATGTGCACACTGGCCATCTGTATATCTTCTTTTGGGGAAAAGTCTTTTCAAGTCCTCTGCTCATTTTAAAAATGAGGTTGTTTGGGTTTTTGTTGTTGAGTTTTAAGAGTTCTCTATATATGCTAGATATTAATACCTTATTAGATATGTGATTTGCAAATGTTTTTTCCATTCTGTGAAGTGAGTATTCACTGTATTAATAGTGCCCTTACCTGAAGATTTTGGCAGAACTGAGAGATGATTAGAATTAAGGTTTGCATCTTTTTAAAAAAATTATTTGTTTATTTATCTATCTCCCTTTTTATTTATTTTTGTTTCTTTAGAGAGAGGGGAAAGGAGGCAGAAAGAGAGGTAGAGAAACATTGATGTGACAGAGAAACATTGACCGGTTGCCTCTCGTTCCCATCCCTGACCAAGGACTGAACCTGCAACCTGGGCATGTTCCCTGAGGCGACCTTTTGACTTACAGGACATGCAGACAGTCTGCTTGAGGCAGGCAGGAGAGAAACACCAGGTCTGGAAGTTCTGCCTCAGAGGCCTGTGCTTTCTTTTTTTTTAAAGATTTTATTTATTTATCTTTAGAGGGGAAGGGAAGGAGAGAGGGATAGAAATATCAATGTATGGTTGCCTCTTGTGAGTCCCCTGCTGGGAACTGGCCTGCAATCCAGGCATGTGCCCTGACTGGGAATCGAACCGCAATTGTGTGGTTCGCAGGCCTGCACTCAATCCACTGAGCTACACCAGCCAGGGCGGCCTGTGCTTTCTTGTGGAAGCTAAACAACGTCCACATATATTACTGTAATTCAGGAGGGCCAGTGGAAGTAGGGGGGAGCAGATACAAAAAGAAGCCTTCACAGAGTCACTGAGTTAGGTGCCTGGCTGTAAGGAAAGTTGTAGATTCATTTTCAGGGAGTGTCCCCTGCCATGCTGACAGTTGTTGTGATCTTGCATCCTTTCCCCTAGCCCACACTGACCCTGATAAGAGGTGTACAAAAGGAAAGGACTTGGCCCCTTCTGTTCACTGACAGAGGGAGTGGAGTGGGGAAGAGCACCTTTCCCTAAGGAAATCTGTCACCATGGGTAATTTGAGGTTGAAGGACCATAAAGGAGGGATGGTGATTAGAAAGTGGGAGCAGTGCCTGGAAGGGACATACTTAGGTGTGGCATTTCAACAGAGAAAGGACCTGGGCAGCCTGTAGGTAGTAGAATCATGACTGAAAATGCTTGGGTCTAGGGGACCCATGAGAAAGTAAGGAGGGAGTCAAGAGGCTCACAAGGATAGGGGGTTAGGATACACCAAAATATGAAAGAACTACATAACTGAAATTGCCATTGAAATTTATCTTGGATTTTTTCAAAGAAATCTTGTTAGAAGTGCAACAGATTATAGTTGCTGTAGTCAATGCAAATTTCACCTTCAGAACCCTTAGAAAGTTCCAGATGAAGTTGGAAACTCTAGGCACCATTATTAGTGTTCAGAAGGGGTGTCTATCATACACATGTGGAGGATGCAGAGTATTCTCCCAATATTAATATAATTCATGATTGCTCTACTCATGATCTATGTAGCAGAATAAAATCCTTCCCTTTAAGACAAGCTGTTAATAGCCTTTTGGGGAAAAAGAAGATGACAGTTGTGTGCTCATTCTGTACAACTCAGAATGGTATGTTGCCCATCCCCAAAATAGTAATTACAAACTTTTAGCAGAAAATTCAGTTCAACTAAGCAAATATGGAACAAATGCCAAATATAGCACATGGCTTCAGTTACCACTGCCATATTCTCTCTCCCTTAAAAACAACAAAACATTCCTGGCTGGTGAGGCTCAGTGGATTGAGCATGGGCTGCAAACCAAAGGGTCGCTGGTTTGATTCCCAGTCAGGGCACATGCCTGGGTTGCCAGCCAGGTCCCCAGTAGGGGGCACATGAGAAGCAACCACACATTGATATTTGTCTCCCTCTGTCTCCTTCTCTTCCCCTCTCTTTAAAAATGAATAAATAAAGTTCTTAAAACAAAACAAAACAAAACAAAAAACCCACAAATCTGTGTGCCATCACTGATCTCTTCTTAAAAATTCTTATGGCCAACTCACTTTCTTCTCTCGTGAAAGAGAAACCTTCAAATACATACCCTACCCCATGCTTGGCCCTGCTTTTGGGCCCAGAAGCACAGAACATGCCATATCGGAAGGGTTACAGGGCCATGCTGTTTCTCTTCGCAATTAAATTAATTCCCCCAAATCATCCCTTGACTTCTTTGACCTTCTGAGAAAAGAAATTAAGAAGAGGTAAAGATGGTAGAAACAGATATATAACATGTTGTCTCATACTCTCCTTACCATTTTAAGCCCATATTCCTCACAAAGTGAAGCTTTTGCAGAATTCATAAAGGAGAGCCTTAAACAAGCTCTGAAAGGATTAAAGATACTTAAAAGTTTGACTATGTTTGAGCTGTCCTGGAAAAGAATGACCAAGATGCTGGATGTGAAGTAAAGGGAGATTGTGGAGACTGGGAGTCTGAGGGGTGGGATGGGTGAAAGGTCTGAGTCATGGGTTTGCACATCAGGGACTGACCGGGGACTGAGCCTCTTGAAAGAATGGACAGCAGTGTCACCAGAAAGAGACTGGGTCCAGAGAGGGACTGACTCATGCTGGCCTGCAGTGTGTAGATTCTTGACACAACATGAGTCCAGAAAAAAAAAGTCAACACTTCCAATCAATATGCAGGCATAGGTAGACATGCTTTGCCTCCTTGCACAAGCACAAGAAGGATCACAACTAACCTCAAAACAAAAACATCCAGAAGTGCTAGAAAATTGAACTGTATGGAAGTCTGACAACTGAGTATTTAAAGATGCCATATTCATCCAAATGGGTAGGAAGGGCAGAGATGGGGAACTGGGGCAGAGAGAACATGGTATGGCAGTGACAAGGCAGCACTGGTGAGGTGGCAGTGCTGGTGGTGGCAGCCAGTGGAACAGGCAGTCCTACATTTATGTGTGGCAGATAAAAAGTGGGAAGGATATTTGGGGAACAAGCCATCCTAGCCCAGGCCAAAATGCACAGCGCAGGGTTTTAGCATTAGAAAAATTAAGCCTTATAACTTCTGGCTATAAAACCAGTGGGAGTTGGAGCATGAAAGAAACTTCCAGTCTCTCAGGAGAGTACCTTTAAAGGGCCTTCATGGTCCTAGAACATATATAAACCCACTCTGTTTGGAAACCAACACCAGGACAACAGCTAGAAGGGTGCCAGTCACATACAGAAGTGGGTGAAGTGACTGGAAATGGGGTGAGTACCAGGCAAGCCTCCAGAAGCCAGGAAGTGTCATTGTGCCCTTTCTGAGCCATCTGTCCTCACACACAGAGCCACAAAGTAGTGAAGTGGGTTGCCATGCCCTGGCGGATATCAAAGGCTCTTCCTCATACAACTTAACAGGTGCGCTAAGACGAGGAGTCAAAGCATCTAATACACAGAAATAAATACACCTAATACACAGGGAGACTGCCAAATTGAGGAGACAAAGAAATATGGCCTAAATGAAAGAATGTAACAAAACCCCAGAAAAAGAACTAAATGAAATGGAGATAGCCAACCTATCAGATGCAGAGTTCAAAACACTGGTGATAAGGATACTCAGAGAAGTAATTAAGTATAGCAAAAGCATATGGGAAGAAATGAAGGCTACATTAAGTGAAATAAAGAAAAATCCACAGGGAACCAACAGTGAAGAGAAGGAAGCCAGGGTTCAAATCAATGATTTGGATCATAAGGAAGACAAACATTCAATCAGAACAGAATGAAGACACAGGAATTGAAAAATAAATGAGGACAATATAAGAAGACTCTGGGACATCTCCAAAAGTGCCAACATCCAAATCATAGGAACACCAGAAGGAGAAGAGGAACAGCAAGAAATTGAAAACTTATTTGAAAAAAATAGTGAAAGACAGATTCCCTAATTTGGTAAAGGAAATAGACATGCAAGTCCAAGAAGCACAGAGAAACCCAAACAAGTTGGACTCAAAAAGGACCACACAAAGACACATCATAATTAAAATGCCAAAGGTTAAAGATAAACAGAATCTTAAAAGCAGCAAGAGAAAAGCAGAGAGTTACCTATAATAGAGTTCCCACAATCAGCTGATTCTTCAAAAGAAGCTTTGCAGGCAAGAAGAGACTGCCAAGAAGTATTCAAACTGATGAAAAGCAAGGACCTACAACCTAGATTACTCACTCTATCTAGTGAAGCTATAATTTAAAATGGAAGGACAGCCCTGGCTGGTGTAGCTCAGTGGATTGAGTGTGGGCCTGTGAACCACTCAATCGCAGTTCGATTCTCACTCAGGGCACATGCCTGGGTTGCAGGCCAGTTCCCAGCAGGGGACTCATGAGAGGCAACCATACATTGATATTTCTCTCCTTCTCTCTTCCCCTTCCCCTCTAAAGATAAATAAATAAAATCTTTTTAAAAAAGTGGCACTGCAGAAAGAAAAAAAGAAAAAAATAGAATAAAATGGAAGGACATAAAAAGTGCTTCCCAGACAAGGTAAAGGTAAAGGAGTTCATCATCACAGAGCCATTATTACATGAAATGTTAAAGAGACTTTTTTAAGAAAAAGAAAAAGATCAAAACTATGAACATTAAAATGGCAACAAACTCACAAATATCCACAACTGAATCTAAATAAAAAGTATAGACAATAACAAACTAAGCAAACCACTAGAACATGAACAGAATCATAGATATGGAGATCATTTGGAGCACTATCAGCTGGGAAGCAGAAGAGGGAGAATGGGGACAAAGGTGCAGAGATTAAGAAGCATAATTGGTAGGCACAAAATAGACAGGAGGAGGTTAAGAATAGTATAAGAAATGAGAAGCCAAAGAACTTATATGTATGACCCATGAACAAGAACTAAGGTAGGGGATTGCTGGAGGGAAGGGGGGTACGGGGTGGAAGTATGCAAAGGGGGAAAAATTGGGACAACTGTAATACCATAATCAATAAAATGTACTTAAAAGAATCAAAACAAAAATAAATCTCTTACGTGTTACACTAAAATAAAATACTTAAAAGTTCACAGAAATAGGATTTACCAAATGTTCAAAAATAATTATGATGACTCACAATTGTGAATAAACAGTTTTCTGTTTTATTATGTAGTTATTTTTAAACTGTTTCTCCATGAATCATACACAATAACTGATGCAACATAAATTGTCATCTTCATAACTATTTCTGAGAGAGGGAAACTCTACTTTTAAAAAGGCAACCAACATTTTATTTTTTAATTATATTTTATTGATTATGCTATTGCAGTTGTCCTGATGTTCCCCCTTTTGCTCCCCTACCCGCAGCACTCCCACTCCCTCAGGCAATCCCTACATCATTGTTCATGTCCATGGGTCATGTGTATAAGTCCTTTGGCTCCTCCATCTCCTATACTGTACTTTACATCCTTATGGCTATTCTGTAACCACCTATTTGTACTTCTTAATCCCCTCACCTCTTCACCCATCCTCCCACCCCCTCCCAACTGGCAACCATCAAAATGCTCAGCATATCCATGATTCTGTCTCTGTTCTTCTTTGCTTAGTTTGTTTTTTATATTAAACTTTTGATAGATATGTATTTATTGCCATTTTATTGTCCATAGTTTTGAGCTTCTTTTTCTTAAATAAGTCCCTTAAACATTTCACATGATAATGGTTTGGTGATGATAAACTCTTAGTTTTTTCTTATCTGGGAAGCTCTTTATATGCCCTTCAACTCGAAATGATATCTTTGCTGGGTAGAGCAAAGTTGGCTATAAGTCCCTTTTTCATGACTTTGAGTATTTCTTGCTCATCCCTTCTCTGCAAAGCTTCTTTTGAGAAATCAGCTGATGGTCTTATGGGAACTCCCCTGTAGGTAACTACTTTCTCTTTTCTTGCTGCTTTTAAGACTCTCTCTCTTTAACCTTTGGCATTTTAATTATGACGTGTCTTGGGCTGGGGCTCTTTGCATCCATCTTGTTTGGGACTTTCTGTGCTTCCTAGACTTGCATGTCTGTTTCTTTTACCAAATTAGAGAAGATTTCTTTCATTATTTTTAAAAATAGTTTTGCAATTCTTGCTCTTTCTCTTCTTCTGCCACCCCTATATTGCAAATGATGGACCTTTAGAAGTTGTCCCAGAGGATGCTTATACTGTCTTCATTTTTTTATTCTTTTTTTCCTCATTGTTCTGATTGGTTGTTTTTTGCATCCTTGTGTTCCAAATCGTTGATTTAATTCTCAGCTTCATCCACTCTACTGATATTTCCCTGCAAATTGTTCTTGATTTCCATTAGTGTATCCTTCATTTCTGACTGGGTATTTTTTATACTGTTGAGGTCCTCACTAATTTCCTTGAGCATTCTTATAACCAATGTTTTGAACTCTGTATCTGACAGGTTGCTTATCTCCATTTTGTTTAGCTCTTTTTCTGGAGCTTTATTCTGTTCTTTCATTTGGGTCATTTTTTTTTTGTCTCCTCATTGTGGCAGCCTCCCTGTGTTTGTTTCTATGTATTAGGTAGAGCTGCTTTGACTCCAGGTCTTGGTAGTGTGGCCTTATGTAGTAGGTGCCCTGTAGGGTCCAGTGGTATAGCCTTCCCTGTCACCCAAGCTGGGTACTTGAGGTGTGCCCATCATGCGGGATGAGTACACCCTCCTCTTATACTTGAGTCTTGGTTGCTGTTGGCAGGTCAATGGGAGGGATTTACCCAGGCCAATCAGCTGCAAGGGTTGGCTGTGACCACTTAACACCAACCTCCACCCTTAGTGGAGGATCAGCTGTGTGGGGGCAGGGTGGTGGTGCTTTGATGTGGTCTGTAACTGGCCCTGGGGTTTCCTGGGTGGTGCAGGCCAAGGTCAGTCCCCACCTGTGTTTTGCTGGGGGGCCACCCTGCCTCAGCTATAAAGCAAGTTGGGAAGGCTGCTACAGTGTGCTGGGCTTGGAGATTCCCAGGCAAAGCAAAGCTGTGAATATAGTATGGCTGCTGCTACTGCTGAGCCTGGGTCTCACTGAGGTCAGTTGTTGCTTATTTGATAGAATTTAGGAAGTTGTAAAACAGGAGCCAAGACCAGCCATTCATATAGAAAAACAGCTTTTGTGGGCCCTTAAGTTGGGTGGAGCTGAGTCTCTTGGGGTCTCCAAGGTGGGTCAAACAATGTTAGCCGGGTTGATGAAATCTCAGATATGGCACCAGTCTGCCAGATCTGGGGGTGGGCAGAATAGGGACAATGGCCTCTGTTCACATTGACACCAGCTATTTCTGTTCTCCCTGTATACCACTGGTGCCTTTTAAGCTGCTACCCTGATGCTGGAGCTCAGAGGGAGTGAGTCTCATTAGATGAGTCCGTGTGTGGGCTCTTTAAAAGGAATTTCTTGGGGCTCCAGAACTTTTTTCCAAGGACTCAATCCCTGCTAGTTTTTGCAGCCAGAAGTTGTAGGAACTTATATTCCTTATACTGGAACTCTGAGCTGGGAGGCCTTGTGTGGGTCTGGGACTCCTCACTGCTGAGAGGAGTGGGAGTCACTGGGACTCCTCCCAAATTTTTATCCACCACACGTGAGTGAGAGACCAACCCATTTTGCGTCTGCTCACCTCTTACCAGTCTGGATGAGTGAGGTTTCTTTAATTCCATAGTTGTCAGACTTCCATTCAACTCAATTTCTGACATTTCTGAGTAATGATTGTTCTATATTTTAGTTGTAATTTTGATATTTTTGTGCAAAGAGATGACCATGTCTGCCTACACCACCATCTTGACTGGAAGTCGGCAACCAATATTTTAATCAAAAAAATTATTTTCTGTGTAGTAAAAGAAATGATACAGTAATAAAATAATACATTTCCCAAATGTAAATTACATCATTATATAACATTATTATTCTTAAATTTTGATGAAATTTTAACCCATAGTAAAGCTCTAAATTATCTTGGTAAAATGGCAAGTCCTTCTATATTATTCCATTCATTCAGGATTGGAGCAACATTATACCTTAGTTTTTGAAATTGAAACTAAATTTTTAAAAAAGAGAGACAAATTGATGATAGAGTCTATAAATTTTCTATCCAGACTGTTTCTATTAAAAGTGAAGTGAGGAACATTGAAAAGTTTCACAGGCATTAACACCACATACCATTCCTTTGTTGAAAAAGAAATATTTTAGTAAGAGTGTTATCTCTAGTCTCAGTTCCTTCTGTTCTCATCACTCCCATGAATATCAAGCATCTGGTTGTACTGACACTCATATTCTCAAGACACAATGTTCTGTATTGAGTGGAAGCCATTCAGTGCATATGGAACTGTAATGAGGATAGAACCTTGTTCATTACTCAGAAGTGAAGAACCTAAAGACACAAGTGAGGTGGAAGAGAGGTGCTCTAGATGCCCTCCAAATCCTTTGTTATGGAATGTTTTGTTCATCCTGGTGCACTGAGCTTGGCTTCACGTGTAGCCATGTGCCTGTACTGGGACCTCTGTGCATGCTTTGGGATGATCCCCAGAAGCTCGGTGAATGAGACTGGAACTGAAGCAAGCATCTTAGGAAAGAGTGGGGAGCACAAAATGATTCTTGTGATTCAAAATGACTTAAAGATGGGAAAAGTGAAAATGGCTGCACATGTTCTCATGCTGCCATTTCTGCCTATAAGCAAATATAAAGAAGAAACTCTGAATTGCCCAAACAATGGGAATACTGTGGCCCCCCAGGTGGTGCTGAAGGCCTCCAATGAAGAAATTCTGAGTGTATTACTGACCCATGCAAAGATGCTGAGACTAACTGTAAATTTTATTATTTTAAAGATTTTACCTGACTGGTGTAGCTCAGTGGATTGAGTGTGGGCTTGAACCAAAGGGTCTCTGGTTTGATCCCCACTTGGGGCACATGCCTGGGTTGCAGGCCAGGCCCATAGTGGGGGGTGTGAGAGAGGCAACCACACATTGATGTTTTTCTCCCTCTCTTTCTCCTTCCCTTCCCTGTTCTAAAAATAAATAAATAAAATGTTTTTTTAAAGAAAGATTTTATTTATTTTCAGAGAGAAGGGAAGGGAAGGAGAAAGAGAGGGAGAGAAACATCGGTGTGTGAGAGAAACATTGATTGGTTGCCTCTTGCACACACTGAATTGGGGACGTGGCCCACAAAAAAGGCACATGCCGACCAGAAATCAAACTAGCAGCCTTTTGGTTCACAAGGCAGCACTTAGTCACACCAGTCAGGGCTAACTGAACATTTAATCCAAGATGCTGGATGTAGAGAGACTGCACCAGGTTCTGAAACTGTCCTAGGAATTGGGCCAAAACCAGCAGCCCTAATTGACAGAGTCACTGGTCACATAAAACTTTACTAGGTGGAATTTTGTATGACTGTCCCCCCACAAGTGTTTGAAACTGTGAAATTCTAACAATAAAAGCTGAATTTCTTCCCCCTTAAAAAAAGAACTGTACTGAGATGTTATTGCTACTACACCTCTCCCCATATCACGTTTCTCCCACAATGACAGTTCGCATTTCTCAGGGCACCCAACAGTTGTATTATAATAAAAATTACATGTCTATGTTTCCAATTAGACTGTAAGTTTCCTGAGGATAAGAACGTGACTTTTTTACACAGGGACAATAACAAGGGGGGGGGCTGGAAATGAGAGGGAGGTGGGGAGGGCTCGGGAGGTGGGCTGGGATGGGGGTAAAAGGTAAAAAACTACTTGAACAATTAAAATAAAAAATTTTTAAAATGGGGGAAAAATGTGCCTTTTTTGTTATGTTTAGTATTATCTAATCCAGTCCCTCAAACATTGTTTTGATGATAAAGGTAATCGTGGTAATAAGTCTTATTGAACATGTACTATGTACTAGGTTCTATTCTCTAAGCACTTTATGTGAGTAATGCAATTAATCTTTACAGTGACCATATTTGTAAGGCACTATTTATCCCCATTTTACAAATGAGGAAACTGAGGTAACAATAAGTCGAATAACTAGTCCAAAATTATACAGCTAAGGTAACTGCTGAGCCAAGATTTGAATGCAGCAATCCAGCTCCAGCTTTCAACTCTAAAAAGTATGCTTTCCTCCTAGGGTATGTGTTCAATAATTTTCAAGACAAATATTTACTTGTCTGTTTGATTTTTCTATAAACATGTATTGGACCTTAAACATATAAATGAATACTGCCCTAAGAAGATTCTATTGCTCAAAACTTTTTGTAATCCCTTCTTTGGAATTATTTTCAGAGCCACTTTATGAATCACAGAAGAAAAGTAGTCAATATACGTTAATAACAGCTCATTTTAAAATAAAGACAGAGTTAAATTTGATTAATACCTTATTTGCCCAACATGTTTTTGAATACCATCTGTTCTCCAAAAAATAACATTCCCCATTAAAAGAACAATATGCTATCTTTGAAGGTGGTCCAAAAATATGATGCAGCAATATTTTTTTCAATCAACTTACTGAGTACATGATTGGTCTCAAGGATATAAAATCACATGACATCCCTTCCTTCAGTGATGGAAGGGGGGCATTTAGCCAGGTGAGGGAGACAGACAATCCAGTGTGACAAGTTCTTTGCTAGATATAAGCCCAGGATGCCCAGGGATCCCAGGAGGGGAGCATCATACTCAAACTAAAACTTATTTTAGTTCCCAAAAATGAGTAACGGCCACACCAATAGAAAAAGGGCACAAACTCTCAAGGTGGCTACACTAACTGGGAGATTATGTCTTTGAATGGGTATATCTTCTCAGGTTTATTTTTAGAAGAAAATGATCATATTATTTTATGTTTATACATGGTACTCAAATTGTTTCTGTCTTTAAATGAAACTTGGAAACCTTTGCCCATAATAGGTTACAAGTTTAATTTTAAGTATGTTTGATTGTCGTTTGCTTCTGTTAGTGAACCCTTTACAATTCTTATGTTTCCCTAAGAATTTTTGCTGATTAAACAAATAGAAAACAAATCAATACACCAAGGAGGTCAATGTTACCAGAATCTACTCATACATAGTGGGCACATGATGACTGATTAACAAAAGAAGGAGTAAATCCTCAATACTGATTCTCTGCAAGATAAACAACAAAATGGTTTGTTTACTTCACTTCCTGTAAGCAAAGGTAGGACAGAATAACCCACACATGGAGAGAAATGGCTATTCTGGCAGAGGCTTATACTTTCCTCCATTTATCAATTTGTAGGACAGTAATTTTGAACTATGAGCAGTGGGAGATATGGTGATCCAAGAAGTGGTTGATGTGATTTTGTGGCTTACCTCTGCTTAAAAATCAAACAACCCTTGCATCACAGCAAACTGTCCTTTGAGAGTGAAAAAAATGCTTGGGAAGTGGATAATATTCTCCAACATGGGTGGGGTCAGTGCTAGATATGAAAAGAAATGGTGGAAAATGTTTATACCTTAGCTGTATGCTCAGGCAAGAGCTTGAAGGCTCTCTTCTCTGTAACCCTCATTCCTAGGTGGCCTGACCCTAACCCTATAAAATTGTTATAGAGATTAAGAAATAGGGCGTATGAGGCTTTGGAGAGATCTCCAGCATGAAATGTTACCTGGGAAGAACAGGATTTTTTAGAATTTAAGAGTAAAATGATCTCAGATAGAAGGAAACACTGGGCACTTCACTGAAAAGAACACCTGGTGGGTAAAGGGCATCCAAAGACAAACAGGATCTGCTTCACAACTCTGTCTAGAGCTGCACTCAGTGAGTTTACAGAGTAAAGAACAAGAGACAGTAGGAAAGAAAAGATACCTGCCTGCCTATTTATATTTACTCATTTAACACATGAAGTGTTTAAAGAACTGTGCTAGGGAGTTAAAGGAGCTACAAAAAGAAAGTAATATCGTTTTTGCCCTCAAGGAGTTTATATTCCCAAAAGATTCTGAGGTTGTGCAAAAGTTATTTCTCATTTCTAAGACATAGAACAGTGAGAGAAATAGGAAAATGTCCTTCTATAGACCTACCACACATCTTCTCCAGCACTGTCATCTCTAAGGGCAGGTCAGATTACTCTTCTCTGCAAAGTTCCATTTCAGCCTTTCAACTCTACTCCTTTTGAGAGGATGCAGAATCATCGTTTTTGAGCACTAGTCTGGGAATCCTTTCATTCTAGATTCAGCTCGAAGGACTGGAAGATATGTGATGAACACTTTCCCAAATCTTGATATGAATAGAACCTAAAAGGCTATTAATTCCATCTACCCTTAATTATATCGTACTTATGAAAATCTACAGGTGTGATTTTTATAAAGATGCAGGAATATTTTTTTTTATTAATTTTTTAAATTTAATTCTTGTTCAAGTAGTTTTCTGTCCCCCACTCCCATCCCAGCCCACTCCCCATGCTCCCCACCTCCCTCCCATTTCCACCCCCCTTAGTTGTTCTCCATATGTCCTTTACACTAGTTTCTGTGAATCCTTCCCTTTTTCCCCTGAAATTCTCTCCCCTCTCCCCTCTGGTCCCTGTCAGCCTGTTCTGAATTTCAGTGTCTTTGGTCATATTTTGCTTGTTTGTTTGTTTTGTTGTTTAAGTTCCTGTTAAAGGTGAGATCATATGGTATTTGTCTTTCACCATCTGACTTATTTCACTCAGCATAATGCTTTCCAGTTCCATCCACGATGTTGCAAAGGGTAGGAGCTCCTTCTTTCTGCTGCATAGAATTCCATTGCGTAAATGTACCACAGTTTTTTGATCCATTCATTTACTGATGGGCATCTAGGTTGCTTCCAACTCTTGGCTATTGTAAATTGTGCTGCTATGAACATTGGGGTGCATAGGTTCTTTTGGATTGGTGTTTTAGGGTTCTTAGGATAAAATCCCAGCAGTGGAATTGCTGGGTCAAAAAGCAGGTCCATTCTTAGTTTTCTTAGAAAATTCCATACTGTTTTCCATAATTATTGTACCAGTATGCAATCCCACCAACCGTGAACTAGGGTCCCCTTTTCCCCACAACCCCTCCAACACTTGTTGTTTGTTTCTTTGTTTATGATGGCCATTCTGACCGGTGTAAGGTGGTATCTCATTGTGGTTTTAATTTGAAGATACAGGAATATTCTTTTAAAAGATTTTCCTATGCATTTCTAGCACATAAAAATAAATTTATATTCACATATTAAATAACTTACTGTGAAAGTTTATTTCATGTGCTAACTTGACTGGGCCAACAGGTGCTCAGATTAAATATTATCTGAGTGTGTCTGTGAACGTGCTTCAAGATGAAATTAGCATTTGAATCAGTGGACTCAGTAAAGTAGATAGCCGCCTGCCCCCAACGTGAGTGGGCAGCATCCAATCCATTGAACACCTGAATAGTACACAAAAGCAGAGGAAGGAGAAATTTTCCCCTTTTGCTTCCTGTCTGCCTGCTTGAGCTGGGACATTGATCTTCTTCTGCCCTTGGACTGGAATTACACCACTGGCTCTCCTGAATCTCTAGTTTGCTAACTGCAGATCTTGATACTTCTTAGCCTCCATCATCATGTGAGCCAATTCCTCATAATAAATCTCTATCTATCTATCTATCTATCTATCTATCTATCTATGTACCTATCTATCTATCTACACACACACATATACACACATACAGAAACATATATTACACAGAGATATATAGATATAGATACATCTATATTTAATATATCTATATCTGCATATATAGTGAAACCTTGAACTTAATTCATTCTGGAAAACTGTTTAGAAACTGATTTGTTTGAAAATTAAATTTCACTTGTCGCCTGAGAGACATATGACTGACCATGCAGGTGTCAGCATGAAAGGGCTGTTGGGTCAATAATCATGACCTGAAGTTTTGTTAGACAGACAACCAAGAAATCTTTTGCCATGAACAACTTGGTCAAGAATCAAACTGTCTATAAACCAAGACATTTGAGAAGTGAGGTTTGACTCTGTGTGTGTGCATGTGTGTATACACATTCAGAGCCTAGCAGAAGTAACACCTGCTTGAATGTGTTTGGTAGGGTAATAATATGGGTGCAATAATTTATAGTTTTAATTTGAACAGTTCACCTAAAATGTCATATGGTGTGCTTGAGTCTGATATTGTTATGTTACAGAATGAGATGCTTATGATTTTGTAATAAAAGAGGGGTATTATTTGTGTCAGATCCTGTATATATGAGTACACACACATACATACACACATTTCTCTGGGGAACACGGACTAATACACTTACCTATTATATACAGTGTTATTCAAACTGTTTTTAGTAGTTGAATTCTTTTTTCAAAAAAATTTCAGAGAATACTTACACACATTATAAAACAGAGCAACTCTGATTGAGGTAGAGTGAAACCAAAGCATTGACTTCTCAGCTCTCTTCCATGCATTCTCTAAGGAGACCCATGAAACACCTCATTCTGCAAAACACAATTTAACAACCACCAATATAAAATTTTTGGTATAAAATAATTGATTTATCAGATTAGCAGAAAACAAAGTTAGAACCTAAACACACTCTGCTTCTCTGAGTAACATTTGAGAGTATTTATGTGACCTAGTTAACCTTTAATTTTCTACCCCAAAATGAAACAAAAGCACATGAAATCCAAAAATAAATAGTATTGAGGCCCTGGCTGGTGTAGCTCAGTGGATTGAGCGTGGGCCTGTGAACCAGATGATTGTGGTTCAATTCCCAGTCAGGGCACATGCCTGGGTTGCAGGCCAGTTCCCGGCCGGGGACCCACGAGAGGCAATCGTACATTGATATTTCTCTCCCTCTTTCCTTCCCTTCCCCTCTAAATAAATAAAATCTTTAAAAATAAATAAATAAATAAGTAAATAAATAAATAAATAGTATTGAGTTCAGGAGAAGCACAATAGATTTACATTTATCTTTAAGCTCAGATTAGGCCAGGGATTCTTAATGTCAGCACTACTGACAGTTTATGACAGATAATTCTTTGTTATGGGATGTTGTCCTGTGCATTATAGGATGTTCCGTAACGTCCCTGGCCACTACCCATGAGATGCCAATAGCACACTCCCCCACAATTGAGACAACCAAAATATCTCCAAACATGGCCAAATGTCCTCTGGCAGGCAAAACTGCCACTAGTTGAGAACCACTGATAAAAAATGACTAATCAAACTTTCTAGTATTATAAGTGATATAAGTAATACAGGTGATATTTAAATGGTTATGAGGATCATTTATACCCAGATGACTAAAATAGTTCACCATATTAAGTATGAGATCTGATAAGGGTTTCCCAACATCAAAAGAGTCAATTTAGACATTCTTCAACTTGGGTGCCATGTAAAGATTGCTCTGTGAGCTAGGTTGAGGCAAACAAAAGTTGTCCTCCCTCAATAATATCTCCTTTATTGACCCTACCATGGAATTTAAAGTATATCAATTACTTTTTTGCTTTGTGTCAGGTAAGCTACCATAATTCATTAACACTGAACTTTCATTACTTTTTAAGATTAGAATTGCTGAAAAAGAATCCCAATAAAAAGTGCTACATCACAGTGTGGTATTGGCAGAAAGACAGAGGAAGAACTACTGTGGGAGGTTGTTGCTGACATAGATAGTTCTAGATGCTTAGAGGATGATCATAAAGAAGTAAATAAAAGAAAATAACAACTTTTGAACACCTATTATGAGTCAGGTGTTCTCATATGTCCTCACATATAATTAAGGGAAGTAGGTATTACTCTCTCCACTTTTATCTGGTAATACTGTGAGGATTAGAGTGATTAAGTAATTTGCTTGTCAGCTAGTAAAGGACAGCAAAATCCATGTCATTAGGATTCAAGTACCATCAGCATTCTGCCTTGACAATGAAACTGTCTGAATAAATGCATCACCAGGGTCGAATCAGGAGAAAAAAAACTGTATGAGCTATTTGATCAAAGAAAATTTATATAAATACAACTACTGTATGATTCTACTTATGTGAGGTACTAGAATAGTCCAATTTAAAGAGATAGAAATTGCCAGAGGATGGAGAGAGGAAAGATCAGGGAGTTATTTAATGGGTATAGAGTTTCAGTTTTACAAGGTGAAAAATATTCTGGAGATGGAGGGTTGTAATGGTTGCACCAACAATGAGAATGTACTTAATGCCATTGACTGTACACTTAAATAATTTAGAAGGCAAATTTTATGTTATGTGTATTTTATCATAACTTTTAAAAATTAAAAAACAAAGATAAAATACATTTTAAACATATAAAAAATTTTAAGCTATTACCAGAAGACCTAATTATAATATGTTGGAAGATATCCTTTAAGCAGATAAAAAACTGACACCAGATGGAAATATGTACCTACACAAAGTAATAAAGGATATTAAAAACAGAAACTTCATGAGTAAAAATATATTTTTATTTCTTAAATTTCTTTAAAATATAATTGACTATTTAATCAAAAATAATAAAACTGTATTGTGGGCTTTGTAACTTATGTTTAAGTAAAATACTTGAAAACCATAGTATAAGGGCCAAGAAAAGGGAAACAGAGGTTGCACTATTATAGGTTTTTGTATTATTTGTTAAGAATAGAATATCACTTAAACTGTGATAAGTTAAAGATCTATACTATAAACCCTAAAGCAACCACTAAAATAACAAAACAAAGAATTATAGTTCAAAAGGCAATGAAAGAAGCAAAGTAAAATCTAAAACATATTCAATTAATCCAACAGAAGGCAGAGAAGAAAAAAGGGACAAACTACAGATGGTACAGAGAAAACAAATTGCGATATAAAAGATTTAAACATAATTATATCAATGATCACATTAAATATAAATGATATAAACACTTTGTATTAGTTTATTATGGCTGGTGTAACAAATTACCATCAACTTAGTGGCTTAAAACAACACAAATTTATTACTTTACAGTCTGTAGGTCAGAAGATTGACATGGGTCTCGAGCTAAAATCAAGGTGTCAGAAGGGCTATGTTCTTTCTGGAGGTTCTAGGGGAAAATATGCTTTCTTACTTTTCCAGCTTCTAGAGGATGCCTGTATTCCTTAGTTCATGGCCCCGACCTCAATATCCAAAGAATATCACTCAAACCTCTGTTCTGTCATTACATATTCTTCTCATTCGGATTCTTGCCTTCCTATTTGCAGACTTTTGTGATTACACTGAACCTACGCTGATAATCCAGGATAATTTTCCCATATCAAAATCTTTAACTTATTTCCTCTACAATGTCCCTTTTGCCATGTAAGGTAACATTTGTATAAGTTCACAGAATTAGAATGTGGACTCTTTGGAGGTCCACCATTATCTACCATGTACTTCAATTAGAAGGGAAATGTCAGACTGGATTTAAAAAGCAATGACTAAGTACATGTTGTTTACAATACAATAAACATTCTTTATATATAAATACACAAATAAATTAAAATTAAAGGATAGGAAAAGATATACCATGTGTAGTAGGCTGAACGGTGGCCTCAAAGATATGTCTATGTTTTAATCCCCAGAACCTGTAAATATTACCTTATATGGCAAAAGATGTATTTAACTTAAGGATTTTGAGAGGAGGAGCATATTAGGAGGATCCTAAATGCAATCACATCTATTCTTTTTTTAAATTTTTAAATTTTAATTTATTTATCTTTAGAGAGGAAGGGAAGGAGAGAAGGAGAGAAATATCAATGTATGGTTGCCTGTCGTGAGTCCCCTGCCAGGAACCGGCCTGCAACCCAGGCATGTGCCCCGACTGGGAATCGAACCACAATCGTGTGGTTCGCAGGCCCGCGCTCAATCCACTGAGCCACACCAGCCAGGGCACAATCACATCTATTCTTATAAGAGAGACACAGAGGGAGATTTGACACAGACACATAGAAAAGACAATATGAATATAGAGTAGAAAAAAGAAATACAGACACAATCTAAAGAATGCCAACAGACAGCAGAAGGTTAAGAGGCAAGGAATGGAGTTTCCCCTAGAGCCTCTGGAAGAAACCTGGTCCTGAATACACCTTGATTCTGGACGTCTCACTTCCAGAACTGTGGGACAATAAGCACCAAGAATTTGGTAATTTTTTTTATGGCAGCCACAGGAAACTAATGAACTTAGTTAACTAATGCTAACATCAGATATAGGAAAGATGAATGACTATGTTAAAAACAGCGAAGTAACTTTCAGAGCAAAGAATATTACCTGGGATGATAATGATGAAGGGATCAAAATGAGATTAAAATAAAAATTTAAAAAGAGGATATAACAATATTAAATATGTAACTAATAATGAAGCTTCAAAATACATGAAGCAAAAAATGTACTGTCATACAAAGTATGTACTCTGACATCAGTGAAAATAAATTAGGTTCTAATACCAGAAAGATATCTGGGAAAATCCCCAAATATTTGGAAGCTAAATAGCATGTTTATAAATAATACATGTCAAAGAAAAAAATCAAAAGAGAAATTGTAAAGTATTTTTAACTAAATGAAAATGAAAACACAACATATCAAAATGTGTAAGACACCATAAAGCAATAGAAGAAAATTTATAGCATTAAATGCATATGTAAGAAAAGAAAAAACAATTCAAGTCAATGATATCAGCTTCTACCTTAAAAAACTAGAAAAGGTAGATTAAAATTAAGCCCAAAGGAAGAAGCAAAAATCAACAAAACAGAAAACAAAACCAATAGAGAAATTCAATGATCTTAAAAGCTGGTTCTTTCAGATAATAAGTAAAGTTGATAAAAGTCTGGCTATATTGATCAGAAAAAGAGAAGACAAACATGACCAATGTCAGAAATGAGACAAGACACCACTACAGATTCTACAAATAGTAAAAGAATAATAAGGGAACGTTATGAACAAATTTATCTCAATAAATTTGAGGACAAAAGAAATGAACTAATTGCTCCAAAGACACAAACTACTAAAGCTCATTCAAAAACATATATAGTCCATGGGATTTCCGCCAAGATGGAGGCATAGGTGGAAACACTGTGCTTTCTCCCACAATCAAGTTTGAATACAACAAAGGTTTAGAGAACAAAGATACAGCCAAAGAACAGAAAATTGAACTATACAGAAGTCCGACAACAATGAACCATTCAACCGGAACGGTAAGAGGGGTGGAGCCAGCAGAGAGCAGGCTTGGGCAGGAAAGATCCCCAGACCTAGGCACGCAAGTGGCCCGGACCCAGTCAGGATGTGGGGCAGACTGACCTTGGTCGTACATTCACGCACAGTGAGACGGACCACACAGGCCCCAGGGGGCGAACCCAGTGGTGGAGGGCTGACGGCGAGGGCACACTCGCGTGCAGTGGGATGAAACGTGCGGGCCCCGGTGATGGTGGCAGCTATGGCACCTGTGGCAGCGGCGCCAGTGGGAGGCGGCAGACGGGATGCCATTGCTCCTCGTTGACCCCGCCCCCACATACAGCGTCACAACCCAGCGACTGAGTTGCCCTGCTCTAGTGAACACCTAGGACTCCTATCCTGATACGGAACAGGCACGAACAGCCCAAAAGATGGTGCAAGAAGAACTCAAAGTCCCAGAGCCGATGACTCTAAGCGACCAAGAGATTGCCAGCCTCTCAGATGCACAGTTCAAGACACTGTTTATCAGGATGCTCATAGAACTGGTTGATTTTAGTCACAAGTTAGAGGAACATATGAAGGCTAAACTAATTGAAATGAAGGGAGATGCACAGGAAACCAATAGTGATGGAAAGGAAACTGGGATTCAAATCAATGGAATGGACCAGAAGGAAGAACAAAACATCCAACCAGAAAGGAATGAAGAAATGAGAATTCAAAAAAATGAGGAGAGGCTTAGGAACCTCCAGGACATCTTTCAGCGTTCCAACATCCGGATTATAGGGGTACCAGAAGGGGAAAAGAAACAGCCACGAGTGAAAAACTTATTTGAACAAATAATAAAGGAGAACTTCCCCAGTCTGGCAAAGGAAATAGACTTCCAGGAAATCCAGGAAGCTCAGAGAGCGCCAAAGAAGTTGGACCCAGGAAGGAACACACCAAGGCACATCATCATTACATTAGCCAAGACCAAAATGAAGGAGAGAATCCTAGAAGCATCAAGGGATAAGGGGACAGTCACCTACAAAGGAGTACCCATCAGACTGTCAGCGGATTTCTCAAAAGAGACCTCACAGGCAAGAAGGGGCTGGAAAGAAGTATTCCAAGTCATGAAATCCAAAGACCTACAGCCAAGATTGCTCTATCCAGCAAAGCTTTCATTTAGAATGGAAGGACAGATAAAGTGCTTCTCAGATAAGGTCAAGTTCAAGGAGTTCATCATCACCAAGCCCTTATTCTATGAAATGCTAAAGAGACTTATCTAAGAAAAAGAAGATGAAAAATAGGAACAGTGAAAGGACAGCCAACTCACAGTTATTAACAACCACACCTAAAACAAAAGCAAACCAAGAGGACAGCTAGATCAGGAGTGGAACCATAGAAATGAAGAACATAGGCCCTGGCTGGTGTAGCTCAGTGAATTGAGTGCGGGTCTTCGAACCAGATGATCGCGGTTCGATTCCCAGTCAGGGCACATGCCTGGGTTGCAGGCCGGTTCCTTGCAGGCTAACTACCAGCAGGGGACGCACAAAAGGCAACCATACATTAATGTTTTTCTCCCTCTCTCCTTCTCCTCTAAAGATAAATAAATAAATAAAATCTTAAAAAAAAAGAAATGAAGAACACATGGAGGGTTAGCAACAGGGGAGTGGGAGGAGGAGAAGTGGGGAGAAGGTACAGAAAATAGCATAGACAGTAGGTAGAAAATAGATAGGGGGGAGGGCAAGAATAGTAGGGGAAATATAGAATCTAAAGAACTTGAGCATGTGGTTATAAACTAAGGCGGGGAGAATGGTGGGGGAGGGAGTGTGCGGGTGGAGGGGAATGAAGGGGGGGAATAGAACAACTGTAATGGTATAATCAATAATATATATTAAAAAAACATAAAACAAGCAAAACAAAACATATATAGTCCAAACTTGTGTGGCTCAGTTGGTTGGGGGGTTGTCCCATAACAGAAAGTGTGTAGGTTCAATTCTTGATCAGGGCACATGCCTAAGTTGTGGTTTTGATCTTCAATTCCCATACCCGATACCTGGTCCAGGTCCAGGCATATGATCTCTGGTCCACATGTACTGGAGGCAACCAATCCATGCTTCTCTCTTTCAAATCTATGTTTCTCTCTCTCCCTCTTTTTCTAAAAATTATTGTGAAAGTGTCCTCAGGTGAGAAATAAATAATTAAATACACATATATAACATGAATAGCCCTAATCCTATTATAGAAATTGAGTTTTCAGTTAGAAAGCTTCTCACAAAGTAAACTCTAGGCCCATATGTTTTCATTGGTGATGTCTACCACAATATAAGTTAGAAATAGTACCACTTTTACTCAAAGTTTTCCAGAGGACAGCATTACCCAGATGCTGAAACAGAGCAAATAAAACTATAGACTAGAATCTCTCATGAACACAAATACAAAAACAAAAAATACAATTTTAACAGATTGAATCCAGCCAACTAGAAAAGGAGTTATATCATGTGTAAGTGTGGTTATGTCAGAAATGCAACTTGGTTTATATTTGAAAATAAATCAATATAATTCACTATATTGGCAAATAAACAAATAAAAGCCATAGGATCATCTCAATATATACAGAACCATCACTTAACAAAAAATCCAATGCCCATTACTAATAACAACTCTGAGAAAAGTAAGAATAGAAGGGAATTTAATCAACCTGAAAAAGAGTATCAATGAAAGACCTAAAACTAACATCATACTTAATGGTGAAAGACTAAGTGCTTTCCCTATAAGATCAGTAACAAGTTAAGGATGTCTGTTCTCTCCCCTTATATTCAGCACTGTCCCAGAGGTTCTTTCAAGAGCAGTTACGGGGAAAAATTCAATGAAAGGACCCAAATATAAAGCAAGAAATACAATTTTTCTTTATTGGCAGATAACTTGTTTGTATATAAAAAATTGGCTGGACTCAAAAAAAAGTTTCTATAACCAATATGTAAGTAAAGTTAAGTTAAGTTGTAGGTTATGTCATTAATATATAATTTTTAAAGATTTTAATTAATTAGTTAATTAATTTTAGATAAAGAGGAAAGGAGGGGGAAGAGAGGAAGAGAAACATCAGTATGTGGTTGCCTCTTGTGCACCCCCCACTGGGGACCTGGCCTGCAACCCGAGCATGTGCCCTGACTGGGAATTGAACTGGTGACCCTTTGGTTTGCAGGCTTGTGCTCAACCCACTGAGCTACATCAGCCAGGGGTAATATATAATTTTTATACAATTGAAACAACTGTAATGAACAACTGAAACAATGAACAATTCAAATTTTAAAATGACATTTGCAATAGCATTAACATATTAAATAATTAGAAATAAATCAGAAAAAGATGTGCAAAACCTGTATGCTGAAAACCATAAAGCATTACTGGGAGAAACTAAAGAAAATCTAAATGGAGACTTATATTGTCCTTTATTTTTTTTTAATTTTTATTTATTTATCTTCAGAGGGGAAGGAAAGGAGAGAGGGAGAGAAATATCAATGTATGGTTGCCTCTTGTGTGTCCCCCGCTGGGAACTGGCCTGCAACCCAGGCATGTGCCCTGACTGGGAATTGAACTGCGATCGTGTGGTTCGCAGGCCCACGCTCAATCCAACTGAGCTACACCAGCCAGGGCTATTGTCCTTTATTCTTGTGTCAGACACTCAATATTGTTAAGATAACAATTTTTCCCAAATTGATTTATAGATTCAATAGAATTCTTTTCAAATTTCCAGCGCAATTGTAGAAATTAACAAGCTGATTCTGAAATTTGTATGGAAATACAAATAACCTAGAATTGCCAAAGCAACTTTGAAAAAAATACATTTGGAAGGTTAACCCTAGTTTATCTTAAGGCAAATTATAGCTACAGTATAATTAAGACAGTATGGTATTGATATCAGATGTGTATCAATGGAACCAAATAGAGAGTTCAGAAATATAACCACACAAATATAGACAACTGATTTTTTATAAGGTACAAAGACAATTCACTGGAATAACTAACTTTTTTTAAGAAATGGTGCTAGAATCATTGTATATTCATCTGCAAAAAATAACTTGAATTCTTACCTTGTACTATACATAAAATTAACTCAAAATAGATCATAAAATTAAATATGAAAACTAAAACTGTAAAACTTGTGAAGAAAATATAGGAGAAAAATCTTCATGACCTTCAGGTAGGCAATGATTTTTTAAGACATGACACCAAAAGCACAATCCATTTAAAAAATTGATAAATTAGTCTTTGTGAAAATTAAAAATTTTGTTCTTTGAAAACCACTCTTAAGACAATGAGAAGGTAATTCACAGACTGGGAGAAAATATGTGCACAACGTATATCTTATAAAAGACTTGTATCCACACTATACAAAATAGTGTAAAAACTCAGAAGAAAATAAACAACCCAATCAATACAAAATGGGCAAAATATTTGAACAGACACTTCTTCAAAGAAAACATACAGATGGCACATAAGTACATCAAAAGAAGTTCATTATCACTAGTCCTTAGGTAAATGAAAATTAAAACCACAATGAAATAACACTATAGAATAATTAGGATGATGAAAATTAAAAAGAATGGCCATATTAAACATTGCTAAGGATTCCAATAAAGTGGAACTTTCTTTCATTGTTGGTGGTAATGCAAATAGTACCACTTTGTAGAACACTTTGATAATGTTTTAAAAAGTTGCCCCGACTGGTGTAGTTTAGTGGGATGGGCATCATCCTGAAAAGCAAAAGGTTGCAGGTTCAATTCCCCGTCAAGGTACATGCCTTGGTTGTGGGTCAGCAACCCAAGGATGCATGCGAAAAGCAACCGATGGATGTTTCTCTTGAACATCAATATTTCTCTCCCTCTCTTTCTCCCTCCCTTCCCCACTATGTAAAAAATACATAAATAAAATCTTTAAAAATAATAAAAAAATAAAAATAAAAGTTAACCATACACTTATGAAATGATTCAACAATTTACTCCTAGATATTTATCCAAGAGAAAAGAAAGCATGTATGCACAGAAAGGCTTGTACATGAACATTCATAGAAGCTTTATTTGTAATAGCTAAAAACTGGAAACAAACCCATATGTCCATCAACAGGTGAATAGATAAACAATTTGTTGTATATCCATATAGTGAAATACTAAGAAAAAAAGAGAAGAAACTACTGATATATGTAACAACATGAGTGAACCTCAGAATAATTATGCTCAATGAAAGAAGTCAAGTAGAAAGATGTATGGTCCAATGTTTGATTAAAAATATACACACTAAGCCAAAGTGACAGAAAGCCGATCAGTGATTACCTGGAGATAGAGGGGAAGGGGGCATTACCAAGGGCACTTGATGGTTTCATTGGTGTATACATATGTCAAAATTTAAATCGTATGCTTTAAATATGTGCAGTTTATTATATGTCAATTATACCCCAATAAAACTGTTAAAAAGAACTGACTCACATGAATATACCCAACTGATTTTGATAAAGTTGAGAGAGCAATTCAATGGAGTGTGAGAAATAGCTAGGGCTTGACAGATTCAGCCAGTAAAGACACAATGAACCTTTTTTAGATTGAGACAGTTTATTACTCACATGGAAAGTGAAAAGAAGAGTAGCCAAAGGTACCAGTAGCCTGTGCTCCTTTGTCCAGCATACTAAAAAGGATGACTCCAAAACAGAAAGTATCTCCCATCTTCTTGTGTTCTGAGTGGATCACAAGGAGTTCTACAAAGACTCAGATAAACTACAGGTCAAGGCTTTGCCTATGTGTCTTATCACCACATTGCCATAACAGAGCTGCTCCTCTACACATAAAAGCCTCAGATCTTGAGACTTGAACAGGTTCCCCTGGGTAAAGTTATTCTGCACATGTCCCTGTACTTCACTGCTAGAGAGAAAGCATAGCCTGTGAGGCTTCAGATGGGGAAGTCTATGCATGATTTCTCTAAACTCTGCCCGATGCATACATTTTTCCTATTGCTTTCAGTCTATATCCTCCCTTTGTTGTAATAAACCTTACCTGTGAGTAAAGCCAGCTATTGAGTCTTGTAAGTCCATCCATTGAACCATAGAGCCTGGGTGATTGTGAAACCACAGACACATGGGTTGGCTTGTTTTTTCAATAAACAGTGCTGGGGAGATTGGATATCCATAGGCAAAAAATAACAATAAACTTAGATCTAAACCTCAGGCCTTACATAATAATGATCTCAAATTGGATCATAGATTTAAATGTAAAATTATAAAACTTTCAGAAGGAAACAGGAGAAAATATTCATGACCTTGAGTTAGGTGAAGAACTCTTAGACATGATACCAAAAGCACAATACATAAAAGAAAAAAATCAATAAATTGAATTTCATCAAAATGAAAAACATGCTCTGTGAAAAACCCTGTTAAGAGGATAAAAAGACAAGCCACAGACTGGGAGAATGTTTTTGCAAATTATATATATAACAAAGGATTTATATCCAGAGTACATAAAGAACTCCCAAAACTTAACTGTAAGAAACCTAACCACCCAATTTTTCCCCAGAAATAATCCCACACCTAATTGGACAACTAATATTTGAGAGGAGGCAAGAATAAACAATGGGGTAAAGATATTCTATTCAATAAATAATGTTGAGCAAATTGGACAGATACATGCCAAAAAATGAAACTAGACCACCCTCTTACACCATACACAAGAATGAACTTAACATGGATTAAATAATTAAATGTAAGCCTCAAAACTATAACACTCTTGGAGGTAAACATAGGCAGTAAAAATATCTGACATTTCTTGTAGCAATATTTTTTCTGATATACCTCCTCAGGCAAGGGAAAAAAAGAGAAAAGAAACAAATGGAACAATATCAGACTAAAAAGGTTTTGCACAGCAAAGGAAATCTCCAACAAAATGAAAAGGCCACCTCCTGAATGGGAGAACATATTTGTGAATGATACATCTGATAAGGGGTTAGTATCCAAACTTTATTTTAAAAAACTCATACAACTCAACACCTAAAATACAAACAATACAATTTTTAAAAGTGGGCAGAGGACCTAAATAGACATTTTTCCAAAGGGGACATACAGATGACCAACAAACATATGAAAAGATGCTCAACATCACTAATCATCATAGAGATGCAAATTAAAACCACAATGAGGTATCACCTCATACCTGTTAGAATTGCCATCATTAATATATCAAGAAATAAAAAATTTTGGTGAGGATGTGGAGAAAATAGAATCTTTGTGCAAAAAATAAACAAAATTTCAATAGACTCATAGACACAGAGAACAGATTGATGGTTGCCAGATGGGTGGGTGTGGAGGAGAATGGGTGAAGAGGTGAGGGAATTGAAAAGTACAAATTGGTAGTTACAGAATAGTCATGGGGATGTAAAGTACAGTATAGGGAATATAGTTAATAATATTGTAATAACTATGGATGGTGCCAGGTAGGTACCGGAAATATCAGGGGAACACTTTGTACAGTATATGATTGTCTAGCCACTATGCTGTACACCTGAATCTAATATAAAATAATATTGAATGTGAACTGTAATTGAAAAAAAATTAAAACAAACCCCAAGCATCCAGTTTTTAAATGAGCTAAGACTTGAACAGCCATTTCACTGAAGATGATATCCAGATGGTAAATAAATGCATTAAAACTTGTGCAACTATACTAACCATTAGGCAAATGCAAATTAGAATCATAATGAGATGCTACCACATACCTATTTGAAAGGTTAAAATAAAAAAACATTGAAAAAAAACACATTGATAACACCAAATGCTGATGAGGATGCTAAGAAACTAGATCTGTTATTCATTGTTGGCCAGAATGTAAAATGGTACAGCCATTCTGGAAGCCATTCTGGCAATTAAACATAGAGTTATCATATTACCCAGCAATCACACTCCTGGTGAAAAACCTGTAGTCAAGTTAATTGTATCATGCCAATTGATTTTCTGGTTTTGACAATGCACTATAGTTATTGAAGATGTCACCAATGGGGGAAGCTGGGGGGTGGGTACATAGAACCTCTCTGTAGCATTTTTTGCAATTTCTATGCATATATAATTATTTCAAAATAAAATGTTAAAAACTGATATTCAATTCAAATATTAGAAAACTTTTAAGTATGTTTGGAACATCTTGGGTATGTAAATCCACATTTTTAACAGTAAATTTTTAAGAAATCTAAATACAGATCAAGTATTTAGGGTGAAAAATTATCATTCAAATTGAAATATTCTGTAAGTTTGAAATGTACAACTGATTTCATAGACTTCATATAAAAGTATCTCATTAATAATTTTTATAGTATTATATTTTGAAATGAAGCAGATCAGATATACTGGGTTAAACACATATATGATTAAAATTAATTTCATCTCTTCACTTTTTAAATGTGGTTACTAGAAAATAAAAAATTAGTATGGTACTCACATTATGGTTTTATTGGACAGTGCTGCTCTAAGGTATCACAAAGGTAAAAAACTTCGGAAAGTAGCTATCACCCCTAGGCTGGGGGGAAAAGAGAAGAATTGTAATCCAAAACCTGGTGTGGAGGGGCTCCACGGAGCTAAAACTCAGACTTCTGAAAAGGGGGAACTTATCCCAGCTAGTGCTGGGATCTATGAACTTGAAGGAGCATGCCTGTGTTGCTGGGATCCAGACTTCTGAGAAGAGGGTACAGACAATTGGTGTTGTCTCTGAGTGAAGCATGCGGAAGCTGGTTCTTCCAAGTAAGAGAAAAACTGCAAAGCAATTCAGCTAGTGCTATAGGAAGGCATTAGTGTTTCCAGTGTGAAGAAGCAAGGTTGGGGTGATACAGGAACCACAAGCACACAGGAAACCTACAGCAAGGAAGCACATAGGAATGTCTTCCTCCTCCGGCTTTTTAAAAAAATATTTTACTTATTTATTTTTAGAGAGAGGGGAAGGGAAGAAGAAAGAGTGGGAGAGAAGAAACATTAATGTGTGGTTGCTTCTCATGTATCCTCTACTGGAGACCTGGCCTGGAACCCAGGAATGTGCCCTGACTGGGAATTGAACCAGCAACCCTTTGCTTCACAGGCCTGTGCTCAATCCACTGAGCTACACCAGTCTGGGCCTCCTCCTGCTTTGCAGTCTCCCTCTACTGCTCCCTGTTGGCAGAACCTACCATAGAGGCAATACACAAAGCAGAAAAGTGTATTAACACTTTTTTTTGTAGTGTGTTAACAACAGCCTCACAAAGCAGAGTATATAAAGGAGTGAGGGTTGTAGGGTTGGACCTGAGAATTTAAATGACTGGCATAATACAACTATGACAAAGACACTTAGCCTCCAACCATCTATACTATCCTTTCATCATGCTAAGTTGTGGCTGAGAAGTGGCTCTGCAGACAAGAACTATCATTTCTCAGTTCCCTTTGCATGTAGGCAGGGACTTATGACAAGTTCTCACCAATGGAATGTTGGTGGCAGGGGTGTGTGTGTCATTCAGGCCAATCTAAGAAGCTCACACACTATCTCCACTCTTTCTCTTTCCCATCAGTTGGCTGGTTGTCAGAATCCAGGATGACAATGGATGCCATATGTTAAAAATGACAGAGCTGGTGTTACCTTAATGGATATATGATTCTGTAGACACTATGTCCTGGCCCCTATGTGGAAGGAGGCATAGTATCCGTAGTTATTAGTTATCATAAGATCACAAAGGATATTGTTAAATCTACCAGCAGAGAGCTCACAAATGGTTATCAAAACGCTACTCCCACATATATGTCACATTTTACATAAGGAGATATATTTTTAAAATATATATTTTATTGATTGTATTATTACCATTGTCCCATTTTTCTCCTCTTTATTCCCTTCTACCCTACACCCCACTCCCACCAGCATTCACCCCCCACCCTTAGTTCATGTACATGGGTCACACATATAAGTTCTTTGGCTTTTCGATTTTCCATACTATCCTTAACCTCCTCCTGTCTATTTTATGCCTACCATATATGTTTTTTATTCTCTATACCTTTTCCCCCATTCTCCCTCCTTCCCCTCCCTGCTGATAACCTTCCATGTGACCTCCATTTCTGTGATTCTGTTCCTGTTCTAGTTGTTTGTTTAGTGTATTTTTGTTTTTTTTAGGTTAAGTTGTTGAGAGTTGTGAGTTGGTTTTCATTTTACTGTTCATAGTTTTGATTATCTTTTTTTAAAAAATATTTTGCTTATTTATCTTTAGAGGGGAAGGGAAGGAGAGAGGGAGAGGAATATCAATGTATGGTTGCCTCTCGTGGGTCCCCTACTGGGAACCCGCCCACAACCCAGGTATGTGTCCTGACTGGGTATCGAACCGTGATCGTCTGGTTTGCAGGCCCGTGCTCAATCCACTGAGCTACACCAGCCAGGGCTGGTTATCTTTTTTTCTTAGATAAGTCCCTTTAACATTTCAGATAATAAGGGCTTGGTGATGATGAACTCCTTGAACTTTACTTTTTCTGGGAAGCACTTTGTCTGCCCTTCCATTCTAAATGGTAGCTTTGCTGGATAGAGTAATCTTGGATTTAGTTCCTTGCCTTTCATGACTTGGAATACTTCGTTCCAGCCCCTTCTTGCCTGCAAGATTTCTTTTGAGAAATCAGCTGATAGTCTCATGGGAACTCCTTTGTAGGTAACTGTTTCCTTTTCTCTTGCTGCTTTTAAATTTTTCTCCTTCTCTTTAATCTTGGGTACTGTAATTATGATGTGCCTTGGTGTGTGCTTCCTTAGGTCCAACTTCTTTGGGTCTCTCTGAGCTTCTGGACTACTGGAAGTCTGTTTCCTTTGCCAGATTGGGGAAGTTCTCCTTCCTTATTTGTTCAAATAAGTTTTCAATTTCTTGCTCTACCTCTTCTCCTTCGGGTACCCATGTGATTTGGATGTTGGAACGTTTAAATTTGTCCCAGAGGTTCCTAAGTTTCTCCTCTTTTTTTTTTTGAATTCTTGTTTCTTCATTCTGTTCTGGTTGAATGTCTACTCCTTCCTTCTTCTGTAAATCATTAATTTGAGTCCTGGTTAGAAGAAATATTCTTCTTACCAGAAATATTCTTCTTACTAGTCCTGGTTAACAAGAAATATTCTTGTTAACCTTTTGAACTTACAGACTATTTAGCTGAGAAAAGTGGATACTATTAAGAGTGTTGGAGAATTCATTCATTTTAAAGTGGAGAGTACCTAAGTACTCACTGATAATGCTTTTCACAAAGTATTGTTCTAATAGCACAATATTAAAGTTGTTAAGAGAATTTGTCTATGTGATTTTATGTAAAATACACATTCACTGGGGTGGGAGGGATGAGGAAGAATTATTGTGCCTCTCTCTTCACCAGAACAAAAATGTTTTATTTTTTAAATGATTAATATGCCAAATTATTAACAAGAGATCACCTTCAGACTCTGATTAAAGTCATATATATATATATATATATTTTTTTTAATTTTATTTATTTACCTTTAGAGGGGAAGGCGGGGAGAAGGAGAGAAACATTAATGTATGGTTGCCTTTTGTGCGTCCCCTGCTGGGAGTTGGCCTGCAGGGAACCAGCCTGCAACCCAGGCATGTGCCCTGACTGGGAATCGAACCGCGATCCTCTGGTTGATTAAAGTCATATATTGATAAACAAATTTGAACTTCCACCAACTCCTTCATTCAACTGAGGGGATTTTTCTGGGTTAGGCAAAAGAACAGTTTCTTTAAAATCTTCCCTTTGCTGTAAGAGGAAGGCTGTAACCTTCACAACAGTCATAAAATTTATTTAAAAAATGTTTAGATTGTTTTGAAGTTTCACATTTTTTACCATCTAATTTTAACATATGAAGAAACTGGCCAAATATGTTTTTAGAAAGGTAACCAGTAACCTCTCATGAAGATGCTGAATGCTGGCTAAAGATACCAAAGAAAATGGAAGGAACAGCTGGACTATTATCTTAGTGGAGCAGCAGGAAGATCTTCAGGAACTTCACAAGTCTACTTCCTAAGAGAAGATATGTTTTGAGATGAGAAAACATATCTTAGAGAGCAATTTGGATAATTCTTTACCTTTCTGTTCTTCTTGGTCATTCTCTAGTAGCTGAGATGGGCAGTGACTGACAAAGAGACCAGGAAGAGGGTTGAAGCGACTTTGATGACCAAGTACGAGCATTGGAGGGCTGCAACACAGTCACTATGGTTTCCCTCCCTGACTCCCACACCCAATGACATGCCCTCTTATACAAACATGAATTCCCTTTCTCTGCACTGATCTCACCAGAGTACAAATCTTCGCCATGCTCACTTTCCTTTCAGTTGTTTACTCTCCTGAGGCACTACTACAGGAATATTTACTATTTTAAAGGGACATTACCTCCCTTTTCAGTGTTATCAACCCCAAATTCCCTCTTCCAAGTCAGGCTCAAAAGGAATGACATCTAGTTCATGTATACTAGAAGTAAAATGTATAAGGTTGTATAAAAGTATATAAAACAAATTTATTTTTATTGTAATTTTGTATCATTAGAGGTGAAAAGGATTACATGCAGTACCTACTGATAGTTTAAAGGGCTGCCAACTCAATCAGAGATTAGTTTAGCTGCCAACCTCCAAAATATTGCCTTCAATATAACTTCTATTATCCCTGAAATATTCATCAATAATACAAGGCAATTTCATTTTTATATATATTTTATTGATTATACCATTACAGTTGTTCTATTTCCCCCTTCATTCCCCTCCACCCTGCACACCCCTCCCCTACCATTCCCCCCTTCAGTTTATGTCCATGTGTCACAAGTTCTTTAGATTCTACATTTCCCATACTATTCTTGCCCTCCCCACTGTCTATTTTCTACCTACCATCTATGCTATTTATTCTCTGTACCTTCTTCCCCCTTCTCCTCCTCCCACTCCCCTGTGGCTAACCCTCCATGTGATCTTCATTTCTATGGTTCTGCTCCTGATCTAGCTGTCCTCTTAGTTTCCTTTTGTTTTAGGTGTGGTTGTTAATAACTGTGAGTTTGCTGTCCTTTCACTGTTCATATTTTTTGTCTTCTTTTTCTTAGATAAGTCCCTTTAACATTTCATATAATAAGGGCTTGGTGATGATGAACTCCTTGAACTTTACTTTTTCTGGGAAGCACTTTGTCTGCCCTTCCATTCTAAATGGTAGCTTTGCTGGATAGAGTAATCTTGGATGTAGTTCCTTGCTTTTCATGACTTGGAATACTTCTTTACAGACCCTTTTTGCCTGTAAGGTTTCTTCTGAGAAATCTGCTGACAGTCTGATGGGCAATCCTTTGTAGGTGACTGTCCCCTTATCTCTTGCTGCTTCTAGGATTCTCTCCTTCATTTGAATCTTGGCTAATGTAATTATGATGTGCCTTGGTGTGTTCCTTCTTGGGTCCAGCTTCTCTGGGACTCTCTGAGCTTCCTGGATTTCCTGGAAGTCTATTTCCTTTGCCAGAGTGGGGCAGTTCTCCTTTATTATTTGTTCAGATAAGTTTTCCACTTGTTGCTCTTCCTCTCCCCCTTCTGGTACCCCTATAATTCGAATGTTGGAACGTTTAAAGATGTCCTGGAGGTTCCTAAGCCTCTCCTCATTTTTTTTGAATTCTTGTTTCTTCATTCTTTTCCGTTTGGTCATTTCTTCCTTCCTTCTGGTCCACTCCCTTTATTTGAGTCTCAGTTTCCTTTCCATCACTATTGTTTTCCTGTGCATTTCCCTTCATTTCAATTAGTTTAGCCATCATTTGTTCCTCTAATTTGTGACTAAAATCAACCAGTTCTGTGAGCATCCTGATAAATAGTGTCTTGAATTGTGCTTCTGAGAGGCTGGCTATCTCTTGGTCACTTAGAAATATCAGCTCTGGAGCTTTGAGGTGTTCTTCTTGAGCCATAATATTTTGGTCTGTTCGTGCCTGTTACATATAAGGGGTGGAGCCTTAGGTGTTCACCAGGGCGGGGCGACCCAGGTCACTGGGTTGTGACGCCATATGTGGGGGTGGGGTGAGAGAGGGGCAATGACATTTATTCTGCTTTCTCTCAGACCTCAGTCCCCTCTGCTGCTTCCCACAAGCAAACTGGGCCCCCTGGTGCTGGCTCCCAGGTGTGTGGGCCTGTGCACCCTCCAGGACCCTGTGGGTCTCCCCAACAAACTCTCTGTGAGCCTGGGAGCTTCTCCCGGCACCTGGACCCCGAAAGTTTTTCCAATTGGTGCTTTTAGGCTTTAATTCCCGTTGCTGGGGCCCTAGCCTGTGTGGTCTGTCTCACTACTTGTTCCTTCGCTTGGTTTATCTGAGTGTGAATGTGTCACTGTGGTCAGCCAATCGCCTTGTGCTCTCACTGGATCTGCCCATTGCCACCCCATGCCTGGGATCTTCCAATTGCTGCCTGCACTCCTGGGTCGGTCCAGCAGCTTTTTCCTGCCCAACCCCACTCCACCAGCTGCTGACTCCGCCCCTCTTACTGGTCTGGATGAAAGGTTCGTTGTTGTCAGACTTCTGTACAGTTCAATTTTCTGTGTTCTGGATGCGTTTTTGTTACTAAAACTTTGTTGTCTTTAAACTTGGTTGTGTGAGGAGGTACAGTGTTTCCATCTACACCTCCATCTTGGCCAGAAGTCACAAGGCAATTTTAAATGGCCTTCTAGGACATACAAATTGGTTTCCAGGTTCTTGAAGCAAAGCAGTGAAGTGGTTTACATTTAGCTTTGGCAGAATCCCTGCTCAATAATTGGGGAGTGATTTAAGTTCTTTGAGCTTTGGTTTCTTCATTTGTTAAAAATACATCCTTTCTCTTCTCTGTACCCAACACCCATTTCTTGGAGTCCTTGAACAGGCTGATAGTTATTATCTAATAAGATGCAAACTGACAAGGCCAAAAATGGTCCGTCTTTCAGTGGTATCTATATTTTATTAATAGTATCTCAGAAACTTAGTCATATATCTGATGGATATTTTTAAGCTTTCTCCTAATTCTCCTACTAGTTCTGTGTGGTACTCCGATCATATAATATATCTATCTCTATTTAACTTGACAAGAAAAAACTATGGTACATTTACACAATGGAATTCTATGCTGCAGAAAGGAAGAAGGCACTCCTACCCTTTGCAACATCATGGATGGAACTGGAAAGCATTATGTTGAGCCAAATAAGCCAGGGGGTGAAAGACAAATACCATATGATATCACCTTTAACAGGAATCTAAACAACAAAACAAACAAGCAAGCAAAATGTAACCAAAGACACTGAAATACAGATTGTGCTGACAGGGTCCGGAGGGGGGAGGGGAGAGAATCACAGGGGAAAAGGGGAAGGACTCACATGAACAAGTATAAAGGACACATGGACAATAACTAAGGTGGGGGATAGAGTTGGGAGGGAGGTGGGGAGCACTGGAGGGGGGCAGGGCTGGCAATACAAGACAGAAAACTGTACTTGAACAAGAGTTAAATAAAAATTTAAAAAAAGAGAGATTTATATGACCTACCCAACATCATGGGGCAAATTAGTGGTAGAATCAGGATCAGAAATCATATCTCCTCACTTCTGGTCCAGTAAACTTTCTTAGAGGCAAACTTTTCCAACCTCTGCTCCTGGACTCTCCATGGTTTGTTTCTGACCACCTATCCGTACAGAAAAAAAGAGGTGAATACCAGGATTTACCCTGAGCATAAAATCACAAACCTCACCTCTAGTGTATTATGTGTGCTGTGTGTCTTGGCTCATATCCAAGCCTTTTTCTTCCACTCTGAAAGCCCTTGCCTTCTAAAGTCTACTAAATCTTCATGGACTGACCGGACACCTTCTCCAGGTAGCCTTTCCTGACCAAAGGCACACAATAGTCATTACTCCCTTACATTAAATTCTCTTAGCACCTGAGAATCCAGAACCATCAAGTAACTGGACTTTTTAAAATGTATGTAGTGGTGGTGGGGTTCTGTCCACCAGATTTTATGGGGAAAAGAGAAAAATGGCAACATAAAAATTATTAGAGGTTTAATCAAACTGTCAGATTTTAGATTGTCATCAGGATCCATTCAAATTCATTTCAACTTCTTCTACTTTGCCTCTCCTCTTAAAATTATTAAAAGTGCTTACTGATGATAATCAAGTAGGCCTATGGGCTCTGCAAGGTTCTTATGGTAAAGAGGATCAGTGGTCGCTATACAGTCCTCTTTTATGAAGGAAAGTGGGTTCAGATATTTTTCCTTAGCCCCAAGTTAACCAAGAAATTCTGCTCTAGGAGCTTTCATTCCCCTAGTATCCAAAGGGGTTGTATTATTCCCTGGGTGAAATATCTATTTCTACTTCCACTTTTCAAGTTGCATGTTCTGCTGCTCTTGAGTGCAAGAAGAAGGGCACTTAATGGATACCTGGGGCATTTTCCATCACAACAACACTATCTAAAGGTGACCTGGGCATGTCTGATAACTGTATTATGTCATCCATTTGACAAGTGAAATTATAGCAAAGAAGATCAAAGCTCTGAGATGCTGGGGAAGAAATCTGCATTGGAATTTCAGAACTAAAAAGGTCAGTGACTGAATCAGAATAGAGAGTCCTGGGGAGTTCTGAAGCCCTTGTTCTAGGAAAAGGAAATGAAATGGGGTTCTCTTTCATTTTGAGGGATGCTCAAGTGACTTACAGATAACAACACTCACTTCAAAGTGATAAGCTATCCCAGTTGAGCCTAAAACTGATGGTTGCAAGCACCAGAATGATATGCTTATTAGTTATATGATTAGAGATCTACAGGGATATCTACCATTTGAAGGTAGAATTCTTATGGGTTCCCCAGCAAAGTGAGGTAGGACATCTTGCTTAACTACAGTGAACCATTGCTAAAGTCATATATACTGAGAGATACTTCTGATACCTATGTCAGCCTAAAGATTTCCATAGTAGTTTAGTTCAACAAGTGGTCCTCAAATATCTATTTTCCAGGCACTATGCTAGTTTCTACAGATGCATAGATAATAATAATTACTTATAATAGTCAAGCATTACCAAGAGGTGGGGGTTTTTTTTTACTATTTGAGACTCTGTGCTAGGAGCTTTAAATATATCATTTTGTTTAATTCTTTCTACTACCCTGAGATATTCTTAGCCCCACTTTAGACATGAGGAAAAGGATGAATAGAAAGGTTAAATAATCTGCCTAAGTTTACACAGCTAGTGCATAGCAGAGGTGGGACTTGACCCCAGGTATGCCTCATTCCAAACTTCATGACCTCAATGCTATACTTCAGAGACCATTAAGCTTAAAGACTCTCATGGTGAAGTGGCAGACACATAGAGAGATTACTTTCAAACTATCATGCTAAATGCTAAGATAGAGGTATGCCTAGGGTGCTGTGGGAATGGAGAGAAAAGACCCTTGAGAAAAGTAGCATATTGATTTCTCAGAGCACAGACTCTGGAGCCTGGGTTTGAACTCTGGTTTTGCCACTTACCAATTATGTGAACTTGGAGAAATTAAACCTTTATTGCCTCAGTTTCCTCATCTGAAAAGAGACATAATAATAGAGCCTAATTCATAGAGTTGTTGTGAGGATTTAAAAGTGCTTAGAATATTTCCTGGTACATAATAAACACTATACATGTGTTAAATAAAGTATGTAAACTTAATTCTGAATGAGGTTACAATCAAACCTCGGTTCTCAAACATTCTTTCATCTCGAACAATGTGGTTCACATTGTTCATGGAAAACATCCCAGTTGATGAACAAAACTTTGGTTCTTGATGGACAACCCTTTCATGCTGATGAGTCTTTCAGGTGACAAACAAAGGAGATTAGGCTTTTGAACAAGTCGTTTCTTGGATAGTCTTCCAGAAAGAATTAAGTTAGAGAACCTAGGTTCCACTGTGTCAGTGAGGCTGGCAGTCGGGGCTCCAGTCTGGGGTGATGGGCAGACTGGAGTCTCCCACCATCTTTGTTCCCCCATCCAGTGGGCAGGCTGGGGAGGAGGTCCTGTGGGGTTCAAGAAACTACAGAATGGCCTAGAGTCTGAGGGACTGGAGCCCCAGCCATCCTGAGCCCAAAGAAGAGCCACCCAAGCCGTGCATCCTCTGGCTCTGGGCCCTATGCCTTGCTCAGGAGCCCTTGGCAGCCATGAAGAGAAGGAGCTGGATTGGTTAAGAGTGACCTGGGGGATGATGTCATTAAAGATCTGAGGATTAGGAGCTGGAAGTGATCAAAGCTGGAGTCAGGAAGATAGAGCAAGAAGCTGAGAAGCTAAAGGAGCTAAAGAATGAGGTGGAGAAGTATAAATATGAGACCAGCTCCATGCAGTGCTAGCCTAGTGATCATTATCTATTGAGGAGAAGATGGAGGCTGATGCCTGTTCCATCTATGTTGGTAGTGTGGACTATGGTGCAACAGCAGAGGAGCTGGAAGCACACTTTCATGGCTGTGGTTCAGTTAACCATGTTACCATACTCTGTGACAAATTTAGTGGCCATCCCAAAAGGTTTGCATATATAGTTTTCAGAGTCAATGAGGACTTCTCTGGCCTTAGATGAGTCCCTGTTTAGAGGAACACAAATCAAGGTGATCCCAAAATGAGTCAAGAGACCAGGCATCAGACAATAGACTGGGGGTTTCCTATGTATCATGCCTAGACCACCAACTGTAATAGTCCTTGCTCTAGAGTCCACATTAGTTTTAACTGCAGGCCCTGGGGTTGGCATCTACAGGAGCTGGGCTAAAGAGACTTCGTTTACCTCATAGTATCCGCGTTACTGAAAAAAAAAGTGCGTATAAGAGGGGAAAGAGGGAAAAAAAGAAAAATGAAGGTTTCTTAAAAACCTTTAAAAAAACAGAAGGTGAATTTGATGGAAAAAATATATTTTAAAAATAAGACATACTATGGAAGCGGGGAGAACCCCATAACTAACTGCTGAGGAGCAACCTGCTTTGGGGAGTAGGGGAAGGTCCAGGGGCTGCTCATTCACTCTGGGGATTCACATGGACACATCTCAAGTGTGCAAACTACTCCCCATTTCCTTGTCCAGCTTCACCTCCTTGGGGCTGCTCAAGGGTAGGTGGGCATGGATGGTAGGCGGGTTTTGGGTGGTTTTTTTTTTTTTACTCAAGGACATCACCATGTCCTATTTATCTTCCCTCTAACTTCTCCCTAACATTCTCAGTTCCCTCTTGCCTGTTCCTGTCCTGTTTTCTAGCTCTCTGCCCCTCCAGATTCCCTGGTGATCTATTTTGTTTCCTTTTGTGTTTCTTTTCTTATTTTATTTATTTATTTATTTATTTATTTATTTATTTATTTATTTATTGCTTTGAGTGTCTTTCTTTGCAGGTTTCTGTAGAAAGATCTCTCCATTTCCAGTATAAATTCCCCAGCTCCAGTATAAGTTCCCCTCCCCACCTGGGGAGATGCATTACCTCTATTTAGAGGATTTTGAGGGTGATGTTTGGTTTTTAATTTGGGGGCTTTTTTCCTTTGCCTTTTCCCACTTTGATTTGAAGGGAATGGGATGATGAGGGCATAGAAAGGTAGGAGGTAGATTTTATTTATTATTTAAAGCTATTTCCAGGGGGTGGAAGTTTCTCTTTAAATATGTCATTAATAAACTTGTTTTAAAAAATTAAAATATACATAAGAGATGTTAGAAATAAACTTTCTTTTTCTCTTTTTCTTTTTTAAAATATATTTTATTGATTATACCATTACAGTTGTTCTATTCCCCCCCTTCATTCCCCTCCACCCGCACACTCCCTCCCCCACCGTTCTCCCCCCCCTTAGTTTATAACCACGTGTCTCAAGTTCTTTAGATTCTATATTTCCCCCACTATTCTTGCCCTCCCCCCTATTTTCTACCTAATGTCTATGCTATTTTCTGTACCTTCTCCCCCCTTCTCCTCCCTTCTCCTCCTCCCACTCCCCTGTGGCTAACCCTCCATGTGTTCTTCATTTCTATGGTTCCACTCCTGATCTAGCTGTCCTCCTGGTTTGCTTTTGTTTTAGGTGTGGTTGTTAATAACTGTGTGTTTGCTGTCCTTTCACTGTTAACATTTTTCATCATCTTTTTCTTATGTAAGTCCCTTTAACATTTCATATAATAAGGGCTTGGTGATGATGAACTCCTTGAACTTGACCTTATCTGAGAAGCACTTTATCTGTCCTCCCATTCTAAATGAAAGCTTTGCTGGATAAAGCAATCTTGGCTGTAGGTCTTTGGATTCATGACTTGGAATACTTCTTTCCAGCCCCTTCTTGCCTGGAAGGTCTCTTTTGAGAAATCCACTGACAGTCTGATGGATACTCCTTTGTAGGTGACTGTCCCCTTATCTCTTGCTGCTTCTAGGATTCTCCCCTACATTTTAATCTTGGCTAATGTAATGATGATGTGCCTTGGTGTGTTCCTTCTTGGGTCCAACTTCTTTGGGACTCTCTGAGCTTCCTTGATTTCCCAGAAGTCTATTTCCTTTGCCAGACTGGGGAAGTTCTCCTTTATTATTTGTTCAAATAAGTTTTTCACTCGTGGCTGTTTCTTTCTCCCTTATGGTACCCCTATAATCCGGATGTTGGAACGCTGAAAGATGTCCTGGAGGTTCCTAAGCCTCTCCTCATTTTTTTGAATTCTCATTTCTTCATTCCTTTCTGGTTGGATGTTTTGTTCTTCCTTCTGGTCCATTCCATTGATTTGAGTCCCGGTTTCCTTTCCATCACTATTGGTTTCCTGTGCATCTCCCTTCATTTCAATTAGTTTAGCCTTCATATGTTCCTCTAACTTGTGACTAAAATCAACCAGTTCTATGAGCATCCTGATAAACAGTGTCTTGAACTGTGCATCTGAGAGGCTGGCAATCTCTTGGTCGCTTAGAGTCATTGGCTCTGGGACTTTGAGTTCTTCTTGCGCCATCTTTTGGGCTGTTCGTGCCTGTTCTGTAGCAGGATTGGAGCCCTAGGTGTTCACCAGAGCAGGGCAACTCAGTCGCTGGGTTGTGATGCTGTATGTGGGGGCGGGGTCAACAAGGAGCAATGGCGTCCCATCTGCCGCCTCCCGCCACGGCCCCCACAGGTGCGCCAGCTGCCACTGTCACCAGGGCCCGCGCGTTTTGTCCCACTGCACTCGAGTGTGCCACCGCCGTCAGCCCTCGCCCCCTGGGGCCTGTGTGGTCCATCTCACTGTGCTTGAATGTGCGACCGAGGTCAGTCTGCCCCATACCCTGACTGGGTCCAGGCCACTTGCGCACCTAGGTCTGGGGATCTTTCCTGCCCGACCCTGCTCCACTGCTGGTTCTGCCCCTCTTACCGACCTGGTTGAACGGTTAGTTGTTTTCGGTATAATTCTGTATAATTCAATTTTCTGTTCTTTGGCTGTGTCTTTGTTCTCCAAACCTTTGTTGTATTCAAACTTGGTTGTGGGAGAAGGCACAGTGTTTCCACCTATGCCTCCATCTTGGCGCAAGTCCAGAAATAAACTTTCATTGGTGAAATAAATGGTGCTCTAGATTTATGGATCAGCACTTTTATCTGCCTTTGCATTAATGGGGCTTAAGAAACTGGAAATCCCAGAGTGGCATTCTGGGTCTAGAAGTAGTGAGTCTTGTATCTTGACACTTAATAGATGATTCTGTTACCTGATCTGATCGTAAGTTTCGCTAAAATAGCTACTACTGGAGAACTGCTAAATGTGTTTCAAGTGAAACTTCCTGCATGGGGCGTAATCAATCTTATGAGGAAAGGTTACAGGACTATGTAAAATTGCTACTAAGTGTATGCTGGGCTGAAGTCCTGTTTTCATTGGAACATACCACCTGGTAGGGAGATTGCAGGGTATGAAAACTAAAACCTGCAGTTATCTCTAGTCATTGGAAGCTACTGATAGTCATTGAAAAAATACCTGATGACATAAGAGGCTAAAGTGGCTTAGCTCAGTTTGCAATAGGATTAAAGGAGGGCAAATATGGAGGCAGGGAGACAAGACTGGAGGCTGCTGCTGCAAGTGGTCTGATCAATACATGATGAAGACCTGAACTAGGGCAGTGACAGTGAGAAAGAAAAAAAAAGAATGGAGTCAAGAAGTATTTAAGTGGTAAAATCAACAACTCTTGGTGAACAATTGGATGGTAAGGTCCCAAAGCAGTTGTTATAACTTCCAGGTTTCTTGTTTGAGTGACTAAGTAGACATTGGTGACACTCACTGACAAAGGGGACAGTATAATAACCAGAGGAAGAGAAAGTGTGGATTGGTGGGCAAGGGAAAGTATATTTGGATATGCTGAGCTTAACATCTACATGGAGATGTCCAGCAAGCATTTGGATAATACAAACCTGTAGCTCAAGGGGAAGTCAGAATTGGACACATAAATAGGAAATCATCAGTACACAGGGGCTAGAGAATATTTTAAGAAAGGATGAATCCTTAGCTACCATAATATAAAGTCAGTAGATGATGTTTAAAAAGTGTTTGTCAAAACATATTAGAACATAGAGAACAGGATGGTGGTTTCTCAAAAAAGCAACATAGAATTACCATATGATCCAGAAATTCCATTTCTATGAATATACCTAAAAGAAGTGAATGCAGAGCTCATAGCATCATGTTAATAATAACCAAAATGTGGAAAAACTTCAAATGTCTATCAATGAATGAATGATAAATAAAATATAGTGTGCATATATGTTCTATTATATATTCATGTAATATTACTCAGCCTTAAGAAGGAATCAAATTTTCATATGTTATAATATATACAACACTTGAAGACATTGTGCTAAGTGAAATAAAGCAGACATCAAAGAATAAATATTGTATTATTCCATTTATATTACTTACCTACAATAGTCAAATTCATAGCAACTGGAACACTCCCCAGGGCTGGAGGGGAAGAGAATGGAAAGTTATTGATTAATAAGTATAGAATTTCAGTTTGAGATAATGAAAAAATTCAGGAAATGTATAGTGGTGACATAATTGTATAATGGTGATATGTGAATGAGCTTAATGTCATAGAACAGTACACTTAAAAATGGTTAAAATGGTAAATTTGTGCTATGTATATTGCCACAATAATAAAATGAATAGCAGGATTATCACATTCTCTTAAATGACTGAGGTAAATACCATAAGGAACACTTCAAAGAGTGATTTATTCTGGGAAGCAGGAAAGAAGTGGACATAGGGACTTCTGCTTATCATTAGAGCCTTTGGTAGTGTTTTAAAAAAATTGTATACATGCATAACATTGATAGAAATAAAAACATGTTAAACTCAAAAAACGTGGATGAGATCACTCAGGTAGAATTTGAGGAGTTGATAGGAGAAGTGCCTTAGTGTAAAGGTTACCTTTAAAGAAACAATAATCTGCCCTGGCTGGCGTAGCTCAGTGGATTGAGCGCAGGCCTGAGAACCACTCAATCGTGGTTTGATTCCCAGTCAGGGCACATGCCTGGGTTGCAGGCCAGTTCCCAGTGTGGGACACACGAGAGGCAACCATACATTGGTATTTCTCTCCCTCTCCCCTTCCCTTCCCCTCTAAAGATAAATAAATAAAATCTTAAAAAATAAAAAAAATAAAGAAGGAAACAATAATCTGCCCTGATGGCTCAGTTGGTTGGGCATCATTCCACAAAGTGAAAGGTTGCTAGTTCAATTCCTGGTCAGGGCACATGGCTGAGTTGTGAGTTCAGTCCCTGTATGAGAGGCAACCAATCAACGTTTCTCTCCTCTCCCCTTCCCCTCTCTCTATAAAATAAATAAATAAAATCTTTTATAAAAAGAAACAATGATCTACTAAAAAGAGAAGGTTATTACAAGGATAGAAGGGAAACATGCAGAAATTTACTGCAGTAAACACAGCAGCACCTCGCAGGAACTAGAAAGTTGTCTAGGTGTCCTCTCCTGTGCTCTCTCATCACTCCCCTCTCTCCCTCTTATTCCTGTCACAACTCTTCCTCTCTCTCCCTCCTGCTACTCCACATCTCTCTCTGGCTCAAGATCTCTTCCTTGCTTCTTTGGAAGAGTTGGTTTTGTTCCCCCCACCTGGTTCTCTGCTTAGCACTGTCTTCTAGTCACTCATCCACTGTCATGTTTGGCCAAAACTGTAGCTTTAGTCTCTGAGTCTATGTGACCTCTCAGCCTGATCCCCTACAGTCAACTTTCTCTGTGTTACTACATCCCTGGGAGAATGTACTCCCTGAGGTCTGGCATCTACCTCCATTTAAATATCCATTCTTAGTCTTCCTATTGGCTGTGTCCTGGTACTTTACCTTCCCTTCCTGGGAGATTATAGGTTGGAAAGTATTGTAATAAAGGTGATATAAGCTGGGCATTAGCCCCAAATACCACTATTCTCAAACAAACTCCTTGAAGAATAGAGGAATAGGAGAATCAGAAGAAGAAAAGCCAGAGAAGAAAGAGTCTCAAGCAGATGAGTGATTGAACAGTGTTAAATGCTGCCAGCAAGATAACTGAAAATAAAGATGAAAAGTGTCCATTGAGTTTGGCACTGGGGTGAAGTTAAATGGAAGGAAGTAGAGCATCAAGTATAGACCATTATTTCAAGAAGTTTGGCTAACAAGGGAATAGCTGAGGGGAATCCTGGGTAAAAAGATTTTTGTTTGTTTTTATTAAAACAAAACAGATTTCGCCTGGCTGGTGTAGCTCAGTGGATTGAGCACGGGTCTGCAAAACAGACGATCGCAGTTCGATTCCCAGTCAGGGCACATGCCTGGGTTGCAGGCCAGTTCCCGGCAGGGGCGAGTTCCCAGCAGGGGATGCATGAGAAGCAACCATACATTGATGTTTCTCTTCCTCTCTCCTTCCCTTCCCCTCTAAAGATAAATAAATGAAATATTTAAAAAACAAACAAACAGATTTCGTTGTAGTTACAAATGTGGCAGAGTATAAGGGAAAGGCAATGTATTGTTAGGAGATAGGGAGGTGAAAAGATTGGTACTGAACTGGAGAAAGAATACATTATTCTCTCAGGCAGAAAATCTAAAGAACTACAGTTGCACTCTTTCAATTCAGAGTTAGTCTTGTATTTGCCATACAGATCAACCCTAACCATAGAGTTACTCTTAGTAAAAAAAAAAAAAAAAAAAAAAGAGGACCAAGGACAGAACCTAGGAGAATGCCAACATTCACAATGCAAGTGAGTGTTGACTCCAGATCTGCTCATTGTTTACTTTGGGTCTAGCTTTCTCTACCATTGTATGACTCCAGATCCATAACCCTTAATACCTAGTTGGCTACATGCCCCAGGAATACCAACTAATAACCTTTACAAATATAATTAGAAAGGAAAGTATGTAGCAATAAAGTCATACATCTTATTCTGAAAGGAGGACAGGAATGAGACTCATGTGACCTGCCATCTTTCCTCTCTGAGTCTCTGTCTCCCATATGTGAAAGTGAAGGGGCTGGCCTCAGTTGTTTCTATCGCTTCTTTGATTTGAACACTCTGATTCTTTGACTTCCAGTTTATCTATGCTTTTCATGTAGCTTTATCAGTGCTCTCTTATATTAATAAAAATGGGTATAAGCTGATGATATTCTTTTCATGCTCATGACAAAAGAAAAATAATCCAAGGAACCAGGATAATTACAAAATATGGTAAGTAAAAGAAAATGACAATAAAAGGGGAAAATGTGGTTCACCTCTTGCTATTAATGTCAGCACTCAGATGCACAACAGTAAGACTGTTTTCCCTTGAGATCAAATCAGTGGCTCAAAAGTAGAAAACTCAAACCACCTTTTTTCCTAGTCAAACCAAGATTTATTCCCCAACCCTGTCAACTTTGTATAAGATATAAATATTTTCCTCTCTTCATAACATCCCTCCCAGTTATCATAAGCATTAAGAATATTTTAATATATAACTTCTGGCCAAGATGGAGGGGTAGGTAGATACACTTTGCCTCCTTGCACAACCAGAAGGACAACAACAAATTTAAAAACAAAAAACAACCAGAACTGACAGAAAATTGAACTGTATAGAGGTCTGACAAACAAGGAGTTAAAGAAGAAAGTATCATCCACACTGGTAGAAGGGGTGGAGACTGGCAGCCAGGTGGAGAGGACTTGTGGCAAGGCAGCAGCTAGAGGACCAGGCAGTCCCAAATTTGCATGTGAGTAAACCTGGAGGAACAACTGGGGAGCAAGACAGACCAAATAACTCAGGGTTCCAGTGCAGAGAAATAAAGCCTCAAAACCTCTGACTGAAAAAAACCTGTGGTGGTTGTGTTGTTGGGAGAAACTCCCAGCCTCATAGGAGAGAGACCCATAAGGTCCTAGAACATACACAAACCCACCCACCCAGGTATCAGCCCCAAAAGGGCTCAATTTTCATGTGGGAAGCAGGGGAAAACTGAAAACCGGCCCAGAGCTGATCAAATAGCATTGTTCCCTCTCAGACTCCTCCACACACACACAGTGCCATATTGTAGTGGCCTGGGTTGCCCCGCCATGGTGAATACCTAAGGCTCCACCCCTTGTAACATAACACCTGTGCCGAGACAAAAAAAATGGTCTTAATGAAAGAACAGATCAAAACTCCAAAAATAGAACTAAGCAATAAGGAGATAGACAACCTATCAGATGCAGAGTTCAAAACACTGGTAATCAGGATGCTGATAGAAATGGTTGAGTATGGTCACAAAATGGAGGAAAAAGCAAAGGCTACCCAAAGTGAAATATACAGGGAACCAATAGTGAAGGGAAGGAAACCAGAACTCAAATCAATGATTTGGAGCAGAAGGAAGAAACATTCAAGAACAGAATGAAGAAAAAAGAATTCAAAAAATTAAGAAGAGGCTTAGAAACCTCCAGGACAATTTTAAATATTCCAACATCCAAATCATATGGGTACCTGAAGGAGAAGAGGAAGAGCAAGAAATTGAAAACTTACTTGAACAAATAAGGAAGGAGACCTTCCCCAATCTGGCAAAGGAAACGGACTTCCAGTAGTCCAGAAGCTCAGAGAAACCCGAAGAAGATGGACCTAAGGAAGCACACACCAAGGCACATCATAATTACATTACCTAAGATTAAAGAGAAGGACAGAATCTTAAAAACAGCAAGAGCAAAGGAGACGGTTATCTCCAAAGGAGCTCCCATAAGACTATTAGCTGATTTCTCAAAAGAGACCTTACAGGCAAGAAGGGGCTAGAAAGAAGTATTCTAAGTCATGAAGGGCAAGGACCTCCATTCAAGATTGCTCTATCCAGCAAAGCTTTCATTTAGAATGGAAGGGCAGAGAAAGTGCTTCCCAGATAAGGTCAAGTTCAAGGAGTTCATCATCACCCAGCCCTTATTATATGAAATGTTAAAGGACTTATCTAAGAAAAAGAAAATAAAAATATGAACAGTAAAATGACAATAAACTCACAGTTATTAACAACCACACCTAAAACAAAAATAAAAACAAATTAAGCAAACAACTAGACCAGGAACAGAATCACAGAAATGGAGGTCACATGGAAGGTTATCATCAGGGAAGGGGAAGGAGGAGAATAGGGGCAAAGGTAGAGGGAATAGGAAGCATAAATGGTAGGTACAAAATAGACAGGGGGAGGTTAAGAATAGTATAGGAAATGGAGAAGTCAAAGAACTTATATGAGTGATGCATAGATATGAATTAAGGGGGGAGCGGAATACTGGTGGGAGGGGTGGTGCAGGATATAGGGAAATAAAGGGGGGGATGGGACAACTGTAATAGCATAATCAATAAAATGTATTTTTTAAAAAGAATATTTTAATATATGTAAAAGAAAGGGTGTCTAACTTTTCTCAAATCGCGAACTATTCTTACCAAAACTTCAAAGCTTCACTTCATGGAAATTAGACTGGGGTCAGTGTACCCTGTCCACCTTCTTTCATGCTGCCAGATATGGACAATTTACTGGTGTGGACACCTAAGTTCCTCACTCTTATTCTGAAGTTTAAAAATATTTTATGCACTATCCATGGATGTGGATAAAAATTGGTTGTTGCTTGGGGAGGGTAAAGGGTGAGAGTTGTCAGTTGCTTGGGGAGGGTAGAGGTTGCAGCTGGGAGGAGATAGGGAAAGGGAGAAAAAGAAGGAACTGTAACAGCATAAACAAAAATAATCTTTTTAAAGCACTGGCTGGTATGGCTTGGTGGATTGAATTCGGGCTGCAAACCAAGGGGTTGCCAGTTCAATTTCCAGTGAGGGTACATGTCTGGGTTGTGGGCCAGGTCCCCAGTGAGGGCCACATGAGAGGCAACCACACAGTGATGTTTCTCTCTCTCTCTTTCTCCCTCCCTTCCTTCTCTCTAAAAATAAATAAATTCTTTAAAATTTTTAAAACATATACAAATATTTTAAGAGTGGGATTGTGAATAAAGATCAAGCTGTCCTTTCTACAAAAAGATGGTGCAACAAATCTATGAATAAACCACATCCTTTCAGTTCTTTTCCAGATTTATCTGTATCATCTACACCCTTTCACCCTCTTGTGGCCAAAAAACTTTCATTTGTGCCCACATAGCCAGAGATAGTGGTAAAGCAGTAGCCAAGAAATCAACTTCTTCAATTATATCAGACGTGGGATTATTGTTACAGGTGTGCACAGGTAACTAGGTTCTTGGCGATCACAAACAAAAAATTGAACAAATCACACAAACAGAGCTGAGCAAAGCAAGGAAGCAAGCTTTATTAAGGATAGTACACTCACCCTGGCTGGTGTGACTCAGTGGATTGAGCGCTGGCCTGTGAGCTGAAAGGTCACTGGTTGGATTCCTGGTCAGGGCACATGCCTGGGTTGTGGGTCAGTTCCCCAGTTGGAGGTGTGTAAAAGGCAACCGATTGTTTCTCTTGCATATTGATGTTTCTCTCCCTCTCTTCCTCCCTTCCCCTCTTTAAAAATAGGACAGTACATTCCACAGAATATGGGAGCAGGCTAATCCCCTGAACAGAGAATGGCCCCCTGTTGTCTGAGGGGTTTTATTTTTGTAAGGATTTTACTTCCCTGTTCATAATCTACTTTCTCTACTGTGCTTGCATTAGGAATCATACAATTTTTCTGCTACTGTGCATGTGATTACCCATAGTTCTCTCTGGTTGCCCACTTGGGGATGGAAACCACAATGCTAATTTATTACAATCAGATTATAGTGATACTAAGGTAGACTACAGGTTGTTCAGAATCAAAGTGCACAAGCCCGACTGTGGTTTTAAGTATTACTGTCCTATTACAAGACTATTTTCCGTATTCAGCATGTTGGTTTGTGTCAATGTCAGCTACTTACTTTGATGTCAGCCTCCCGGGACTTCCTCATTTTTACTTACTGTCCCAAAGTCTCCTGCCTCAAGTCCACCTACTTGTAAGGAGTGAAGTAACATTTCAGGAACTCAGGCTGTGTGGCCTAGAATGTCTGGCTTAGCTTTCTTTAGCATATTTTGCATTTGCTGCAGATGCCTTTGAAACTTCCTCCTTTCTAACTATCTGCCTGCCTCCTTAAGAACCTCACATGCCTGGAACCTCACACTAAAGTAATTTATCCAACCACTTTCACTAAATTGACCATGTCACCTGGTCCACCGCCAAGCCATGTGTAGACATAGGATGAGTCCCAAAACTTCAGTACTGAATACTATAAGGAAAGGCTCCGGCTTAAAGAACTAATCAAGTACTCAGTTTCTGCTTCAATCTGTGGAGCTGAGGCAGTCCCCTCGGAAGAGTATAGGGGACAACACAGTGGCTTTCTGTTTCTTGTATCAGGGCAGGTAGAGGCAGGCCCAAAGTTTGGAAGATGGAGATTGCTCAGGGGCCAGCTTTTTCAGCAGATGGTATCACTGCTATGAGATAATTAGCATGAAGTCCCATGGGGGGCGGGGGACTGGGTAAAGAGAATGAGCAACTGAAATGAAAAATTATGTGAACGAGAATGTAGGGGAGGTTGATGCCCCACTTGAAAATGTTTGTGCCTCAACATGAAAGGCTCCCAACTGCCCCAGCTCTAAAGGTGCTTTTCTTTCCCATTTGCATTTAGGTCTCAAATGCCTAACTAGCTTCCTAGGTGTGTTTTGTTTCTGCTCTTTCTCAAAAATCACCTCCTTTGAGACTATTACTTTGCAAAGGTTTGGAATATTTTAATGCTCAGTTCTCTCACTTCATGGGCCATACCTTAACACACCTGCTTGGAGCACAGGTGCCATGGCCAGAGTCCCTCAGGAATAACACTGTGCCTACCCTCAGCACTTCAGCTGTCAATTTGTTGCTTTATTTAACCAAGCACTGCTGTCATTATGCATTTTAAATCTGTTAAGAATCAAGGTGATAAACTGTGCTTTTGATTATTCTTTTGTTGTTTTAAACATCCTTTCAATGCACTCAGAGTCACTTATATATGAATAAAATAACCAGCCACCTGTTTTATGAACCATTAGATTGAATATGTGTCAACTTAAGCATAATCTGCTGATTTCCTAATTGTCAGACATTGACTAATTGACAGAAATTAGTTGTATTATTGGACATGCTCAGTCTTGGTTTCCTTAATTGTATGTGTCTGTGTTGGGGGAAGGCTGTGAAATAACATTAGTAAAAAAGACCAAGGCTCTGGTTAACACTAGGCAGAAGGGGAGCTCACTTCCTGGATGTAGACTGCTAGGACTGTTCTATCGCCCTCAGTTTCAGGATAAATCTGGCCACATGAAACAGAATTCCTTCCCTTTGAGAAACTGGTTAAATTCTCCCACCACACAAAGTCTTCAATACCTGGCAGTTTCATTCCTTTTACAGATAGCATTTCAAGAGCACTGCCTGTTTTGGAAGGAGTAGAGTGGGAACAGACTGACATATCCTATTCCGATTTTGTAGCGTGACCCTCTAATATGAAGATTTATATAGCAAATACTTTTTCATAAAAGTGATTATCATTTAAATATGGTTACTGAGAATTTCCAGGTGAACAATACCTCTTTGGTTTATTAGAAGCCCCCTAAGGTGCTACATACTCAGGTTTGAGAAGTCATTGTTCTTTGTAACTATTCAGTCTGATAGCCAGATGACAAATTAGTGTCAAGCCTGCATGAGCCAGATTCCTTAGTTCAAATTTCTGGCAAAATGTTGAAGGCCCCAATTGTTTGTCTTTATCTTTTTTTAATTAAATTTTTTTATTTTGAGATAATTGTAGAATCACATGCAATTGTAAAAAAATAATACAGGGGAATATCATGTACCCTTTACCCAGTTTCCCTGAGTGGTAACATCTTGTAAAACTGTAGTATAAGATCATAACCAAGATATTGATGTTTTTACAAACCATTGATCTTGTCCAGATTTCCCAAGCTTTATTTGTAACCATTTGTTTATATTTCTGTGTATTTAGTTACATGCAATTTTATCACATGTATAGGTTCATGTACACACTGACACAATACAGAACTATACTGTCACCACAAGGATACTTCCTGCTACACTTTGCAGCTACATTCACTTTCCATCCACCCCATTCCATTCCATTTGGCATCCACTAACTTGTTCCCCATATCTATATCTATTTTTTGTCATTTAAACAGTAGTATATAATCATGTAGTATGCAACACTTTAAGACTTTTCCTCACTGAATAAAATTCCCAAGAGGCTCATTCAAGTTATTGCATGAACTGATATCCATTTCTTTTTATTTCTGAGTAGCATTCCATGGCATGGATGTCCTGATATGTTGAAGAACACATGTATGAGTGATCAGTTTCTTCACATCCTTGCCAGCATTTAGTGTTGTCACTATTTTTTATTTTAGCTATTCTGATAAGTGTGTGGTCATATTGCAGCATGATTTTGATTTGAATTTTCCTGATGGCTAATGATGCTGAACATCTTTTCATGTGTTATTTGTCATGTGTATATTCTCCTTAGTGAAATGTCTATATCTTTTGCACATTTTCTAATTGGAATGTGAGTTTTGAGAATTCTGTATACATTTTAGACACAAATATTTTTGTCATTTATGTGGTTTGCAAATATTTCGCCCAGTCTGTAGCTCATCTTATTTAAAGGTTTTAAAATATTTTATTTATTTATTTTTAAAGAGATGGGTAGGGAAGGAGAGAGGCAGGGAAATATCAATGTGTGGTTGCCTCTTGTGTGCTCCCTACCTGGGACCTGGCCTGCAACCTAGGCAGGTGCCCTGACTGGGAATTGAACTGGCAACCCATTATTCGTTCACAAGCAGGTGCTCAATCCACTGACCCACACCAGCCAGGGTTGTACATTATCTTAATAAGATCTTTAATACAATAAAACTGTGTAATTTAAAAAATCTAATTAATATATTTTTCCTTTTATGGATCATGCTTATGGTGTCAAGCCTAAGAACTCTTTGATGAACCCTAGATCATGAAGATTTTCTTCTGCTTTTTTTCTACAAGTTTTATAGTTTTACACCTTAAGTCAATGACCCATTTTGAGTTAATTTTTGTGCAGGTGTAATGTTGGGGTGGAAGTTCACTTATTTTGCCTATGAATGTCAATTGTTCCTGCACTATTTGTTAAAAAGGCAATCCTTCCATTGGATTATTTTTACACCTTTGTCAAAAATCAGTTGAACAGATTTGTGTGGGTTTATGTCTGGGTTTCTCTATTCCATTCCATTTATCTTTGTTGTCTATCCACTCCCACTATTACTACTGTCCTGATCACTGGAGCTATATAGTGAGCCTTTACATTGGGAAGAATGACCACCCCCAGTTTATTCTTTATAGTAATCATTTTAGCTACTCTAGGTCCTCTGCCTTTCCATACAAATTTTATAATAAGCCTAGGTATGTCTACAGAAATCCCTGCTGGGATTTGGATAGGCATTTTATTAACCTATAGATCAGTTGAGGAGAACTGACATCTTTACTATGTTGAGTCTTCCAATTCATGAACACAGTGTCTCGAATTATTAATGTCTTCTCTGAGTTCTTCCATCAATGTTTCATAATTTTCAGCATACAGATCTTACTTACGTTTTGTTAAGTTTATCCCTAAATATTTCATTTTCCTTGGAGCAATTATAAATGGTATTGTCTTTTATTTAGATTTACACAAGTTTTGTATAAAATTTAATTATTTTTGTGTGTTGATCTTGACCTTGATCATGACCTTGTTGAATTCAACTATTAGTGCTAGAATTGTTTTTCGAGATTCCTTGTGATTGTTTTACGTAGACAATCAAGTCCCCTGCAAATACAATTTTGCTTGATTTTTTCAAATCTGTATGTTTTATTTATTTATTTTTCTTGCCTTGTTGTACTTATCAGAACTTCCAGTACAACGCTGAATATAAGTGACAAGAGCAGACACATTTGCCTTGTTCCAATCTTAAGAGGGAAAGCATTAAATATAGTGTTAGCTATAGGTTTTCTGTAGATGCTCTTTATGAGAGTTGTTATCATAAATAAATGTTGAATTTTTGTCAATATTTTTCTTGTGTTAACTAATATAGTCACATGATTTTTTTCAGTTTGTTGATATACATTGATTGATTTTAAAATATTGAATCAGTCTTGTATGCCTTGAATAAATCTCATTTCGTTCAAGGTATATAATTCTTTTATACATTGTTGAATTCATTTTGCTAATAGCTTACAAAAGATTTTTTTGCATCTAACTTGATGAGAGACACTGGCCTATAGTTTCCCTCCCTCTCTCTCTCTCTCTCTCTCTCTCTGTACTGTCTTCGTCTGGTTTTGGTATCTTTCTGGGATTCGTATAATATGAATATTGGATTTTTTGTTATTTCCCACAGGTCTCTGAAGCTCGTTTTTCAGTCTTTTTTCTCTGTTTTTCAGATTGAGTTAATTCTATTGAGCTAACCTCAAGTTCACTGATTTTATTCTCTATTATCTTCACTATAGTATTGAGCCTATTCAGCAAGTTTTTAAAAATTTTTGTTATTGTGTTTTTCAGTTCTATAATTTCCATTTGGTTCTTTTTTTATAACTTGTATTTCTTTGTTCAGATTTTCTTTTTTCCCTCATTTGTTTAAAGAAACTCTGTAACTGCTTACTGAAGCATTTTTGTGATGGTTGCATTAAAATCCTTGTCATATAATTCTAACATCTGGTTCATCTCAGTATTATGTCAGTTGATTGTCATTTCTCATTTGAGTTCTGATTTTCTGGTTCTTTTTTTCTAAATATTTTATTTATTTACCTTTAGAGGCAAAAGTAAGGAGAGAGGAAGAGAAACATCAATGTATGGTTGCTTCTCAAGCATCCCCTGCCGGGAACTCACCCCTGCTGGGAACTGGCTTACAACCCAGGCATGTGCCCTGACTGGGATTCGAACTGCGATCATCTGGTTCGCAGGCCTGTGCTCAATCCACTGAGCTACACCAGCCAGGACTGATTTTCTGGTTCTTGATATGATGGGTGATTTTTTTTTATTATATTCCGGACATTTGGGCTTCTATGTTAGGACACTATTGAAGTCTTTTATTTTAGCAGGCAGTCACTGTGTTTAGGTTTAGCACACAGGTCCTGGCCTATTTCTGTAGACTGTGACTGCAATGACAATTTACTTTTCAGAGCCTCTGTGGTGCTATTTTGGTCTGCTTGGTTAGTGTGGTGCTAATGCCCCACAGCTCTGCTGGTGCTGCCTGAGGGAGTAGAAGGTGTTTTACCAGGCAGGGTTGCCTGATGCCTCTAGGTGAAGAAAGTGAGTTTCCAGTCTGTGAAAATAATGAATCTTCCCTGGCTTTTCTTCCTTGGTGGAACCTCCATTGCCAGTGATGTATGCTGTCCTGGTATCTCTCCTGGGGAGAGGGGGTCTTCATGACCATGGGGATAGAGGCTTCCTAAACCAGATTAACTGTTGTGATGGGGTTTCCCCTTGATGGCGCTCTGGTTGCACACTGTCTTTTGGTGGGGTAGCAGAGTCTCTGGCCTTGAAAAAGAGAGCACTTCTTCTGGATGCTTATTGTCAGTGGGGCTCCCTGCTAGATTCTCTTTGCTGGAGTTTCCACACTCACCTGGTGTTGTCAGCAGGACTGCCATTTAATCCAGAGGAAGAAGGAACCTCCCCAAGCCATCTCACTGCTGGGCTGGGAGTAGAAAATGCCTTCTTTTGTTGGGTGGGGATTCATAAAGCACCCCGCTAGTATGGTATTCCTACATTCCAGAGGTTCCTAACCATTTTGTCTTCCTCTTTATACCTTCAGAATCTTCCTTTGGTTGACTCTTGGATTGTTTATAGAATGTATAGTTATACTTAGGTGAAAGGAGCAGAGAGAAATGAGTCTATGCCATTTTGTACAATCTGGAAGTAGGAGATCAATTTTGTATTGGTTTCTGCTGCTGCTTGTCCTAGGAATGATTGAGGCTTTCCTGTCACCCTTTCCTGGACAAAGCTCCAGAGGTGTTGCTTTGGGTAATATATTGAGTCCCAGTTTTTTTGGTTTTGATTAAGGGTATGCATGCTTTTGTTTATTTTTGAGAAGAAAGGCTAGCAGACATCAGCCCTGAAATAGTAACTGTGTCACAGTGGGACAAACTCTGATAGGACACTGAGTTGGCTGTGGATTTGTCTTGCCTATAAGATGCACTTGTGCCATTGTATTCATAGGATCATATTTTAAGGAGTCAGAACAACCAAAATTTTGTATTTCTAGACAGGATGAAGGCAGAAAAAAGATTTTACAATATTCTCTTTCTGTATAAAACCCTGGGAGACAGTGTGTGGCCTACTCTGTGCAACAGCAGTCCTCAAGGAACACAAGATGCAACTGGAGAAGACTGCCTGTTCTGGTAGGCCAAATCATGACCCTTTAAGTATGTCCATGTTCTAATTCCTGGGATCTATAAATATGTCACTTTACATTAGACAAGGGACTATGCAGGTATGATTAAAGATACGAGATAGGGAGATTATCCTGGATTATCTAGGCAGGGCTAATGTAATTACAGAATCCATATAAGAGAGAAACAGGAGAGTCGGAGTCAGAGAAGGCAATGCAACTGTGGAAGCAGAGCTCAAAGACTGACGGAGTTTTGAAGACACTATGTCCTGGCTATGAAGATGGAAGAATGGGAGAGTTCTGCCAAGATGGAGGCGTAGGTGGAAACACTGTGCCTTCTCCCACAACCAAGTTTGAATACAACAAAAGTTTAGTAAACAAAGACACAGCCAAAGAACAGAAAAATTGAACTATACGGAAGTCCAACAACAACGAACAATTCAACTGGGACCAGTAAGAGGGGCAGAGCCAGCAGTGGAGGAGGGTCGGGCAGGAAAGATCCCCCAACCCAGATGCACAGGCAGCCGGGGTAGCAGCGCGGACCCAGTGAGGGTGCGGGGCAGGCTGACTGCAGTCACACATTCGCACACAGATAAACCAGCAGAGGAGTGGGCAGTGAGACAGATCACGCAGGCCCCAGCGGGCGAACCCAGTGAGTGTGCAAGGCAACGGGCTGACCTCGGTCACACATTCATGTGCAGTGGAACGGACGGTGCAGCCCTGGCAGCGGGAGGTGGCAGAGGAGACCGCCATTGCTCCCCTTTGACCCCACTCCCACATACACCATCACAACCCAGCGACTGAGTTGCCCTGCTCTGGTGAACACCTAGGGCTCCGCTCCTCCTACATAACAGGCACAAACAGACCAAAACATTATGGCTCAAGAAGAACTCAAAGCCCCAGAGCCGATAACTCTAAGCGACCAGGAAATAGCGAACCTCTCAGATGCACAATTCAAAACACTGGTGATCAGGATGCTCACAGAACTGGTTGATTATAGTCACAAATTAGAGGAATATATGAAGGCTAAACTAATTGAAATGAAGGGAAATGCACAGGAAACCAATAGTGATGAAAAGGAAACTGGGACTCAAATCAAGGGAGTGGACCAGGAAGAACGAAACATCCAACCAGAAAAGAATGAAGAAACAAGAATTCAAAAAAATGAGGAGAGGCTTAGGAACCTCCAGGACATCTTTAAATGTTCCAACATTCGAATTATAGGGGTACCAGAAGGGGGAAAGAAACAGCCACGAGTGGAAAACTTATTTGAACAAATAATAAAGGAGAACTTCCCCAATCTGGCAAAGGAAATAGACTTCCAGGAAATCCAGGAAGCTCAGAGAGTCCCAAAGAAGCTGGACCCAAGAAGGAACACACCAAGGCACATCATAGTTACATTAGCCAAGATTAAAATGTAGGAGAGAAGCCTAGAAGCAGCAAGAGATAAGGGGACAGTCACCTACAAAGGAGTACCCATCAGACTGTCAGTGGATTTCTCAAAAGAGACCTTCCAGGCAAGAAGGGGCTGGAAAGAAGTATTCCAAGTCATGAATCCAAAGACCTACAGCCAAGATTGCTTTATCCAGCAAAGCTTTCATTTAGAATGGGAGGGCAGATAAAGTGCTTCTCAGATAAGGTCAAGTTCAAGAAGTTCATCATCACCAAGCCCTTATTATATGAAATGCTAAAGGGACTTATCTAAGAAAAAGAAGATAAAAAATATGAACAGTGAAAGGACAGCAAACACACAGTTATTAACAACCACACCTAAAACAAAAGCAAACCAAGAGGACAGCTAGATCAGGAGTGGAACCATAGAAATGAAGAACACATGCAGGGTGAGCAATAGGGGAGTGGGAGGAGGAGAAGGGGGAGAAGGTACAGAAAATAGCATAGACATTAGGTAGAAAATAGGGGGGAGGGCAAGAATAGTAGGGGAAATATAGAATCTAAAGAACTTGAGACACGTGGTCATAAACTAAAGTGGGGGAGTGGTGGGGGAGGGGTGTGCAGGGTGGAGGGGAATGAAGGGGGGAATAGAACAACTGTAATGGTATAATCAATAAAATATATTAAAAATGAAAATAAAGAAATAAAATCTTAAAAAAGGATAGAAGAATGGGCTATGAGGCAATAAAATGCAGGTGGCCTCTAGAAACTAGGAAATGGCTGATTTTAGACTTCTCATCTGCAGAACTATAAGTTAATAAATGTGTGTTGGTTTCAGCTATGATGTTTATAGTAATTTGTTGCAGCAGCAACAAAAAATCTTATACACTGACAGAGGGCAAGGGACATGATCAGGGATGGGAGGTCAGGGAGCATTGCTGAGTAGTAGGGACATGGCTACTGCACAAGGACATGCTAAAAACATGAGACTACAGTCTGGAAAGGTGAAATCTGAGAGGAAACTGGATCAACGTCTAGACAATTGCTGTCTAATAGAGCTTTCTGTGATGATGGAAATATTCTATATCTGCACTTTCCAATATGGTAGTCACTAGTCACATGTGACAACTTGAACTTAGTAGCGCTTCTGACTAGTGCTACTAAGAAACTAAATTTTTATGTGATTTATTCAATTTACATTTAAATTTTAAAAGCCACAATTAGAGGGTCTGGAAGAGGGGCAGCAGGCACCATGTCCAGCCACAAATGTGGCAAGAAGAAACCCCTGAAGCAGCCCAAGAAGCAGGCCAAGGATACAGACAAGGAAGACAAGGCAACTAAACAGAGGCAAAAAGAAGAGCAGAAGAAACTTGAGGCAGTAAAACTGAAGGCCACAGGGAAAGGCCCCTTGGCCACAGGTGGAATGAAGAAATCTGGCAAAAAGTGAGGTGTTCCTTGTTACTGGGGCAGTGGTGATCCTTAATTGCATTCCTGTTTTAACATCTGGATTCCCTGTCATAACATCTCTTGCCACCTACAGCTACAATGAAGTGTTGTCCTGGAGCTTGTTGTACATTTAACAATAAACTTTTGTAAAAAAAAAAATAATAGTCATGCAGTGGCTCATTTCTTTAGTTCTTCTCATTCTGCCATTTCAACCTTAACTATGCAGTCAGAATAAACCCAGTTCAGAATCCTGTCAAAGTGTGTTCTTCAGTCTTTGTTCTATCCCAAATTCCGTGTCACTTGATATTAAACCAACAGATTTTTTGGGAAAAGTCATATATAGCTAGTGGCTACTGTGTTATAGCAGGTCCTTACATCAAAAAGTATGTGGATAAGGTGAATACAAACTTATTCATTAAATTCTTCAATGCTAGAAAACTAGCTTGTCAAAAACAGTTTATATCAAATTAAAAAATTGCCAACACTTCTCTGGAGATCAGATTTCTCATAACTTCTGCCATAATATAATTATAAACCTAGAAGAGAAAAAAAACCACCTAAATGGTAAGTAAAATTGCTACAAAAAATGCATCAACTTCACAACAGATGCATGGCATCAATCCTTGGTCAAACAGCTGGACATTAGAAGAAACTATATAGAATACACTGATCTCAGACTCTGACACCCCAAAATGTAAAGCTACAAATTGAAGGAGAGAAGTTCAAAACCACAGAAATCTTAGATCCATTTAATAGACAAAGACATATTTGTACATGACTCAGAGGTCCACAGCAAAAGCATGTGGTCATAATGGCCAGTTTGAGTCACAAAATAAGGTTATGTTACATTCTGAATCAGCTGTTTAAGAAGGCAAAGCAGTAAATGATGAAATCTTAAAATAGAAAAAAGAATCAACAGAGGCAATGGGTAAAAGCAAAGTAAAACTATCTTTGCCCTGTCATGCAAAACCCTTGCTTTCTTTTTTAAAATATTTTTTATTTAATTGTTGTTCAAGTACAGTTTTCTGTCTTTTCCCCCCTCCCAGCCCCCCCCAGTGCTCCCCACCTCCCTCCCATTTCCATCCCCCTTAGTTTTTGTCCATGTGTCCTTTATACCAGTTCCTGTAAATCCCTCCCCTATTCCCCCTGAAATTCCCTCCCCTCTGCCCTCTGGTCACTGTCAGCCTGTTCTCTATTTCAGTGTCTTTGATTATATTTTGCTTGCTTGTTTGTTTTGTTGTTTAGCTTCCTGTTAAAGGTGAGATCATATGGTATTTGTCTTTCACTGCCTGGCTTATTTCACTCAGCATAATGCTTTCCAGTTCCAAAGGCTCCAGCAGTTATGCTATCTCATCCTCTTCAGCTCCTTGGCATTATCACTTATACAGGATTGATATGCACCAGGGTTGGTAACTCACTTCAAGTACTCCTCACCATTACCATCAACACCATTCTTCAGCCTTACTTGCCACACAATTTCCAAGTCTGGATCAATGCCATCATTCACCACTGCTGTTTCTATTTCTAGACTACTGAGCCCTGGGGAGGAAATAACACAATTGTACAGACAGGATCATCTTGATCCTGGCCTCTGTGGAATATTACCTAGCAGTTAAATATGTGAGACATCTATATATGTCAATATAGAAAAATATTCAAGAAACATTAAATAAAAAAGCAAATGATATCACACCCCCTAGAATAACAATAATAAAAAAGATAGGTACTAACACGTGTTACTGAAGATCTAGAGAAAATGGAACCCTCATAAGCTGCTGGAGGGAATGTAAAATGGTATAGCAACTTTGGAAAATAGTCTGAAAGTTCCTCAAAATGACAAAAATAGAGTTACATTTGACCCAGCAATTCTACTCCTAGGTATATACTCAAAAAACACAAACATGTATGTATTCACAAACACTTGTAATTAAGTGTTCATAAAATATTATTCATAACAACCCCAAAAAGGAAACAACTCAATGTCTACCAACTGATGAATGGATAAACAACATGTGGTCTATACACACAATGGATTACTTACTATTCAGCAATAAAAAGAAGAAAGTACTGACACATGCTACAACATGAATGAATGTTGAAAACCTTGTTCTAAGTTAAATAAGCCAATCACAAAAGACCATATATTATATGCTTCCATTTATATGAAATACCCAGAATAGGTAAAGCTGTAGAGACAGAATGTAGATTAGTCATTGCTTAGGGTTGGAAGTGGTAAATAGGAGACACAGGGGTGATACCTAAAGGGAACAGAGTTTCTTTTTTGAGGTGACAAAAATGTTCTAAAAATTTATCATGGTGGTTGCAGATGTATGTAAATATGCTAAAAACCATTGAATTGTACTTTGTAAATGTGTGAATTGTACGGCATGCAAATTATAACTCAATAAAGCTGTTATTTTGTAAAGCAAGTGATAGAATAATGCATGTACTATGAGCTCATTTTATATAAAAACCACAACTATATATGCATGGAACATAAACATTTGTGAATGTATGTAAATACATAGAAGATGATTTGGAAGAATACCCACCCATCTGTTAGTATTGCTTACTTCTGGAGAGGGAAGTGGGACTGCCTTCTGTAACATCACACTTTCCTGTTTCTCCTCCTACCACTCTGTTGTTTGTTCAAGTTGGTTTTTTAGGCATTCCTCCCTCTGCTTATCCCTTTAGAATTTCATTTTACTCTTTAGGCTTTCCCTGAAGTAATCCTAAATTTACACATTTCCTATGACTTCAACAACTTCCATCCAGATCCTGACTAATTTGTTCAATAAATATTTATTAATCTCCTATGCTAGGTATTGTGCTGGATGCTAGAGACTCAGCAGGAATGAGGCTAATAAAGTTGCCAAAATATAGCTGGGAGCATAGAAAACAAGGAGAGCAGGATGGGATGGGATCAGAGATTCGGGCAAGGGCTATGTCTTATTAGGCCAAATGGAAGCCCTTGGAGGGTTTTGAAGCAGGGAGAGTGATATGTGATTTACACGTTTAAGAGTTGGCTATGGCTGTTGTGTGGAGAATGGTCTATGGAAGCAGGGAAAGTAGGGAGGAGACTGCTGCATTGATCTGGGAGAGAGACAACAGCAGTGTGGATTATAGTGGAGGCCAAGGACATGGAGAGAAAAAGATATTAATTTTTATTACAGATAGGACCGGTGGGATTTGCTGACAGATGAGGGATAAGAGATGAGGGAGAGGGAGGAATGAAAGACCACCTCCAGGATTTTGGCTTAAGCAACTAGCTGGATGGTGGGTGCCATTTACCAAGACCAGGGAAGACCAGTTCATGGTGGGGATTGCTTCAAGAACTGAGTTTTGAACATGTAAAATTTGAGGTGTGTATTAGTCACCCAACTGGACATCCTAATTGAATGGCTGGTTATAGAAGTCTAAAGCTTACTTAGGTGGTCAAGGCTAGAGAAGAAAATTTGGAGATTGAAATTCATCATCCTAAAGACAGTATTTAAAGCCCTGGGGATGATAACTTTACAAAGAAGTGGAGAATGAAAAGAGGGATTGTTACGTTTGTATCTCTAGTCTTAACCACTTTCTCCCATGTTTCTTTCTTTTTTTTTTTTAATTGTTTTTCAAGTACAGTTCTCCCATGTTTCTGAACCACATGTTAAACTGCCTTACATCAAGCCAACACCATGTCCCATAATGACTCCATAGACTTTCTCTCTAAAATTGGTTCTTACTATCACTTATTCATCAGTTGACTAGATCTCTTCTGAACATCTCCAGTACTGTTCCCCACCTTTCTGTCCCCATGGTAGTTACTTTAGTAACTCATGCCTAGATTACAATAGCCCTCTCACTGGTGTCTCTTCCTTCAGTCTTCTTCCCCACTGCTCCCAATGGGGTCCTTCTAAAATGACTTGATCATGGTAGTTCCCTACTTAAAACCCTTGGATAGGTTCCCATTGTTCAAGATAAGGTATGAATTCTTAAAATTAATTTAAAAGGCCTTTCAGAATCTGTTTCCTGCTGACCTTTCCAAACTTACCTTCTATCTACTCCCTCTTCCTTATATACCAATCTTAGACATACCAATTTATCAATTGCTTTTAGTTCTGTGGGCTTATCATCCTTGTTCAATATGTGCCTGCAATGTTCCCTACCACAACCTGTTATACAGCTCTATGAAAAGTTTCTAGATTGCTCTCTAACCAAGCCAACTTGATCTCTTCTTTCTTAATGTCCCCTCAGTATCCTGTGCATGCTTACATCTTTATCGTCTGTAACACCTTATTGTATGTATATGTTCATGTATCTTTTTCTCTCTAGTAATGTATAACCTTAATGAGGTTAGAGATGGTAATTACATATCTTTTTTTTCCAGCACCTAATATAGTGGCTAGCATATATTGGCACACCAGCCAGTATTTATCAAGTATTTATCAGTGCCATGTTGGACTCATTTAATCTTTACAACAACCCTATGAGGTAGGTACTACTGTTACGCCCAATTGAAAAACAAGGAAATAGAGACCGAGAGGTTAAGTAACTTACCCAAGGTCGCACAGCTGATAAGAAGTGTACATAAGCCCAGGCAGTCTAGCTCCAGAGTCTGTGCTTGTAATCACTAGTCTCTCAGTAAAGATTCAGTAAATGCCTGTTGCATGAGTGGGAAATTGGGAATGCATAACATGGGATTTTCTCACGTTATTATCCTGACCTTGACTATTTCATCTTTTCTTTCATTTTAAAATCTCATTTCATTCTCAGCTCAGACACAATAAAGTTGCAAAATCAAATAACATATCCTTTGCTATGGAGCTCAAAGGAGTCAATAAGGACAAATGTCATTATCCTCACACCTCTGGGCACTAGCAAGGTAGGTTGATATATTGGTGCTCAGTGACTAGGGCCAAAGCACAAGAAAATAAGATAGGACTAAACATCATAACATCTTAACACCAAAACATCATAATAGCAGCCATTTACTGAGAGCTCCAGAGATACCAAGCACTTTAAGAGTTTTGCACGGATGATCTCATTAAATCTTTCCAACAGCCCTCTGTGATATAGACACTGTTATAATATTCATCTTACAGATGGGGGATGGATTCAAAGAGGGTAGGTAATTTATACAAGGTTGCAAATCAGGATTTATGCCAGGGCTGCCAGCTGCAGAGTCTGCTTCAAACCACTGTGGTAGACCACCTCCACTTGCCAGTGTCAACTGTGACTCTAGAGCTCCACTGCCTCCAAGGGATACACACTAGCCACATGTGGCTTGATACATTTAAGTTAATTAAAATTAAATAAAATGTTAAGCACTAGCCTCAGTCACAGGAGCCATATTTGAAGTGCTCAAAAGCCACATGCGGCTAACGATGACCATATTAGAGAACACAGATAAAGAATATCTGCTTCATCACAAAAAGTTTTATAGGACAGTGCTGCACTACAGTGTGCTCTCTAAGACAAGGCAAGCTCCACAAGTGCTGTACCTTTCTCTCCACTCTGCCAGTCTGGCTCTTCTCACTTCAGAGTCTCAAGGAAACTTTGAGGCATGCATCAAGGTAATAATATTCATTATTGTCCCTTCCACCATTCACCTCCTCAGCAATTTCTTCCTTTCTATTCAATGTTTGCAATTCATCATCATGCCCCATCCCAGTCACCCCTTACACTCTCCAGTATTGGGAATGTAGAGGTCCTATCCATTACTCTTTTTCATTCTGCCTCCAACCTAGATGACTGGGTAGGGGAAAGACACGTCACAGCCACAAGTATGAGAGTTCCCCCAGGCCCTGGCTGGTGTGGCTCAGTGGATTGAGTGCTGGCCTACAAACTGAAAGGTTGCTGGTTCGATTCCCAGTCAGGACACAGGCATAGGTTGTGAGCCAGGTCTCTGGCTGGGGGGTGTGCAAAAGGCAACCAAGAAGCAACCGATCCATGTGTTTTTCTCCATCTCTTTCTCTCTCCCTCCCCTTCTAAAAGTAAATAAATAAAATCTAAAAGAAAATTCTCCCAGAAGTAGAGAGCCCTGACTGTTGTCTGCAGCTGCACAATGTCTCACCTGCTGCCTACTCTGCTGTCCAGAGAGAGGGCTCACCCTGACCATGGCCCAGCGCACCTCAGAGCATCTGAGGTGTGACTTCTCGTGGCCACTTTGACTCCAATATGACTGTGGAGCTGGTAAAAATGACCTGGAATCTTTTTAAAATCCCATGTTATTCAATGTAAATGAAATTTGGTAGGATGCTGGAAAGCAGGCTAGTTCTAATCTGCTCTGCACACAGGGACAAGTGTGGAAGAAAGAAGACAAAGCACCTAGGGATAGGAGAGCTACAAAGGTACACTGAATTACTCTTAGTGATGGAGAACATACACGGTAGGATATTAACACCAGGAGATAATCCAAAAGGCACTCTGGAATACATTTATATGACCTATGAATACCCTACCTTTGAGCCCTAGCAGATCTATCCCTGCAGTTGTCTTTTCTCCAACTGACATTAAAAATGAGTGTTTTCCAAGCTCATTCTAACTGATGGTTTTAAGCAAGTGGGCAACAGCATGAAGACTAGGAACATATGGACAGCCTAAAATGATTGATAAGCCACAGAAAATCTCAATGTAGATATTTAAGAGTCACCTGTACACACTATCTAAAGAGGAATTTTGCTGTCAAGGCAACTGAAGACTTGAGTCACCTAAGACTCTTCTTGGAGGCCCATACCACAGGTGTAGTAAGTCAAATCAGTGGTCTCAAGCTGGTTATCTTTCAGTGCCTAATGCTGCCAGTCATATGGTGTAAGGTGGCCAAACTCAGAGACACCCTATTGATTCCCAAAAAATTCTCATCCAGAAGCAAATTCAGTCCAGTTCATGCCACTTAACAATGAGCATGTATCAGTGAAAGGAAACCTGGGAGGGCTCTGCCCTCAATCATGTGAGGTGTATGGCATTCTATCTCAAAAACAGGACTGCAAAAGGGGGGCAGTAAGCAATACTCAGGGCTCTGGTTCAGTCAGGCTTGAAGAGGTTATAGTAGAATGATAATGGGTCAAGGAAAGGACTAGGGGCCAGAAGGTGGAATCAATGTTCCTGAAAGCAAGAGTCTTGACTGGAGACATTTATTGGTTTCTGTCTTTCCTCTGCAGGGGAGAAAGTAGGTCAATACACTCAAAAAACTGTGACCAGCAACAGTGGGTCTGAGAAGGAGTCATTCACTGAGCCTTGCCAAGATGAAGCGGTATAAGACACGCCTTTCATTTTAGGACATTTGGCTAAGGTCACTTGGCTTTGGGAAAAACTCAAGCTGTTGATCCCTTGGTGTGTATTCCCTGCAGGCCGAAGAGGCTGGGTACAGGGAGGCTTGCATTTTAAAACCACATCTGAATGGTTGGTTGGCATGAGCTGGCAAGCACAGGAATGTTTATGAGTAAACTGTGCCTACTTTGGCTTTCACACAACGTGGACAAGGCGTGGGGCAGCTTGGCTAAATATAGACAGCACAGGGAGGCCTAGGAAGCAGAAGAGCTAAGTTTCACTCTCAGGTCTCTGAGTTAACCTTGAGGCAAACTCCCTGAGAGTCTTTCTATCATATACTGATCTGTTCTTAGGAAGGTGGGAGTATTGAATGAGTTTTCCCAGGCCTAGAGAAGGGGTGACGCTGAATCTGCTGCATTTTCTTACCTCATCTCCCTTCAAAAGATCCAAGTTTCGGGAAAAGACTGGCTGTGAAAGTAGAATAGCTGATATACTTATGGAAATAGTACCAAGCTATGATGACCTGCTGAGAGCCATGAGTCCTCCTAGACTAACCAAAGTTGCTGCCCGACAAGAGCCAAAAGGAGGCTACCTGACCCTGGTATGAAGGCAGAAGTGGCATAGAAGCATACAAGAGGTGCCAAATCAGAGCTCCTGCTGCATAATGTATGGCTATGAGGCAAGCAGTGTGAAATGCAAGAATTTAAGCAGGCAATTTTAATAGGAAATTCAGAAAGCTGGCAGTTCCTAACCTTTGTCACTGCCCATATGCCATCCCTTTCCTCAGCAAGATTCTACCTGTACAAAACCAAGGAATCCAAACCAAGGCAGCTGCTTTACTAGTATATAGTTGAATGGCAGTGTTCTTAGGAAAAACCTGGTCTGGTCATAGAGCAAGGGAAGCCGAGTCCAAGGAAACTTGTTAGTATTTCCTGCCTCAAGACCCTTGGCCCTACCATCATTCCTGGGCAATTCCACCTGAAGTGAGAGTATCTTTGCATGATGGGAGGAGCTACTACATTTTTCTGATTATAAAAATAAAAGTAGTTATTTCAAATAGTTAATAGCATAAAGAAAAATATAAAGTATAAGATAAAAATCACAATAATCCCCTCACCTAAAAATTTCTACTGTTAACAGCCTGTATATAAATTTCTAGTACTCAGGCCTAGATTCAATCCCTGGCTCTTCTCCTTACTTACAGTGTGACCTTAGACAAGTTATTTAACCTTTTTGAGCCTCACTTTTCTTATCTGCAAAATGAGAATAACTGGCTCAAAATAAGGTTGATTTCATTCTATAAATTTATATTTTACAGTATAGGAACAATTATTATTCTATTTGTACAAAACCAAATATTATAAAAAAGTTAATCCTAATTTCCATATGAGCTGTTGAAAATTGTATTTTTAAAAACTACTATGGAGTCCTTTAATTTGGAGACTTGTTTATGTAATTTTTATGTCTACATGTGACTATGATGATATTAATGAATAATTTATTTGTATAATAAATGTGGTGAAAAATAACAAGTAACAGCCCTGGCTGGTGTAGCTCAGTGGATTGAGCACGGGCCTGTGAAGCAAAGGGTTGCTGTTCGACTCCGAGTCAGGGCACATGCCTGGGTTGCAGGCTAGGTCCCCAGTAGGGGACATATGAGAGCAACCACACATTGATGTTTCTCTCACACTCTTTCTCCTTCCCATCTCCTTTCTCTAAAAATAAATAAATAAAATATTAAAAAAATAAATAAATAACAAGTAATAGAAGGAATAAAACCAAAGGGAGAAAGAAACAAAAACAATAAAAGAAACTAACCATAGTATTGTATTTACCTTAAACTGCTGTTGCAAGGGTAAAAGAATTCATGTAAAGATGTTTAGCAGTTCCTGGCAAACAGTAAGTGATCAATAAGTGTTGGCCATCAGAATCTTTATTCTATGTGCCTATACTCAATATCATCCATACCGGAGGCTACATAATATTTCATCTTGTGATTATACTATTTCCTGGTGTTAAACATGTATATTGTTCCCAAGATTTCACTGTCACAAAACTGTTGCAAAGAATATCTTTGTGTGTGTGTGTGTGTGTGTATTTCCTTCACATAAATAATAATTTCTAATAATAATTTCCTTCACATAAATTTCCTAGAATTGAGCTTACTGGGGAAAAGGATATGATTGGTTTTTAGGCCCTTGTTACAGATTGCAAAATGGCTTTCTAGAAAAGTTGTACTCATTTAAATCAGAGCACATAAATACACATCTCTTCAGAGTTTCACCAATATCAAATAATACCATTTAATGTTAATACCAAGTAATAACATTTCAAGTGTTTGCCAGTTTGATAAAGGGAAATAGTGTCTTGTTTTTGTTTGCATGACCTTGATCATAAGGGATGATAAACATTTTTTTAAATTTTTTAAGATTTTATTTATTTATCTTTAGAGGGGAAAGGAAGGAGAGAGGGAGAGAAATATTAATGTATGGTTGCCTCTGGTGCATCCCCTGCTGGGGACTGGCTTGCAACCCAGGCATGTGCCCTGACTGGGAATCGAACTGTGATCATCTGGTTCGCAGGCTCATGCTCAATCTACTGAGCTACACCAGCTAGGGTGGGATGATAAACATTTTAACCTAACTTTCTGTTAAACTTACATAGGACCTCACATGTTCCCACAGATGAAATCCACAACAAAGTCTTCAGAGACCCTGAAATTAAAACACCCAGAGGACGCCTACAGAAAATAGTTCACATTTGAGTCATTGATACATTTATTCTTAATCATTTTAATAGAAAAGTACATATCAAGTTTTATAAAATAAATACCTTTTAATTACCATCTAGGTCAAGAAATAGGACTTGGCCAACCATCTCAGAATCCTGACACATTTCCCATCCCAATTCTAAAATTAACCATCATGCTGACTTTTATGGTAATCCCTTTCTTTTCTTTATAGTTTCAGCCTTAAACACTATAGTTTAGTTTTGTCTCTTTAAAATATTTTGTCTTTTTCCTTAGTAACTGATATACTTGCAATAAAAAGATTACACTGGATTGCAACAGCATATAATTTAAAGATATAAATGCTCAAAATGCTCATTTTTTAAAATGGTGCTTTATAAACACATAAAAACATACTATTTTCCCCAGGTATGTGAATAAATAACTCTGCCTCAAACTTAGCATATCACTTTGATATGATTATATGTGTTGGTTCAGTTTTCATGTAATTCCTTCAATGTCAGTATAATTTTAACATTTTCAAGCTTAAATGTCAATTACAAGTCAGGATTCTGATTTTCGATATTTTGCTCAACCTATTGGATAGGTCAGAGTTCTTAGTTGCAAACTTCAGAATCTACTCTGACTAGTTTAAGCAGAAAGGAAATTTATTAGACAATATTACACAGTCCACAGGATCCCTTGATACTCATAATGCTAGGCTTTGAAGAAGCCAGAAACATTGTGCAACCATACAGTGTGGGTGTTTCTCTGGCAATAACACCATTGCCACTACTACCCCAGAGAAGACATCTACACCCCACGATCCTTGCCTTCCATTTGTAATTTCCAGACTGCTTGGACTTCCCTTGGAACAGCCCCTGGAAGTCCATCAAAGAGACCACTGGGCTGGATAGATGCAAGCTACTTGATGTGAACCCTCTGCTGCTTGCTGGTTTCTCCTACTCAGAACACTGACATGTCCTACATTGGATATTGGGTACTGGAAGGCACAGAAAATCTTTCTGTATATTTTTTGGGGGGATTCAATTGAACTCTTCAGCAGAATGTAAACTTTAAGGGCAAAGACAAGTTCATCACTTTTAAGTAATCAAATACTGATTATTTATTAATTATCTACTACATCTATCAACAAGTATTTTTTTATGCTAACTCTGAATTTGGTAAAGTATTAGATACTGGGATATCACCATAGACAAGATAAAAAAGGGTCTTCCCTCATGAGCACATATTCTAGTCATTGTTGAGTGAAAACAAATATATAAATAAATACATAATCATGAGTTTAGATGAAGGGAGGGGCAAGGCTACCTTAGGATGGTCAGAGAAGTTTTCCACAGGGTGCTGACAGTGAAAGTAAAACATAAAGAATAAGAAGGACCTAAGCATTTGAAGATTTAGGGGAAGAACAGTCTTGGAAGAAGGAATATCGTGTGAGGAAGAAACAGACCCATTCACTTGTTCTGAGGCCAAACCATGATCAGTGAGCAGGGGGGTAAAATGTTTGATTTTTAATCCAAGCATGCTGAGAAGCCATTGAAAGTTGTGAATAGCAGGGAGTGACATAATCTGGTATACATTTTGAAGGACCATTCTGGGTGATGAGTGGAGAACAGGTCATAGGGAATATAAATAGAAATGTGTAGAAGGCATGCCCTGGCTGGTGTAGCTCAGTGGACTGAGTGCCACCCTGTGAATCAAAGGGTCATTGGTTCAATTCCTGGTCAGGGCACATGCCTGGGTGGTCAGGGCACATGCCTGGGTTGTGGAACAGGTCCCTCGTGGTGGGGGGAGGGGGATGAGAGGCAACCACACTTATGATGTTTCTCTCCCTCATTCTCCCTCCTTTCCCCTCTTTCTAAAAGTAAATAAATAAATAAAATATTTAAAGAAAAAGAAACATTTAAAAGACAAGAAATCCACATGAAAGATGGTGGTTTAGATTAGGGTGGATGAGAGAATGAGAGGTGGTCGCATTTCAAATATATCTCAGAATCAGTATCAGTAGGAATTACTGATTGGATGTGGGAGGTGACAGAAGGAGGAGAATCAATGAAAATACCCAGAACTAGGGGCTTGAGCAACAGAGGGAATGATGCTGACAGTTACAGAGATGGAGAAAAACAGGATAAGGGGGTACAGGATTTAAGTTCAGATTTTGATGTGTTAGAGTGCTGATATCTATGGGGCTGGACATAGTAAGTAGAAAAGAGGTCAAGTACTGTATTATTCCATGCTAAGCAGTCTGAGAGGATACATGAAATATGTAAGACACAGTTTGGAAGAAAGAGTTAACACACAAGGTCTAGTTAATCAGTCCTTTCATGTCTCCAGAGGAGCCTGGAATTATAATTGATTCTAGACCTAGCCCTGGGAATATGGCCCTTGGAAAGTTGTTTATGTCTCTGATTGGTGATGTTGTATATATATATTCAAAGCAATGGAATATGTTGTACAAAGCCATAAGGACTTCTCAGGATTGTTTAACAAGATGCATGATATATCTGGTTTCAGTGTTGGACTCCTAAGTTTCATTTCATAAAAGCCTCAGACCCTGACATTTGAATGGGCCTCTGGGCAGAGGCATGTCACAAGTGTCTCTGTAGTTTCCTGCTAGTTGTTCCTGTGTGGCTCTCGATAGGGCAGGACTTGGAAGCCCGCATCTGGCCAATGCATGTGTTTTTCTTGTTGCCTTTCTCTGTATCCTTTGCTGTAAAAAACTATAGCTGTGAGTAAAATCTGTTGTGTCTTGTGAGTCCTTCTAGTAAATCACCCAACTTGGAGTAGTTGTGGGACCCCTGAAACAGACTTTGCCCTCAGGAACTTAAGTTTTAGCTGAAAAAGAGAAAGGAACATAATGAAGCAACAGTGTTTTGTCCTTGCAAGCAGGACAAAATAGTACAGTCAGGCCGAGCATAGGTTCTAAGTTTTTATTCATCATTGTATTCCCCAGAGAGGGCTTGCTTACTGAGAGGTCTTCAATAAATGTCTGCTGAAATTAGTAGAAGAGGTGGAACTTGCTGGATGGGTAGGATTTTGAATAAGCTAAGAGAAGAAGGAGGGCATGCCAACTGGAGAAGTTGATGAAGGCCCAAGAGCAAGAACAGGCAGGGTTTGTTTGTAGAAGCTGTCCCCTTAGTCTCCCTGTTCCACAATGACTGGCTCAGTAACCAAACAGTGGGCATTTAATAAACTGTGCTACTTGTCTGGTATCCATGTCCAAATTTTCTGCCACACCCTTTTTAGCCATTTTCTTACTTTTTCTGGGCCGTGCTAAGGATGAGCAGTGAGGTGATGGCACAGTATATCCCTGTTGCACCCACTCAAGTCACTTGCAAGAAAGTAAACTGAGCCCTGGTCGGTGTGGCTCAGTTGGTTGGAGCATCCTCCCATAACCGAAAAGTTGCAGGTTTGAATCCCAGTCAGGACACTTACCTAAGTTGTGGGTTCAACCCCTCCCTGGTCTAAGCATGTGTGGGAGGCAACCAGTAGATGCTTTTCTCTCACATCAATGCTTCTCTCTCTTCCTTCCTCTTTCTCTAAAAGTAATAAAAAAACAGAGACAGAGAATACACTGAGACTGAGATGTCTAGTTCCAAATCTCACTGCATTATAGATGAATAGCTAGCTGGTTGATGGTTAGCTGGGCTGATTTCCCTGTAATTTGGTGATCAAAATTCCAGACGGGACTACAATAACTCTACTAATCCTGAGTTCCATAGGTCAGTTCCCAAATCAAAACTCCCAGAACTTATGCATCTCTAATACCATCTTTTCATATTCCCAGGACAGCTTTCAAATGAAATAGATTCTTAACCACTTCACCAAAAGAGAGATTCAGGTGAAGGGAAACATGGATACCAAGGAAAAGAGAATACACTCTGGAAATGGATCAAAACATTTCTGTCTGATGAACAGAAAAGAAAATGGAAGGTTTAGATCTTAGACCTTAGAGATCATCTAAGGCAACCATCATGCCCTTTCCCTCTGGCAGATGAGTAAGAGATTTGTATAAGATCATGCAGCCCTGGCTGGTGTGGCTCACTGTGTCGAGCACCGGTCTGCAAACTTGGGGTGGGGGGGGGTTGCCAGTCTGATTCCCAGTCTCAGCACATACCTGGGTTCCGGCCTGGTCCCTAGTGGGGGGGATGGATTCCAGGCAACCACACATTGATGCTTCTTTCCCTCTTTTAGGTGTTTCTTCCCCTCTCTCTAAAAATTAGTAAACAATCTTTTTTTTAAAAGCCACACAGCACTCTAGCACCAAAACCCAGTTTTCCTGATTCCCAGTCCAGTGCTCTACCACATGTTAGTGCCCTATTTAGTAGTTATACCACCATAAGAATCATCCCCAAAGAAGGTAGATGCAGTAAATTTCCCAATTAGAAACCATCCCCCGGTGAAGCATGTTAAGGGCCAGAATAGGGAAGGGAGGCAAAAGGCACAGCTGAGGCATTACAATTACATGGGCTAAAAGAGGCAGGTTTCTGACTGTTTTATGGGCTCTGCGGCCTCATTCCTTCTTTGCTCTGAGCTGAGCCAATCACACTGCATCATGGAGTGGAGGGTCAGGAGAGTGAACGAAACAGACCTTTCTGCTGGCAGAGGTACGTGGCCAGGCTATTAATGGACCAGCAAACGAAGGGCAGTAATTGCAGATGCATATGACAGCAGCAGAAAGCCCCAGCCCGACCAAAATCACCTCCCACCCAAGGCCTGCCAGTTCACAGCAGCCAGTCAGAAGGCTCATGGTCATGAGAACAGGACAGGCTGCCAGAGTGGAATCTGCACACCAGCCTCTGTGCTCTGCCCAGACCTCTGACTCAGAGGTGGTGATGAATAATAGGTTGGGCTGGTTCATCAGCACAGTGAACCCCGGCATCAAGCCGGCAGTGACTTCTCTGGGGATTGAAGTCACTTCATGTTTGGGACACAAACCCCTAAGCTGCAAGCCCACACAGTTTAGCTTCCCACGGAGGATCTGAGGCAGCTCCTGGGCCAATCAAAGAAATGTGAGAAAAAGCCTATGGGCTATGGAGGGAGCCTCAGATGAAGTCTGAAATGTGACACCTCAAGGAGGATCAAATCAGAGAATGAATGAATTCAGCATTCAAATCACATTCTTACTCAATGCCTAAATCATTCTCACAAAATGTTAGTTTCGTCCCCTCTCAGGGCTCCAAATCCTTACTATAAAAAGGTATTACTGAAGGCATGTTTGAACTAGTGTTTTCTGTGAAGAGAAACATTTTCTAATGATATATTTACTTAACATTTCTTTTTTAAAAATTATTTTATTGTTGTTTAAGTACAGTTGTCTGCATTTACCCCTACCCTTCCCCAACCCCAGCCATTCCCACCTCCCTCCTCTGCTTCCACGCCCCACTTGGTTTTGTCCATGTGTCCTCTATAGTTATTCCTGAAAACCCTTCTCCCATTTATTTTTTCCCAAAATGCCATTCTTTTTTCCACATTTTTGTTGTTGTTCAAGTACAGTTATCTCTCCATTTCCCCCCCAACTCTCTCCCTTATACCAGCCATCCTCACGTCCCACCTTTGATCCTACCTCCCTTTGGTTTTGTCCATGTATCCTATATTGTAGTTCCTGAAAACCCTTCCCCCATCCCCCATTATACCCTCCCACCTCCCCTCTGGTCACTGTCAATAAACATCTTGGCTTGTCTATAGTCCCCAGTTATTCATTCAAAATTTATAGTTGTAATTAAAATCAATAATTATTTGACTTAAAAACATTAATAGCATTAACAGTATAATAAACAATGTTATTTATTTTTTAATATTTTATTTATTTATTTTTAGAGAGGGGGATGGGAAGAAAAAAGAGTGGGAGAGAAACATCAATGTGTGGTTGCCTCTCATGTGTCCCCTACTGGGAACTGGCCTGCAACCCAGGCAGGTGCTCTGACTGGGAATCGAACCACCTACCCTTTGCTTCACAGGCCCGTGCTTAATCCACTGAGCTACACCAGCCAGGGCTTATTTTTATATTAAAATTTTTAAAAGGTATTATATCGTCATTAGAGGAAATACCTCACAATTCTGGTTTAGGTGAGGTAAGGCAAGATCAGAAAAAAAGGGATAATTTAGGAAAATCTTATCTCTTAAACACCAAACTTTTAAACAGTATTTTGATGACATGAAATATACACGTATATATTACATGCTTCCCAGATTTCTTAACCCACTTGAATGTTTTCCAGCTAACTCAGGATAATCAGAATCAACATCCTTAATTGTGTCATGCTATTTTGTTTTTCTGTCTCTTTTCAGGATGTCAGGCACTTCCCCTGTCAGTTTTTCTGAGCTTCTCTCCCCTACTCCCCACTCCAATAACCCTTCCTGTTTCTTCTAATCTGTAGGACTAGGAAAGCAGATTACAAAACTCTTTAGAGCTAGGTTATAAAAAAGGTATTAGCAAAGGCCTGGGAAATAAAGTTTGTGGCTTTAGCTCTATATCTGTGTGTTTTAGGAGTTTGCAGCTATTTCTTCCTTCCAGGTTTGCGGCAAATTTCCAAGGAACAGAAGGTGCCAGAAATCTGACCTGGGATTAACTGTTGTGCTACTGAGTATCTGCTTGGGATCAGGCCAGGTCTCAAAATCCCGTGTCCACACCAACTCCCTAGCTCAGACTGTTCTGAGTGACAGAAAATTGGGAAGGATAAATAACAATTAAACGTGAGGCCCTGCCAGGTTGTTCTTTCAGAAAGTGAAGTGTGAAAAAGCAGGGGTAACACTGGCTTGGGAAATTTGCTCTAACCTCCAACAGAAGAGCATCTCTGCATTGTCCCCAGAACTGGGAAGCACTGAGGAAATTAGAAAGGTGATTTATTGTGCTTGGGCAGATCCTTAGGTAAACCCAATGACATATGATTGCACAAATCAAATTTTAAGTACATAATACCTTACCATTAACTATATATGTCATACATCAGATTTCTAGATTTTACTCATCTTCATTATACAACTGTAACTTTACACCCATTGAACAACCACCCACCATAACCCTATCCCCTGGTAACCACCATCCTATTATCTACTTTTATATCTTTGACTATTTTAGATGCCTCATATAAGAGGAATCATGCTGAATTTGTCCTCCTGTGACTGACTTATTTCACTTACAATAATGTCTTCTACGTTCATCCATGTGTCCAAACTCACCAACTTATATATATTCATTATTTGCAGTTTTTCATATACCAACTAAACCTCAGTGAAGCTAGGAGGAAATGATAAAAAAAAATCACGGGCTCTACTTTCTAGCAAAAAGGTGCACTGATCAGAAGCAAGCTAGATAAGATAAATTTTGAAGATTCTTAACTGTAGCAATATTTGAGAGGTCTTTCTTAAAAATCTTGGGAGGAAAACAACACATGCAATGTACAATGTAATAGCACTAGTCACATGTTTCAAACTTTTAAAATTTAGAAACCACTTTCATAGTCATTGCTTAATTTTATAAGCTGCAGAGAAGGCCATTCTCACTCCCATCCTTAGCTATCACTTCTTACTTTAAGAAGCACCTTAAAAATTTGTCTATAGCGTTATTAACAGCTAAATACCCACTATATTCACATGCTCTCTAGACAGGGACTACCACTGGGAGAGCTGATCCAGGCTTCACAGGCCCAGCTATACACAGGATATAAAATGGGGATTGTGTAAATGCTGGGGTCCCTGCCTTCTGGGGACCTGTAGCCTCAGAGTTCTGCCTCTACCAGACCATTAACCTCCACACAATGCAGAGGGGTCTCTTCAGCCCACCTCAGCATCATTTTTAGCCCAGGATGGGGGTCCTAATTCAGAATCCACAAGCCACCATTTCATTACTTTGGTCTGGACATTAAAGAACCAGTAGGATGATGATAATGAAACAGTCATTTATCATCATTGAATGTTGATTTGAACATTCTTAAAGTAGGAGAAGTAAAATTTGCCCCTACCTAGTTTCCACATATTTGGTATGATAAGCAAAGTACTTCATGGAGTATTAGTTTTTAAGGTGAATTACTTTGAAGTTTTTTGATAGATCACATAAGTCTGAGAGATTCTAACTGACTAAAAGTTAAATATCTTCTACCACTTAAAGTTTTTACTAGAAATTATACATAACACCTCCAACCAGAGATATGGAAAAAAGGAAAAAGCTTAGGATTTTATATTGTTGGGGGGAAAAGCCTTAGTGAGAAAAGTGACAATTAAGAGCAGGGATATGGAATAGGAAGAGCAAAATATGAAAATGTCAAATGGAAGAATCTAAATTTTGTCTTTGGGAAAGAAAGGGAAAATGTAAATAGCAATCATCAAATGATGTGTTCTTGACTAGAACTAAAAGATTATGTAAAGAAGTTTTTAAAAGCACTTAATCTGGAATAACTGAGAAACAATTAAGGACACATGATATACATGGATCTAGACATAATTATGCTAGGTGAAATATGTTGGACAGAGAATAAGACAAATGCCAATAATTTCACTCAAAAAAACAGAACAAATGGAAATCAAAACAAAACAGAAACAAACTCATAGATACAGAGCAAATTGATGGTTGCCAGAGCAGAGGGGGCTGGGGGATGGGTAGAAAGGGGAAGAGGATTAATAAATACAAACTTCCAATTATAAAATAAGTCATGAAGATGACTTACAGCTTAGAGAATAATAACTATGTGCAGTGACAGATGGTTACTAGACTTATGGTGATCACTTCATAAGTTATATAAATGTTCTATCACTATGTTGCACACCTGAAACTAATATAATATTATAGTATTATAATATGTCAACTATAATTAAAAATAAATTTTACAGAAACCCAAAAGATAAAGGAAAAAATACACTATAAAGGACATAACACTTATATGTGTGAAATAAAGTTAAATATTAAACTCCAACCAAAGTGAATGCTATATCTGGGCCTTAGAAATTTCTTAACCATAATGAATTTTTCAGTGATTCTATAAGGGGATGTGATTTATATTTAAGAACTGACTGTGGGTGAGTCTCATCTAGAATCAAGATAACAAGACCCACACGGAGTATAGCAATGAAGCCAAAGGAGGAAAACTGAATATTAACCATCGTGACCCTCTTTCAGATGCAGGCCTCCCTAACCCCTATCTCCTCACATTTATTTCTGCCCCTCCTATTATCCTAAACCAACCAGCTAATCAGCCAACCCACCACTCTATGAATAAGTTACATCTGGTTTAGGGTCTACCCTTCAGAAAGGTATGTGTGTCAGAGGAAGGAAGTCTGAGCTGCAATTCTGGCAGATTTGCACTCCTCGGGTTGATCTACACTGACTCTAGCCACTGCTTTCCTATCAGAGACACTAAAGGAATTTAAAAGTAAATTATTTCTTTAGCTTGCTCATGCCTGAGATTCAAAGGGAAAACAACAATGGCAGAAGCAATTTGTTGCAAGTGCCAGGCAACCAAAGTGCCACAAAATTTACAAACCCACACACATTTAACTATATATATATACACTAGTATACTTTAGTGTTTATGGTTCAGCTGAACACTATGAGTCAGGTCAGAAGCAGCCAATCACTCCTTACCTCAGGTCCCTTCCTGAAATTTGGTCTTCACTTCTAGTAAGAATCTAGAAATGGTTCCACAGGTCATCCTCTTCCTGGGAGAAGGATAACCTTAATTCTTGAGAATTCGGTCTTGGTAGGGGAGTAAGTTCCCTTCCTAAGCGATACTCAAGGACACTAGGGAATTCTGCTCACTTAGTCTTATCAGAGGGTTCACCACATATTGAACCAGACCTGAGGCATTAGGGCCACTACAGACATGCACAGCCTGCCCCTACCTTTTGAGATCAACTTCGTAAAGAACAACTCTCCTGCCCTGGCTGGTGTGGCTCAGTGGATTGAGTGCTAGCCTGCCTGTCACAAGTTCAATTCCCAGTCAGGGCACATGCCTGGGTTGTGGGCCAGGTCCCCAATAGGGGTGCTCGTGATGGCAATGATATATTGATCTTTCTTTCCCTCTCTTTCTCCCTCTCTTCCCCTCTCTATAAAAATAAATAATTTTTTTTTAAAAAGAGAACAATTCTCTCACTTTTTATTAAACACTCTATAGCTCCAGTCAGGCCTGGAACCTGAGACTATAGTGGCAAAGGTGTTTGACCTGGGCACAATTTTATGTTCATATGAGTGTGACTCTTAGGCCAGGAGCAGAAGGGAGAATATATATTTCATGTGAGTAATAAGGATAAAAAAGGAAAAGGACTGCAACTGACAAAAAGGTTAGTACTGCCTGTTTTATCTCCTCTCAGATAAAACAAGCACTTATCTGTCAGACTAGAGGTAGTTTGATGTTCATACTCCAGCCTGTTACAGAATTAGAAAATCAGCATCACTCATATATTTTCTAGAGTGGGGTGGGAAGTAAACAGTCAGCTGGTAACCAAGGAATGTAGCAAAGACTGTTAATAGCCACCACATATACCAGATATACCTCCACATATCCTAGTCTCCCTTGCATTGAAGTTAGGGCAAACTGATTAGTTCCTGACACTGAAATGTGTGCAGAAGTGATGTGTGTCACTTCTAAGTCGAAGCAAATTAAGGTATGTGGGCCTTCTGTTGTCGTTTTCTCTGCCATTGTGTCACTATGTTCAAGATATGTTCAAGATGGCATTGGTACAAAACAGAAGAGGGCCAACCAACTTGCATCAAAGCTTAAGTGAGCAACAAGTAAGCCTCTGTTGTTTATTTGTTGCTACACCAGAATCTAGCTTATCCTGACTAACATAGGCATCCATAATGCCACAGACTTTAGTGTAAGAAATTAACCTGGTCATACTCACACAGTCCATAAGAATGATAAGATTTCACATTTCTGAAGACTTTCTTCAACAAAAAGTTATCTGTGAAGGAGGATGGTTGATCCTAGCTTCTCCCAACACATGTCTTCATTCAATAACTCATTCAATAGCTCATAAAATCTCTTTCTAGGCACCTATTACCTCCTGCTACCTCCCATTTTACTAATATTGCTAACTAACAAAAATGCTGGCTTATAGCCTCTATAAAGCCAAACAAGAGAAAAATAAAAAAGGAGACAAAACTAAATTTCTCTCTATCACAACCACCTCAATTTCTTTTCCCCCCAGTCAGTGAAACGGAAACTTTATTGAGGGCCCAGGTCACAGAGGTCAGGCAGAAGGCCATACTATGGGCTCAAGATGGTGGAGGAGGGACCTTATCTAACCTTCTTGGGGCACAGGTTGTTAGCGTGGCTGCATTCCTTCTTGTAACAGTTGACAGCATGAGAAGTAGGCATAACACATGCAGTAGATCATCTTGTCACAGTTGTGCTTCTGGGTGAGCTGGCAGAGGGAGGGCTCCATGAGGTCACCCCATAGACGAAGCACCAACTACAGAGTGGACTCTTTCTGAATGTTGTAGTCTGAAAGAGTGTAGCCATCCCTCAGCTGTTTGCCCCCCAAAGCCAGATACTACTGGTCAGACAGGATGCCCTCCTTGTCTTGGATTTTAGCTTTGACATTCTCAGTGGTGTCCCTGAGCTTAACCTCAAGGGTGATGATCTTGCCAGTCAGGGTCTTCATAAAGATCTGCATCTCTGTGTCTGCTGGGACACTGCTCTGCTGCCTTGTTGAAAAAAGAAAGAGATCATCTCAATTTCTCTCAATCCACTTTTAAAGTTTAGAGTAAGAAGAAAAGGAACTTCACTCATTCACTGTCTCTAAAATGTCTGGACCTGACTCAGTGATCCAGCAAGACCAGCACAACACTTTAAAGCCTGAACCACAAGGGCTGGGGACAATTTCTTCTTGGTACTCTTCACAAAGGAGAGAAGACCTCTTGGCCATTTCTCATGATAACTAGCTGAAAACCTTACCTTTCAGAGCATCTGAGATGATTGAAATGACAGGGACCTCACATATGACTTGTTATTGCAAATGACCAAAATATATCTTTTAAAGAATTTCTTTCAAAAGTATGTCACTTTACCAGTGTAAGTTGAGAAATTATACACACACATTTTTCTTGGGTTAGCATTTGATGGAAATTTTGATGTAGTCATCCCCTAATGAGAAAGCCTGTCTGGTGGTTAGAGGCTACATTAAAGACACGGACTGGGTCTTGCATACAAGCTTATCCTTTATTTTGCAGCTGGAATCTGGTTCTGTTGGAAGGAGATGGTCAGAGAAGCCCTTACACTCTGACCCAGAAAGCCTCTTCTGAACATTACCCAATGCTCCTGTTATACAACATGCAAAATAAATAATCAACCTTAAAAGTCAGGCAGCCAAAGCTCTACTCGAATAATAAGCCCTTTAACAAGCTACTTATCACCTGCCAAAATCAGCTCCAGAGGAACACAAGGAACTTTAATTCTATTGTTCTCTTTAACTAGTTGGGGGAGACAGACAAGCTTCAATGCCTTTATTGGTTTTCTAAGAGACAAAAGACATAAAGCTTCTCATTTGCCCACACCCTGCCCTTGATCTCAATAATTTAAATATAGCTACAGTCCCACCATGTCTAAGAGGTCTCTATTAAAAGTGTGATCTATAAAGGAGTCTTGACCTTTTCTTAGAAAACATGCCACTCTACTTTCTCTGGATCTGATTGTTGGGGTAAAAAAGGTAAGAATATAAATCTCAACCTTTTCAGAAAATTTAGTGGGAGGGAGACAGAGGGCAGGACGGAGGCATCTGAAGTGCAGTCCTTTGCCTGTAATGGCTCTCTCTCTCTGCCTTAACTACAAAAGGGAAGAGGAGTTTTGCTCAAGGAAAACTATCCCAAACCATGTTTGGTGCACTCAGGTAGGCCTGACGATACTTTGTTGTTGGCCCAAAATGGCTTGTCTGGGTTTCAAATACAGGATGGGGCCTTTTGTTAAAGAAATCTGATGGGAGAAACCTGTTATTAAAGTCATTTCTGATGAACCATGAAAGGAATTTTGATATCTATTTGACATTATTTTCCCAGGACCCTTAACCCACAGATGCAAAGCTTAGGATTAATCTCCTCTATAAAACCTTACTACCCTCCTTTCCCCCTCTCACTAATCCCTCCTATAAAATCGGTCCCTTCCTCCACTAAGCTCTATACATACTGAGTGGTTCACACTTGTTTCTTTCACTCCCTCATGGGTTTTCTTAGAACAGGAACTAATCATTATTCATCTCTGCATCCTTATTGTCTAGCACAGTCCCTGGAACACTGTAGGTGTTCATTAAATCATTTCATTAACAATAAGATTAATAACTATTATAGTTAACATTTGAATGTTCAGTAACTCTGTGTTCAACTGCCTATTATTTTTACTCATTTTTCACATGAGGAAGCTGAGGCAGTAGGAGGTTAATAAGCTAATAAATAGCAAAACAATGATACAAACTAGACAATCAGGCTCTAGCACTTTCTTAAGCATTACATGGAGTGGTACATAGGAATAAATAAGTGAGCTGGTAAAAGGGCTACATGCATATAAAACCATTAAATGCAAGCTTAAATTGATTTGATTTCCATGCCTGGTTTTATTACACAGAGATGTTTTAAACACCTAGTATTCTGTGCTAAGCCCAGTGCTAATAATTAGAGGTACAAAGATAAAGGTATGGTCTTATTCCTTAAGGAGAATAGAGACAAGTAGCAAAAATTTATCAGGTATTTACTATGTGCTAGGCACTGTTCTAAATACTTGATATGGACTTCTGGCCAAGATGGACTGTGCCTCCTCACACAACCAAAATAAGAACAATAACAATTTAAAAATAAAAAATCACCAGTACTGACAGAAAATCGAACTGTATGGAAGTCCAACAACCAAGGAGTTAAAGTAGACACATTCATCCAGACCAGTAGGAGGGGCGGAGTCAGGGAGCCTGGATGAGAGGGCTCCCAGCAAGGCAGCTGGCAGACCCAGTGAGGAGGCGGATTGTGGAGGGGCATGGCACACAAGGCAGCTGGCGGGCCAGGCAGTCCCACATTTGCACACAGATAAACCAGGCAAAACTGGGGAGTGAGACAGACAGTGCAAGCCAGGGCCCCAGTGTGGAGAAATAAAGCCTCAAAACATAGATTGAAAACACCTGTAGGGGTTGAGGTGCTGGGAGAAACTTCCAGCCTCACAGGACAGTGCCTTGGAGAGACCAACAGGGTCCTAGAATGTACACAGGCCCACCCACAAGTAAATCAGCAACAGAAGGGCCCAATATGCTTGTGGAAAGTGGGGGAAGTGACTGAAATGCAGCAGAGAATGAAGCAAGCACCACTGTTTCCTCTCAGATCCTCCCCTACATACAGTGTCACCACACACCAACTGGGTTGCCCTGCCCTGGTGAATACCTAAGGCTCCACCCCTCACTATGTAACAGGTATGTCAAAACAAAAAAAAATGGCCCAAAGAGAAGAACAGATGAAAGCTCCAGAACAAATACAACTAAGCGATGAAGAGATAGCCAACCTATCAGATGCACAGTTCAAAACACTGGTAATCAGGAAGCTCACAGAATTGATTGAATTTGGTTGTAAATTAGATGAAAAAATGAAGGCTACGCTAAGTGAAATAAAGGAAAATGTACAGGGAACCAATAGTGATGGGAAGGAAACTGGGTACTCAAATCAATGGAGTGGACCAGAAGGAAGAAAGCAATGTCCAATCAGAAAAGAATGAAGAAACAAGAATTCAAAAAAAAAAATGAGAGGCTTAGGAACCTCCAGGAAATCTTTAAATGTTCCAACATCCGAATTATAGGGGTACCAGAAGGGGAAGAGGAAGAGCAACAAGTGGAAAACTTATTTGAAAAATAATAAAGGAGAATTTCCCCATTCCGGCAAAGGAAATAGAATTCCAGAAGTCCAGGAAGCTCAGAGAGTCCCACAGAAGTTGGACCCAAGGGGAACACACCAAGGCACATCACAGTTACATTACCCAAGATTAAGGATAAGAAGAGAATCTTAAAAGCAGCAAGACAAAATGAGAGAGTTACCTACAAAGGAGTTCCCATCAGACTGTCAGGTGATTTCTCAAAGAGACCTTATAGGCAAGAAGGGGCTGGAAAGAAGTATTCCAAGTCACGAAAGGCAAGGACCTACATCCAAGATTGCTCTATCCAGCAAAGCTACCATTTAGAATGGAAGGACAGATAAAGTGCTTCCCAGATAAGGTCAAGTTCAAGGAGTTCGTCATCACCAAGCCCTTATTATATGAAATGTTAAAGGGACTTATCTAAGAAAAAGAAGGTAAAAAACATGTACAGTAAAATGTCAGCAAACTCATAATTATTAACAACCACACCTAAAACAAAAACAAAAGCAAACAACTAGAACAGGAACAGAAACACAGAAATGGAGATCAAATGGAGAGGGTTAGCAACAGGGGAGTGGGAGGAGCAGAGAGGGGGAAAGGTACAGAGAATAAGTAGCATAGATGGTAGGTAGAAAATAGGGGGAGGGTAAGAATAGTATGGGAAATGTAGAGGCCAAGAACTTATATGTAGGACCCATGGACATGAACTAAAGCAGGGGAATGTGGGTGGGAGAGGGTGTGTGCAGGGTGGAGGGGAGTGAAGGGGGGGAAACAGGACAACTGTAATAGCATAATCAATAAAATATATAAAAATAATGCAAAAATAAATACTTGACATGTATTATCTTTTTTAATCTTTACAAAACCCCTATGAGAGTGGTACCGTTATTATTATTATTATTACTAGTATTATTATTATTTATTGAATCAAGATGAGACAGATGAGAAACAGGCCCAAGGAGATTAAGCAACTTGCCACCATTTCAACCCAAGCAGCCTAGCTCCAGAGTCCATGCTCTTATTCACCATACTTTACTGCCTCTCTCATTTACAACCATACACAATTTTATTTTATTTTATTTTATTTTATTTATTTATTTTATAAATTCTTTTTTTTAACCTTTTCAAATTTTATGTTTATTTTGCTTTAAAGTTTTATTTTATTTTTTTAATTTTATTTATTTATTTTTAGAGGGGAAGGGAAGGAGGGAGAGAAATATCAGTGTATGGTTGCCTCTGCCGGAAACACACAATGTACCGTGTGTCCCCTGCCAGGAACTGGCCTGCAACCCAGGCATGTGCCCTGACTGGGAATCGAACTGCGATCCTCTGGTTCGCAGGCCCGCGCTCAATTCACTGAGCTACACCAGCCAGGGCTTATATACACAATTTTAATATAATGTAATATATGCTGGAAGAGAGAAAGAGAAAAGGGGCTATGGAAATGCAGAGAAGGAAATGATTCATTTTTCCTGAGAGGAGGATCAAAAAAAGTTCTGCAAAACAGGTAACACTTGAACTGGGCCTCAGAGACATGAAGATAAGAAAGAAATTCAAATACACACAGTACATGGGGACTAGTAAAACTCATACACAATTTCAAAGCCATCACTACTAAAACACAGAGCTAAGAAGCAAGCCCAGCTCTACACTGTTTTCTGCTGCTGAGGCCACTTCTCACCAAGGAACAGAAAAATAATTAGTGCAACTGTGGCCTGCATTTTTATGTCAGTTTTCCCACTTGGTTCAAATTCTACCGGGGGTTTAGTCATCCTTTCAGTATCTGCAGAAATTGCTTTTCATCACCCTGCTATACAATAGATAATGTTTCTGGAAGGGGACCCTGGGCTCTTTAGTGTAACTGAGGCCAAATCCTCCAAGGTTGGCAAAGAAGGTTGGAATTGCCGCCATGTGGGGAAGGGGGACAGTTGGATCTCATGGCCCAAATTTTTTCCACCCATAGAGATGCTCTCCATTTGCTAATTATAGAGGTTCTAAGTCTAGTTCTATTAAAGGCTGTCCGTGGGTTTCCTTAGAGTTTTTTCCACTCAAACCTGCTGTCAACTTCCTGTCCCTCAAAATACAGCATCTCTGAGAATTACTGGCTATTATTCCCAGAAACACAGGAGAATATGGACAAGTGATCTTAGCAACTAGTGCAAACTTCTAGGGCGAACTTGTGATCATTTCTCACATTCTACAATAAATACCTTCATTTGCCCCTACACACTATTCCAGTCATGGCCTCATTTCCTTACTCTTGTTTACAGTAAAACTTCAAAAGATCTGTCTAGCCCTCACTGGCACGGCTCAGTTGATTGGCCATTGTCCCGCAAAGTAAAAGGTTACCATTTTTAATTCCTGGTCAGGGCACGAGCCTGGGTTGTGGGTTTGGTCCCTGGTTGGGGTGCTTATGAGAGGCAACCGATCAATGCTCTCTCACATCAGTGTTTCTCTTCCTCTTTTTCTCCTCCATTCCCCTCTCTCTAAAAATAAAGAAGTGAATGAATAAATAATCTTTTTAAAAAAGATTTGTCTATATTACTCATCTACAATTTTTCACCTCCTTTTTTTTCTTGTACCCACTCTAATGAAGGTTCTGTCCACTGAAACAGCTTATATCCTGGCCACTAATAATAGCTATGTTGCTCAAGTCTATAAAGGATTCTTGCTTGGCCAACCAGAAGTACATTTCACAATTGATTATTCCCCTCTTCTTTGAAGCACCTTCTTCACTTGGCTTCCAGGATACTATTTTCTTCTGGGTTCCCTTCTACCTTATTGGCCACATCTTGTCAGTTTACTTTGCTAGTTCTTCATTGTTTTCCTAACCTCTCAATGCAGGAGTGCCACAAGGCTGGATCCTTCTCCCCTTCTCTTCTCTAACTGCGCTCATTTTCTTGGTGATAACATTCATCCCTTAGCTTTAAAAACTACCTAGATGCCCCTATATGCTACCTAGATGCCCGATTCAAAAATATTTATCTCCAACCCCTACCATTCTCATGAGCGCCAGGCTCATCCCACAGTTTACTCATTATTTCCATTTGGATATCTAATTGTCATCTCAAATTCAACATATCCAAAATTAAACTGCTGATAATACTTTCAAACCCCTTCTTCTCATAGTCTTCACCATTGCAGTCAGTGGAAACTCCATCCTTGCAGCTTCTCAGAATGAAAACCTGGCCATCATCTTAAACAAAAAAGCTGTGTTACACAACTCCAGAGGGCACCAGCCACATTTAATTTAGTGCTATCAGTGTTATGCAACATGGTGACCTTGTTCTTTATTCCTCTTTCTCTCACATCCCACATCTAATCTTTTAGCAAATCCAGTTGATTCTATCTTCAAAATATATCCAAAAGTCCAACAACTTCTCCCAAATTCCACTGTTGTCAGTCAGACCCAGGCCTGTCCCCTTATAATTTATTATCCATAAAACAACCAGAGTGATCATTTTAAAATATCAGATCATATCACTCCTCAACTCAAATTTCCCCAATGCTTCCTATCTCTTTTACACTAAAAGCCAAAGTTTGTACAATGGCCTACAGACCCTGCATTATTTTTTCCCTTTGGCATTTATCCCTAGTTAATATACTATGTGTTTTATCTATTTATCTCACTTATTGTCTGTAGCCCACATATGAAATAAGCTCCATAAGGTCAGGAACTTGGTTGATTTTCTTCACAGATGAAGCCTCAGTATCCACAACAATAGCTGACACAAAGGATACATTCAATATATATTTGTAGATGGAATAAATGAAATAGACTGGGAAGAAGAAATCTTTACACTTGAGCCAGAATCGAACCAACATACAATATAACAAGTGAAATGGCATTTAAATCAGCTACTTCTGGGACCAAGTTAGGTGCCAGGGGATGTTCATTTCCTACTTCCTATTGTTTGTTTTTCTACTGCATTCATATTTTACCTGATAAAGTCTCGTTTGCCTCCTAAAGAAAAAGAAATTGACCTACATATAGTTAGGAGCTCCCCCTGGTGGAATAACTCCATCAAAGCAATACAAAAGAAAATCATAGAACAGACCTTAAATTACAACGCCGATCACAAAGGAAGGGACTCAAGTATTTCACAGGAAAAATCCTCAATAGAAACAAGGGAAACTCAAGATTGGATTCAAGGTACATGTTGGACTTTATTAATACATTTTACTGTTGCTCCTCATTTGCATCTGATGAATGCAAAAAATAATTCATTTAAAGTGGAACAATGTATTGTTCCACTTTAGTAATTCAAGTAATTTAAAATTTGGTAGAGGATATAAGTCATGAATACAAATAAGCACAAAGCAATGAATATGACTCTGAAAGAGTAAATCAGGGCAAAATAAGAGGAATAAACTAAGAGTTATGACTCACCAGGAAAGAGAAGGATTACCTGGGGCTGAGTAAATCCAAGGAAGACAATTTGGACATTCTTCAACTGAGCCTTGAAAAATAGACAAAAATTTAAATAAGAGAGCATTCTAGGTAAAGACCTAAATGTAGGAAAGGGCACATGTTGTAGAAACCCAAGCTGGCCGAATGAGCTCTGTAATGGTCACAAGTTAGCTGACAACAAAATTCAAAGCCCTCCCTGAAATGAGCAGAGAAGAGCCTTTAAGAAAAAAGTCCTTGGAAGAGGTAAACACAGGAGGGAACTAAAGAGAGCCCTTTTTTTGTTTTCTCTTGTATGAGAGAAACACTTCTAAAACTATGGGCGAGGGAGTAAAATACAAACTCCATGATAAATAGTGTAGCCTGCATTCTAAATTATTCTGAATCCACAACATCTAATAAAAATACTTACAAGCATGCAAGGTCTATTCTACTCCCAACTGTATCTAAAGGTAATCCCCAGAGAACCTCCTTTTCAAATGACATTGTTCTCTCATCCATTTTCTCCTATGCAATATCTTTTTCATGAAGAAGTCAAAATGCATCCTGAATCCACCCACCCCTCTCCGTTTCCACTGCCATCCTTCTAGTCTGAGCCACCACCATCTCTCCCCCTGGTATAGTGCAACAGTCACCTGATTAGCCTGCCCACTTGTATGGTAACCCCTCTATATGCCACACTGTACACAGCAGTCAGATCACCCAGGAATATTTTGAGGGGAGGTAAAAACTCAAGTTTCATTTTCAACTTTTTATTTTTAAATAATTACACATTTACCAAAAAAGTTGCAAAAATAGTACAAAGAAATCTCCATATACCCTTTCACCTAGATTTTCCAAACATTAATATCATACATAACCACAGCACAATATTATTAATAAAAATTAACATTAATGCAATACTATAATCAATAGACCATATTCAAATTTTTCCAATTGCCCCAACAATGTCACTTTTCTGGTGCAGTTTCACACATGTCTGCTTCAGCTCCTTTAATTGGGAACAGCTCCTCAGTCTTTTCCCTTTTTTTGCAGGGGGGCGGGTCTTTCAGTACCATGACACTTTTGAAAAACAATGATCTGTTTCAGAATGAGCTCCAACATGGAGGCCTAGGTAAATAAGGCACACCTCCTCTCACAACCACATCAAAATTATGACTAAATTATAGAAAAACCATTACTCAGAAACAGTAGAAATCAAGCTAAATGGAAGTCCTACACCTACAGAATTAAAGAAGATGCCACACCCATCAAGACTCATAGGAACAGCAGAGACACACAGACGAAGAACAGGCTGGTCCCACACCCACAGTGAATAAGCATTTTGTGGATAGATACTTTGAAACTATATAAATATACTGCTTCTCATCATACTTTTGTCCATTAATATTAGTATCCATTGATGATTCTTGCCTGAAAGTTATTACTGTAGTGCTTTCCAAATGATAATTTTCTATGTCCATTATTCTTCCTATATTTATTAAAATTATACTGTAAACATGGACTTTCCTCCTTCATTCGTTTATTGTTTTCAGTTACTTCTTCATGTTCATATGGACTCATGAATTTTTTATGATTAAAGATATTTGCTTTTTATTTATAGAGAGGGGAGAAGGGAAGCAGAAAGAGAGGGAGAGAAACATTGATGTGACAGAGAAACATCAATCAGTTGTTTCTCCTAAGCATTCCAACTGGGGACTGAACCCAAAACCCAGGCATGTGCCCCAACCCAGGATCTAGCTGGTGACCTTTTACTTTGCAGGACAATAGCCAACCGAGGGCTGGACTTGTGAATTCTATTTTTTTCTACGAATTATAATTCATTACTATCATTATTTTGTTGCTTAAATTGTCCCAGATATTGCCATTAGGAATCCCTTCAAATTGACTCCTGAATCCTTTTGCCATGTCCTCATAATTCCACAAGCACTTTCTTCGTTTCTGCAAAAGAAAACATTCTAACCTCATCTTATATTCTCACTGCCCCAGCCCTGGAATCAGCCATTTCTCCAAGAGTCCTGGCTCCTTTTATTTGGAAAACGGTATTTTGAAAGCCAGGATCTGAGTGCTAAGGGTCATTGCTTCCAGGCTTTCTGAGAAGAATGAGCTAGGAAATATATGTATACACACACACAACTATATATCTTTCTCTGTGTGAGTGTATGGGGTTGTGGTATGTTTGTGTGTAAAACACATTCATAGTGATACCTCTGATTATCACTGATGGGGAATCAGACTGGCAGACTGACAACCTTTCCCTTTGTAGGACAACACCCAACCAACTGAGTCACAACAGTCAGGGCTAGTATATGAAATATTAACATTCTGAAAGTCAAAACTATATGCAAAAGGTAAACTAAGAAAAAATGTCACTTTCTCATCCCTTCTATCCCATTCCCATTTTCCCAACCTTTCTACCCCTGTTACTATTCACCCTTGTAAGTTACTCAATCTTATTAGTTTGGGGTTTATCTTTCCACATAGGGAATATTGACTCCTGTAACAAATCACCATGAACTTAATGGCTTAAAACACCACAGATATATATTATGATTCTGAAGGTCAGAATTTCACAATGGGTCGCACAGGCTGAAGTCAAGGTGTCAGCAGGACTGCATTCTTTCTGGGGGCTTTACAGATAAACATATTCCCTTGCCCTTTTTTAGCCTCTAAAGGCTGCCTACATTCCTTGGCTTATGGCCCCTTCTCCCATTTTCTAGCCAGCAGCATATCTTCAAACCTCTATGACCCCTTCTTCCATCATCACATGTCCTTCCTCTTGACTCTGGTCCTTCTGTCTTCCTCTTATAAGGAGGACACTTGTAAATATATTGGATCCACAGGGATTATCTCTCATCATAATCCTGAATGACATTTTCAAAGTCCCTTTTGTCATGTAAAGTAACATATTTCACAGGTTCTAGGGATTAGTACATGGACACCTTGGGGGTGCTATTCTGTCTACCACACAGAGATTTATTTTTTAAGTTTTTAGAAACACAGGAGAGATCATGTCACTCTTCTTAAACTCATTAAATGTCTTTCCTTTACTCTTAAAATAAGTCCAACTTCATCATTCTAGCCTTTTTGCCTCCTTCCATTTTTGAACATGCTAAATCCTTTGTGGCTTCAAGGCCTTTTTGTATTCATTATTACATCTGTCTCAAATATTCTTTCCCCAGCTCCTCTCATGGTTGACTCATTCTTCCAGTCTCATTTCAAATGTCACCTCTTTGAAGAAGCTATCCCTGATCACCACATATGTAATATCCTGTCTCAACTACTCTCTCTAATTTGCTCTATTTATTTTCTTTACCATTGATCAATCTGTAATATATTTTTATGTATCACTTCACTTGCTTATTCACCCTTTTTCTTACTAGAATGTAATCACCATGATGGTGAAAACTATATTTATTCTGCTGTATGCCTGTATCTAGCACAGTACCAGTAAAAAGTGGGCATTCAATAAATTCTAACAGAATAAATGGATGCTGCTCCAGTTGGGGTGAGCAATTTAAGATGTGTGTTGCTGGTATAAACAGGGTAAACAAAACAATCCCTGATTACTTTAGGTACTGCTGATGCAATCTTTCCCAATTTCAAATATAATCCAAGCAATTTCCTATATGTAATTCATTCATTCATTCAATAAGTGTTCACCGAATAGCTAATACACATGAATTTAATTCTTACAACAACCCTACAAGGTAGCTACTTTTATTACTATCCCTATTGTACTAACAAGAAAAGTGAAGTTCAGAGAAGTATTTGCTAGGTATTATGCTAGGTTCAGGGGCTATTCCAGGGAACAAACAAACATGGTTATAGCCCACTGCCCTCTCTAGTTGAGAGCCAGAGAATGAATAATCCAGGCTTACAGAGTAGTTTGCTAAGTGTTATGATAGAGGGCTAGGAAAGGCGCTATGGGTGTCCAGGCATAGGACAGTGAAATCAAGTGGAATGAGAGGAGGCTTCTGAGAGGAGCAGACACTTGAACTAATTTTGAAGCATAAGTAGATCTTAGCTAGATGAATGGAACACCAATTAGCTAGTTATTGGTAGGACTCACAGGCTATTATTTACTTTAATGATGTTCCTGTTTTTCTGTGATTGGCTTTCACCTCAGCTTTGTAGAATAGGAAATCCGATTTTGTGAGTAACCTGGAGTCATGTTTATTTTTTTCTTTTAAATATATTTTATTGATTATGCTATTACAGTTGTCCCATTTTTTAATCCACTTTATTCCCCTCCACCTTGTACCCCCCCCACCATCATTCCCACACTTTAGTTCATGTCCATGGTCATACATGTAAGTTCTTTGGCTTCTCCATTTCTCATACTATTCTTAACCACCCCCTGTCTATTTTGTACCTACCATTTGTGCTACTTATTCCCTGTACTTTTCCCCCTCCCCCCTCTCCTGCTGATAACCCTCCACGTGACCTCCATTTCTGTGGTTCTGTTCCTCTTCTAGTTGTTTGCTTAGTTTGTTTTCATTTTTGTCTTTGTTTTTTTAGGTTTGGTTGTTGATAGTTATGAGTTAGTTGTCATTTTACTGTTCATATTTTTTATCTTCTTTTTCTTAGATAAGTTCCTTTAACATTTCATATAAGGGCTTGGTGATGATAAACTCCTTTAACTTGACCTTATCTGAGAAGCACTTTTTATCTGCCCTTCCAGTCTAAATGACAGCTTTGTTAGGCAATCTTGGATGTAGGTCCTTGCCTTTCATAACTTGGAATACTTCTTTCCAGCCCCTTTTGCCTGTAAGGTTTCTTTTGAGAAATCAGCTGATAGTCTTATGGGAACTCCTTGCAGGTTACAACCTGTCTCCTTTCTCTTCCTGGTTTTAAGACTCTCTCCTTATCTTTCATCTTGGGAAATGTAATTATGATGTGCTGTGGTGTGTGCTTCCATGGGTCCAACTTCTTTGGGACTCTCTCAGCTTCTTGGACTTGCTGGAAGTCTGTTTCCTTTGCCAAATTAGGAAGTTGTCCATTATGTTTTCAAATAGGTTTTCAATTTCCTGCTCTTCCTCTTCCCCTTCTGGCACCCCTATGATGTGGATGTTAGAACATTTAAAGATATCCTGGAGGTTCCTAAGCCTCTCCTCATTTTTTTGAATTCTTGTTTCTTCATTCTGTCCCAGTTAAATGTTTATTTCTTCCTTCTGGCCCCACTATTGATATGAGTCTCAGTTTCCTTTTCTTCACTATTGATTCCCTGTACATTTTCCTTTATTTCCCTTTTCATAGCCTTCACTTTTTCCTCTATTTTGAGACCATACCCAGACATTTCTGTGAACACCCTGATTACCCGTGTTTTGAACTCTGCATCTGATAGGTTAGCTATTTCATCATTGCTTAGTTGTATTTTTTCCGGAGCTTTAATCTGTTCCTTTATTTGGGCTATATTTTTTTGTCTTGGAATGCCTGTTACGTTCTAGGGGGCAGAGCCTTAGGTATTTGCCAGGGTGGGGCAACCTATGTTGCTGCATTGTGATGCTATATGTGGGAAGGGGTATGAGAGGGAACAATACCACTTGCTCAGCTCTTGGCTTTCAGTCACCTCATCCGCTACCCACAAGCAAATTGGGCCCTTCTGGTGCTGATTCCTGGGTGGGTGGTTTTGTGTACATTTGAGGACCCTGTGGGTCTCTCCAAGAAACTCTCCTGTGAGGCTGGGAGTTTCTCCCACCACGTCAACTCCCACAGGTTTTTTCAGTCAGAGGTTTGAGGCTTTATTTCCCTGCACTAGAACCCTGGGTTGTGCAGTCTGTCTTGCTCCCTGGTTATTCCTCCCAGTTTATTCACATGCAAATGTGGGACTGCTTGGTCTGCCTACCACCTCCTGGCCTGCCCTATCCTCTAGCCACTGCCTTGCTGTGAGTCCTCTCAGCCTGGCTGCCCATTTCTGCCCCTCCTACCAGTCTGGATGAATATTTCTTCTTTAACTCATAGGTTGTTGGACTTCCATACAGTTTGATTTTCTGGCAGTTCTGGTTATTTTTTTGCTTTTAAATTTGTTGTTGTCCTTCTTTTGGTTGTGCAAGGAGGAAAAGTGTATCTACCTACACCTCCATCTTGGCTGGAAGTCATCGTAACCCTGAGTCATTTGAAATTGGGAATACTGACACATGCTAATAGAGCTCAAGAGAGAATAAAGTTTATAACTCAGAACATAAATTTCTTAGTTTAACTGTAAAGTGGGCATTCTCTCCCTACAGCATGCCTACAGAGACAGTTTTCCGGTGAGCCTAGAACAGGTATCCACAAACTATTTCTTTACGGGCTGATAGTAAATATTTTTGGTTTTCTAGTCTCTGTCATGACTATTCAACAACATTATTGCAGGGCAAATGAAGCCCCCCTACAAAATCCCTTTCCATTCTAAACCCTTGGGTATGAGAAAGCTCTCCTTACTAGTAAAACTACCAGCAGCATCAATTTACATTCTGCAGCTATTTCACAGAGACCACCTTGATAATTTTTGTTAACTACAGGGGAAAACGAGAATTCTCCATTCTTACATATATTCCCCCAGGAAACAGATTTGGTAATATTAATACTTACAAGAGGCACTAGCATGTAAGCTCCATGAAGAGAGATTTTTAAAATTAGAATCTTTTATTTTTTCAAAAGCAGTATATGTTCAATGTAGAAATTATAAAACAAAGATAGGTAAATAGAAATATTATTTTCCCACCATCCAGAAATCACCATTGTTAAAAGCTTAGTACATATACTTCCAGATCTTTTTCTAAGTATTTAAGATATAGATATATCCATCCAAGATGGAGCCATAGGTAGACACACTGTGCCTCCTCACACTACCAAAATTAAGGACAACAAAAATTTTAAAAACAACAAGAACTGACAGAAAACTGAACTGTATGGAAGTCCAACAACCATTCATCCAGACCAGTAAGAGGGGCGGAGTCGGCGGTGACAGGAGAGGGGCCGTGGCAAAAAAAAAGTGGTGGCTGGTGATCTAGGCACGTAGGCGGTGGTTGGGAGACCCCAGGCATGCAGGCAGTGGCTAGCAGACCCCAGGCGTGCAGGCAATGGCCGGCAGACCCTGGGCTCCGGGAGGCAACGAGCAGACCCAGTGAGGCACACAAGGTGGCTGGCTGACCACAGCCCCACATTCCCACACAGATAAACCAGGTGAAAATGGGCAGCAAGACAAATTGCACAACCCAGGGCCCCAGCGCCAGGAAATAAAGCTTAAAAGCACCAATCGAAAACACGTGTGGGGGGTGAGGTGCCGGGAGAGACTTCCAGCATCACAGAAGAGTTTATTGGAGAGACCCACAGGGTCCTAGAATGTACTCAAGCCCACCCACATGGGAATCGGCAGCAGAAGAGCCCAGTTTGCTTGTGGGAAGCAGCAGAAGGGACTGAAATCTGAGAGAGAGTGGAGCAAGCACCATTGTTCCCTCTCTGACCCTGCCCCCACATACAGCATCACAACCCAGCAAGTGGGTTGACCAACCCTGGTGAACACCTAAGGCTCCGCCCCTCACTACTTAACAGGTGCAACCAGACCAAAAAAAGCGGCTCAAACGGAAGAACAGATCAAAGCCCCAGAGCCAATACATCTTAAGCGACCAAGAGATAGCCAATCTATCAGATGCACAGTTCAAAGTACTGGTGATCAGGATGCTCACAGAATTGGTTCATTTTGGTCGAAAATTAGATGAAAAAATGAAGGCTACACTATGTGAAATGAAGGGAAATGCACAGGGAACCAATAGTGATGGAAAGGAAACTGGGACTCAAATCAACGGAGTGAACCAGAAGGGAGAAAAAAACAACCAAACAGAAAAGAAGGAAGAAACAAGAATTGAAAGAAATGAGGAGAGGTTTAGGAACCTCCAGGACATCTTTAAATGTTCCAACATCCGAATTATAGGGGTACCAGAAGGGGAAAGGAAGAATAACAAGTGGAAAACTTATTTGAACAAATCATAAAGGAGAACTTCCCCATTCTGATGAAGGAAATACATTTCCAGGAAGTTCAGAAAGCTCAGCGAGTCCTAAGGAAGTTGGACCCAAGGAGGAACACACCAAGGCACATCATCATTACATTAGCCAAGATTAAAATGAAGGAGAGAATTCTAGATGCAGCAAGCAATAAGGAGACAGTCACCTACAAAGGAGTTCCCATCAGACTGTCAGCGGATTTCTCAAAAGAGACCTTACAGGCCAGAAGGGGCTGGAAAGAAGTATTCCAAGTCATGAAATCCAAAGACCTACAGCCAAGATTGCTTTATCCAGCGAAGCTTTCATTTAGAATGGAAGGGCGCATAAAGTGCTTCTTAGATAAGGTCAAGTTCAAGGAGTTCATCATCACCAAGCTTTTATTATGTGAAATGTTAAAGGGACTTATCTAAGAAAAGGAAGGTAAAATATATGAACAGTAAAAATACAGCAAACTCACAGTTATTATGAACCACACCTAAAACAAAAGCAAACTAAGGGGACAACTAGATCAGGAGCAGAACCATAGAAATGGAGATCACAAGGATCACTTTGCATCTTAAAGTCTGTTAGCAACAGGGGAGTGGGAGGAGGAGAAGGGGGAAAAGATACAGAGAATAAGTAGAATAGACTGTAGGTAGAAAATAGGGGGAGGGCAAGAATAGTATGGGAAATGTAGAAGCTAAAGAACTTATGACACATGGACATGAACTAGAGGGAGGGAATGTGGGTGGGAGGGGTGTGCAGGGTTGAGGGGAATGAAGGGGGGAATGGGACAACTGTAATAGCATAATCAATAAAATATATTTAAAAAGATATACATGTATATGCATTTTCTACCAAAATGAGGTAATAAATTAATGAAAATAATTTGTTTTTCAGTTAATGACCTCCACCATTCTATGTTAATAAGTTTTCATCTCATCTAAAAACCATACATATTCAGCCCTGGCTGGTATGGCCCAGTGAATTGAGCACCAACCTGTGAACCAGAGGGTCGCTGGTTCGATTCCCAGTCAGGGCACATGCTTGGGTTGTTGGCCAGGTTCCCCAGCTGGGGGTGTGCAAGAGGCAATCGGTTCATGTTTCTCTTGAACATCGATGTTTCTCTCTCTCTTTTCTCCCTCCTTTGCCCTCTCTAAAAATGAATAAATAAAATATTTTTAAAAAACCATCCATATTTATATTTCCCTACTTTTCCCCCAAAATGTCCTATAAAGCCAATTTATTCAAGTCAGGATCCAATCTCAGACCATACATTGCATCTTAAAGTCTGTTTTCATTTAGAATAGTAATCTTTTTCAGGACAGAAATTTTGTTTCCTGTTGATCCCCAACGTCTTTAACAGTTCTTGCTACATAGTAGTAGCTCAATAAATATTTGCATTAATTAATGAAAAACTTGGGGGATGGGGGTGGTTTTACCATAAAGTTTATCTCATCCACCCATTATCGTTTATCTCCATTTTATAAATAATAAAAGTCAAGGTGAGAGGAATGAAATGACTTCGCAAGGTCACACAGAAGTACATGGATACGTTTTCCATTCCTTTGTTTATTCTATTAAACCAGGACTTGGCAAACTCTTCCTGTGAAGGTCAGATAGTAAATATTCTAGACCTTCTGGAACAAATAGCAAAATCAAAGATATTATGTAGGTACGAGAGAAAAAAATTTTTCTCGTACATTTTTATTGATGAAATCCAAATATAATGATAATTAGCTGTAAGGTTTTGTAATACAGGTCTAATGAAAAAATGAGAAAAAAAGAATAACATTTGGTTTAATTGTGGTTGAAAGTTAGTGTTCCCTATTTTCAAACTGATTGCAAATACTCATCTAAATAAACAGTCTTAGTTCTGGCTGGTGTGGCTCAGTAGATTGAGCACCAGCCTGTGAACCAAAGGGTCACTGGTTCAATTCCCAGAGAGGGCACATGCCTGGGTTGCTGGCCAGGTCCTCAGTGAGGGGGTGCTCCAGAGGCAACACACATTGATGTTTTTCTCCCTCTCTTTCTCTCTCCCTTCCCCTCTGTAAAAATAAATAAAATCTTTTAAAATAAAAAGAATAAACAGTCTTAGCTCACAGGTCATAGTTTATCAGCCTCTGTCCTATACTATGTTGCTTTTGTGTGGTTTGAGTTTTTCTTTGAAAGTTTGAGTGAAAATATCATTTTTCTTAATTGACAGTTACAATTGGGTTCTGGCTTATTGACGGTATATGGTACTAAATTACCAATAAGGAAAACAAGTCCTTAGCCAGTCCTTTAAAATGTGTATCTTATCTTACTTCAGTTACTCTGGTATCTAAATGTTGGTAATGCCTATCTTCTTTCACTTACATTGCAAGAAGGTAAATTGCATTGTGACTGTGGCTTTCATAATTAACCATGCGTTAATATTTAATGGGGTTGACCAATTTAGAAATCAATACAAGTGAGGATGGTTATTGTTTGTCCTATGTCATGGCTGATTGTTTTTTCTTTTTCACATAAAATCATGCTATGCTATTTATTTTTTAAATATATTTTTTAAGATTTTATTTATCTTTAGAGGGGAAGGGAAGGAAGGAGGGAGAGAAATATCAATGTATGGTTGCCTCTCATGGGTCCCCTGCTGGGAACCGGCCTGCAACCCAGGCATGTGCCCTGACTGGGAATTGAACCGCAATCGTCTAGTTTGCAGGTCCGCGCTCAATCCACTAAGCTACACCAGCCAGGGCCATGCTATGCTATTTAAAGATTTAATGGTAAATATCCAAAGAGTTAAAAGAATAGATAGTAATTGCTTTGGATAGAGCAGAAATGAGGAGGAAAGTTGGGGACTCCTTTATTACTTTTAAAAATAGCGCACCTTGTAGAACTCTATGATTTTTAAAACTATGTACATGTATAATTTTGATTAAAAATATATGAAATAAAAACAAGGGTCCCATTGAAGTCTCTTCTAGAAAAGGCTTAATACTTTCCTCCATCTTCCCCTGAACTTTGATTAAGTGTCCCTCTTCTCTGCTCCCCACATCATCTGTGCTCAACTCTATCACAGCACTTAACACACTGTACTATAATTATCTGTTTGTTCTTTCTGAAGGAACCCTGAGCTCCTTGTAAGGAAGAACCCTGTATTCATTTCAGCTCCTAGATTCAAATACTTAAAAAGGCATTCATTAAAGTTAAGTGAAACTATCTAAACCAAATACTACTCAGTCTAGGCAAATTAACATCACAGTGAGATACCAGACAAAATAAGTGTTGCTGGGGATGTGGAGAAATTGGAACCTTCATACATTTACCAATGGGAATATTAAATGATACAGCCACTTTGGAAAACAGTCTGGAAGTTCCTGAAAAAGTTAAACATATAGTTACCATATGGCCCAGAAATCCCACTCTTATACCAAAGAACAAGTGAACATGCTTCTTGCCCTCTCTAGTGGAAAGAGAGAGAATGAATCCAAATAGACAGGACAGTGTGCAAAGTGTTATGACAGGTTTGCTAAGGGTGCTGGGGGAGTACCCACACAGGTCAGTGAAATGAAGAAAACTGAAAACATATGTGCACACCAATGTTCACAATAAGATTACTCATAATAGCCAAAAAGTGGAAACAACTCAAATGTCCAACTGATAAATGGATAAACAAATATGGTATATCCATACCAGGGAATATTATTAAGCCATAAAAAGGAACGAAATACTGATATAATACAACTTTGATGGACCTGGAAAACGCAATGCTAACAGAAAGAAGCCAGTCACCAAAGACTACATATTGTATGATTACATTCATATTAACTGTGCAGACAGGTTGTTAGGGCTACAGATAGGAGGAAAAATTAAATGTAAACAAGCCTAGGGAATTTGGGGGAAGGGTGATTGAAATGTTTTAAAATTGGATTGTGGTGATGGCTGCACAACTGTAAATTCATTAAAAATGATTGTAAACTTAAGATGAGTGAATTTTATGGTATACAAAGTATAAGGTTGTAAAAATTCCTTAATCTATTACATTTTTTAGTTTCTCAACTCTCCCCTCCCTCACCCCAGTTGGAATAGCTCGTTACAATACCTGGTAAGAATTTGGGTGAAGTTTCTGAAGCATTTTGCCAGTTGAGGCTTGGGGTTGTGCTGACAGCAATCAAGGTCAGCATCTCTCCGTGAAACTGTAAGATGTCTTGAGGTGTTCAATGTGTTCCAGGTTGGGTGATCCCAGTGTATAATATGGATAACCTATAGTTTCTCTGCCAGTTTAGTTGTGAGTATGCCTAGAGTCCCTATTCCAAGTAATAAACTAGCCAGGTAACAAATTCACTCCTTGAAACTTGAGAGCCCTATACATAACCAGGTAAATAGTTCTATTACGGCATGTCTGTGAAAATGTTGGGGGTGGGACAACTTGGTCAGTACTTATTGAGCAAAGATGTCCTGCCAGAACACTCAAAGGTACAAACTCCGTCCCCTCGGCCCGCTCCCGAGTGGTACCCCAGGGGAAAGCACACCTTTCCAAGAATGCTGGGGAAGTGCAACAGGATGTACTACCAGCACCTCTTAGAGATAAGCGAAAGGCCGGCACCAAATCCCTCCCTTTTTGCGTTTAGGGAAGTGCACAAACTGCCACAAAGTTAAGGTGAGATGTCTCCTCCCAGGGCCACCTGCTTCCCCAAAACTCACGCATCTGCTATTAGAGTCGCCAAGACGATACTGATTAAGTGTGCCGGGACTTCGCCAAAGCGGCCCCACCGTTAGGTCTGCGTGCAGCAAAAGGAGAAGGCGGTGGAGTTAGGAAAGCAGTCTGAGCCCGCCCTTAACCGCCCCGGGCTTCAGGTGGTGCTGCCCCACCACTCAGCGCGCGACTCCCTAGTAACGTGCCCCCACCCCGTCGACAGGCGAATGTGTCCTAGCTCCCCTTGGTAACCGGAAACAAGCAAAGCGGACACCTCGGGTACTAGCCAGCCAGAGCATGCGCAAACGGCACCGGATGCGGGGCAGGGCGGGGCAGGCCGTGGGGTGGGGCGGGGACGACGAGTTTCTGGCTCTGGCCAAGGCTGCTGTGGTGGAGGTGTCTGTGCTGGTGGGACTCCGGCGGACTTGGAGGCAGAGGGGAGCCGACCAGACTCAAACTGGAGTAGGTAAAAGGCTCAGGCTTCTTCCCTTTCCTCACTTCTTTCCAAAGGGAAAAGGACCCCCAAAAGGGCAGAGTGGCTAAATTATGATGAACCTGGAGTCCAACTCCAATGGAACAGAATAAGCCAGCTTTGTTGAGGGTAGTTTTTCTTGATGTTCCTGAAAAGAATGTATTTGTAGCTACATGAATGTGAGCTAATTATTACCTCCCTGAGCCTCAGTTTCCTCCTGTATAAAATAGGAATAATAGTAGTGCCCACTTCACAAGGTGTTTGTGAGGATTAAATAAAATTATCCACCTAAGATGCTGGCTTTATAAAAAGTCTGGGACTCTTCCCTCTTCTTGAATTTTTTTGGAATAGTTCGCAAAGGGTAGGGGTTAGCTCTTCCTTAAATGTTTTGTGAAGGTCTCTTCTGAAACTGTCCGGTCCAGGGCTTCTGTGTGTCAGGAGTTTTTTGATTACTGCTTTGATTTCACTAGCTGTTATTGGTTTGTTCAAGCTTTCTGCTTCTCATTCATTCAGTTTGGGAAGGTTGTATTTTTCTAGAAATTTGTCCATTGCTGTGATTATACCATGAGAACCTTGAAAGGTAAGTTCCAAAGAACTTATGCACCACAATGTTCACAGCAGCACAATTTACAATTGCCAACTGTTGGAAGCAACCTAAATACCCATCTGTAAATTAGTGGATCAAAAACCTATGGTACATTTATACAGTAGACTACTATGTAGCAGAAAGAAAGAAGGAGCTCCTATCCTTTGTGGTAGAAGTATGTGAGTATGCCTCACATACATGTTCTTTGTGTTTGGAGAACGTGTTTGGAGAACATGCTAAGTGAAATAACCAGGCAGGGAAAGACAAATACGGAATGATCTCACCTATAAGTGGAACCTAATCAACAAAACAAACAAATAAACAAAATAGAACTGGAGACATTGAAATAAAGAGCAGACTGATGGTAACCAGTGGGGAAGGGGGAGGGCCATAAGGGGGAAAGAAAGAGAAAGGTCATCAAGAAACATGTATAAAGGACCCATGGACTCATTTTTATTCTCATTGAGAGTGGGAGGTGAGGGGGGGTTGGGGAGAGGATGAGGGAAAGTGGAGACAACTGTACATGAAAAACAATTTTAAAAAATGAGAAAAATAATCCACCTAAAGAGTTGAGCAGGCTGGAGAAAGCTAGTGATTTAATTTGTTTTTCAGGGCTTGGCACAGTCCTAAGAATAGGTGTCATCTTTTCCTTGGGATTCACGGAAACTAAAGGATTTTCACACCAGAAAATAAACACATACCTAAGATTAATTAGTCATTAAAATGTTATGTATATGAGAATCAAAATAGTCTCCTCACACTCAGCCCAGACACAGACACATAACCATCCCTTACTATCTACATAAACATTACTAGTCCTCTGTCATCACTGGCATTTTCCACGACTCCCTGTCCAGGTAAATACTTTCTTCACTACAGTTTGTGTCTTAAATTTTGAATCCCTCTCCTCAAAATCCTCCCCTTGCTCCTCCCACAAACCTAGACTATTGGTATCATGATCTTTCCCCAATCCTAATCAAGCCCTCACATTGAAAAACCCTATGCCTTAAATCAAATTTTCATTTATCAGTAAATTCTGACCTTTCTTTTCTTCTCTGAAACACTGCCACAACTTTGAGAGGTGGAGTTCTCCCTTACTGAGGTAAGTAAGAAATTCACTTTTGTCGTATCAACAGATTGGTATGTTGGTGATATTCAGGAAGCCAGCATTTCACAGTTTTGAAGGCCTTACAGAGATCCAGGGGAGGCTAAAACCCCACCACCACAGCTCAAGGCCTTCAACTGGAAGACTGTGCTCTTCAGAGGCCTCTTGAAACTCTTACTTGGGGCTTTCTGACAGCAATGGTGAGAGATACATCAATGTATGAGAGATACATCAATCGGTTGCCTCTCACACACACCCAACTTGGACCTAGCCCACAACTCTTGGACCACTTTAACTCTGGGTTGTGGGCTAGGTCCAAGTTGGGTGTGTGTGAGAGGCAACCAATTGATGTATCTCTCATACATTGATGTATCTCTCACCATTGCTGTCAGAAAGCCCCAAGTAAGAGTTTCAAGAGGCCTCTGAAGAGCACAGTCTTCCAGTTGAAGGCCTTGAGCTGTGGTGGTGGGGTTTTAGCCTCCCCTGGATCTCTGTAAGGCCTTCAAAACTGTGAAATGCTGGCTTCCTGAATATCACCAACATACCAATCTGTTGATACGACAAAAGTGAATTTCTTACTTACCTCAGTAAGGGAGAACTCCACCTCTCAAAGTTGTGGCAGTGTTTCAGAGAAGAAAAGAAAGGTCAGAATTTACTGATAAATGAAAATTTGATTTAAGGCATAGGGTTTTTCAATGTGAGGGCTTGATTAGGATTGGGGAAAGATCATGATACCAATAGTCTAGGTTTGTGGGAGGAGCAAGGGGAGGATTTTGAGGAGAGGGATTCAAAATTTAAGACACAAACTGTAGTGAAGAAAGTATTTACCTGGACAGGGAGTCGTGGAAAATGCCAGTGATGACAGAGGACTAGTAATGTTTATGTAGATAGTAAGGGATGGTTATGTGTCTGTGTCTGGGCTGAGTGTGAGGAGACTATTTTGATTCTCATATACATAACATTTTAATGACTAATTAATCTTAGGTATGTGTTTATTTTCTGGTGTGAAAATCCTTTAGTTTCCGTGAATCCCAAGGAAAAGATGACACCTATTCTTAGGACTGTGCCAAGCCCTGAAAAACAAATTAAATCACTAGCTTTCTCCAGCCTGCTCAACTCTTTAGGTGGATTATTTTTCTCATTTTTTAAAATTGTTTTTCATGTACAGTTGTCTCCACTTTCCCTCATCCTCTCCCCAACCCCCCCTCACCTCCCACTCTCAATGAGAATAAAAATGAGTCCATGGGTCCTTTATACATGTTTCTTGATGACCTTTCTCTTTCTTTCCCCCTTATGGCCCTCCCCCTTCCCCACTGTGCCCTAGATTGGGAATCAACAGATGACCTTTCAGTTCACAGGCCAGCACTCATCCACTGAGCCATACCAGCCAGAGCGTCGTTCAGATTTTATATTAATGTCCCTCATTATTTTATTTTCAGGTATGTTTCCACCAAGTCTTTTGCTTTTTCTATGAAAATAATCATAGTTATTCCAATTACTGGTCAGTATTTGTCAACCTGTAACAACACTATTTATTTCTTGTATTGCTTTTGCAGAGTATGTTTTTATTTTTGCTCAGACTTCACCTCCACCCCTTAATTCTCTTTTTGCCAAACAACCTGTATTTTCTGCTTTTGAAATTATTGCATTTATTAACAGAAAAAACAAAAATTCTATAACCATGTCATATATAAAACTCTATGGAGCCCTGGCTGGTGTAGCTCAGTGGATTGAGCGCGGGCCTGCAAACCAGACGATCGCGGTTCGATTCCCAGTCGGGGCACATGCCTGGGTTGCGGGCGGGTTCCCAGCAGGAGACCCACGAGATGCAACCATACATTGATATTTCTCTCCCTCTCTCCTTCCCTTCCCCTCTAAAGATAAATAAATAAAATCTTTAAAAATAAAAAAAATATTAAAAAAAAACTATGGAAAGTGTAACCTCAATAAAGTAAACTATATATATATATATATATATATATATATATATATATATATATCTACACTCACATACAGAATTGGAAAAAAGATTTAAAAGAAATATGCCAAAATGATCAGTGTTTACCTATGATTTATTTTTCTCTCTGTATATTTTTATGGCTCTAAAATTACTTTATGAATAAAATAATGGATTTTGGAAGATAGAGAAGGAAAAAGTTTACATGTCATTCCTTGAGTTTCAGATATCAATGACACTAAACAGATTCTACTTTCAGTTATGGTTTTCCTGGGTTAAATTAGATCTTGATCCCTCCAGAATATTTAAAATCAATTTCCATCATGTTCCTTCTAGTAATATTTAAGTTATTTTATTTACAAGTTTTCAAACAGCTTTAATATGTGTTTGACAAACAGGAAACTATCAAATATTCATATTTGCCTATTACCTCTTTTTCCTAGTAACTGATCTTCTACTGTAATACAGTTTTTATCAGTAATGTCAATACTTTAACTTGAAATATATGATAAAAAGTTCACAGACTTTAGTGCTAGACTTAACATCTGTTTTCTGGCTATGTAACCTTAGTCCTGTTGCTGTCCCTTACTGAGATCACTTATGTCCTCTAAAATTAGGTTAATGATACTTTGTTATTGATATGTTCAATACATAGCAATTGAAAATATTCATTATAATTACTCTCACTTCTTTAATAGACTGAAAAAAGCAAATAGTATCCAAAACATTCGTGCTGTACAGGGCAGTTCTTTGTAATATTTACAAGTGCACACAGAGTGACTGGGAGTTTGAAATACCTAAACATAAGGTTTGATTATGTGACATGGGTAAAGGTACAAAGAAACCCATCCCTCACTTTCTGCCATGCTAGTAGTGAATAGTCCAAATAATAAGTGACAACCCAGGAGAGTAAGAAGCAAGCAGTTGACTTAGAATGTCTCCCAGATTTCTGATCCCATCAACTAGATGGATGGCAGTTCAGCAATGTGAACTTCTTTCTCATTGATTATCTCCTCTCCAGCAGCACTTGTTCCAGGAAAGCAACAATAATAAAAGCTTCCTTTATTACTGATTGCCTACTGTGTGCCAGGCACTTCATTCTAGCTGCAAACACTTATTCAGAGCCAGCTTATATTCTAGACAGTGTTCTAGAAGCTGGGGATCCACTAGGGAAATAAGCAGACTAAAATATTTGCCTCTGTTGGGTTTGTGTTCTAGTGGGGAAAAACACAAATAAACAATTAGTATAATAAATCAGTAAATTATATAGTATAATATAATGAAAAAAGAGCAAGGAAGGAGGAATGAGAGTGCTAGTGGCTGCATATGTGGTTTTATTTAATTTTTTAATTTCAACTCACTAAATTTATTTTTCACAAACTGACTTTTTCTATCATCATCCGTTTTCTTTTTTATTTTATTTTTTTATTTTTAAAATATATTTTATTGATCATGCTGTTACAGTTGTCTCAATTTTCCCCCCTTGCCCTTTTCCATCTGGTACCCCCTTTCCCACCAGCATTCCCCTCCCCTTAGTTCATGTCTGTGGATCATGCATATAAGGTCTTTGGCTTCTCTATCTCCTATACTATTCTTAACCACCCCCTGTCTATTTGTACCCACCAATTATTCTTCTTAATCCTTGTACCTTTCCCCCCATTCTCCCTCTTCTCCCTCCCTGCTGATAACCCTCCATGTGATCTCCATTTCTATGATTCTATTCCTGTTCTAGTTGTTTGCTTAGTTTGGTTTTGGTTTTGGTTTTTAGATTCAGTGGTTGATAGTTGTGAGTTTATTGTCATTTTAATTTTTATAGCTTTAATCTTCTTCTTTTTCTTAAATAAGTCCCAGTAATATTTCATATAATAAAAGCTTGGTGATGATGAACTCCTTTAGCTTTACTTTGTCTGGGAAGTACTTTATCTGCCCTCACATTCTAAATGATAAATTTGCTGGATAGAGTAATCTAGGTTGTAGGTCCTTGTTTTTCATCACTTTGAATATGTCTTGCCTGCAAAGTTTCTTTTGAGATATCAGTTTACAGTGTTCTGGGAACTCCTTTGTACATAACTGTCTTGCTTCTCTTGCTACTTTTAAGATTCTCTCTTTATCTTTAACTTTTGGCATTTTAATTATAAAATATCTTTGTGTGGTTATCTTTGGGTCCATCTTGTTTGGGACTCTCTATGCTTCCTGGACTTGTATGTCTATTTCCTTCAGCAAATTAGGGAAGTTTTCTTTTATTATTTATTCAAATAAGTTTTCAATTTCTTGGTTTTCCTTCTTCTCCTTCTGGCATCCCTAAGATTTGGATGTTGGTGCTATTGGAGATGTCCCAGAGGTTCCTAAGCCTCTCCTCATTTTTTTGAATGAATTCTTCATTCCTTTCTGGTGGGATGTTTTGTTCTTCCTTCTGGTCCATTCCATTGATTTGAGTCCCCGTTTCCTTTCCATCACTATTGGTTTCCTGTGCATCTCCCTTCACTTCAATTAGTTTAGCCTTCATATATTCCTCTAATTTGTGACTTTGTTCCTCTAATTTGTGACTATAATCTACCAGTTCTGTGAGCATCCTGATAAATAGTGTCTTGAATTGTGCTTCTGAGAGGCTGGCAATTTCTCGGTCGCTTAGAGTTATTGGCTCTGGGACTTTGAGTTCTTCTTGCGCCATCTTTCGGGTTGTTCGTGCCTGTTCCATAGCAGGATCAGAGCCCTAAAGTGTTCACTAGAACAGGGCAACTAAGTTGCTGGGTTGTGACGCTGTATGTGGGGGGGGGGGGTCAAAGAGGGACTATGGCGTCCTGTCCGCCGCCTGCCACCACAGCCTTCACCGGTGCCGCAGTTGCTGCTGTCACCGGGCCCACGCGTTTCGTCCCACTGCACGCAAGTGTGCCACCGCCGTCAGCCCTCGCCTCCTGGGGCCTGCGTGGTCTGTCTCACTGTGCGCGAATATGCGCCCGTGGTCTGCCCCACACCCCAACTGGTTCCCGTCTGCCAGCGTGCCTGCGTCGGGGGCCCTGTCCTGCCCGACCCTGCTCGCTGCTGGCTCCGCCCCTCTTACTGTCCCTGTTGAACGGTTAGATGTAGTCGGACTTCCGTATAATTCAATTTTCTGTCGTTTGGTTGTGTCTTTGTTTCTCCAAACCTTTGTTGTATTCAAACTTGGTTGTGGGAGAAGGCACAGTGTTTCCACCTATGCCTCCATCTTGGCGGAAGTCAGAAAGTGACATTTGAGCAAGTTCTTGATTGAACATGATGAGAGATCAGGCACAGGCATATCTGGAGGATCATTAACAATAGTCCATGCAAACACGTGAGGTTGGAGTATGCCTGAATTCTGTGCAAAGATATCCAAACAATACTATGCAAGGCATGGGAGGTATAAGCCTAGTGACAGATAATTATACAAACAGTTACAACAAAAGATATACAGAACGACCTCTAGTGAGAATCAGAGAAAGCTGGCCTGAGGGGAGTACCAGAGATGATACTAAAAGTGTGACAAGGGTTTTGCCAGATGAAGGGGAGGACCAAGCTGACAGAAAAGCATATTGGAAACTGACAGTAGCCAGGGAGGGGAGAGGGAAATAACATAGAAAAGAAGGGAAAGGGACATAAATGAACATAAGCGAGGGACCCATAAATGGAGCCAAGGGGGGGGGATGGGGTTGAGGGCAGGAGGTGAGTATGGGTATGGCAGGGGAAAGTGGTTGTGGGAAAATGGAGACAACTGTATTCAAACATCAATTTTAAAAAATTTAAAAAACATGTAGGGAGTCAAAGATAACACAGATGACCTGATGGATTGGTGGCCTTTTAAACTCTTTTCTAGAGGTGCCACAGTTTACTTGTCTGGTTAAAGCCAATGATCTGAAGACACACCTAGAGTCTTAAATGTGTAACATTTCATTCCAAGTGTGGAGCCTACTTTTCTTCAGTCAAACCTTACTCATGGTCTTTCATGTTGTTTCTAGTTTTTCACTATTATAAAAAAAAACCTAAGCCCTGGCTGGTGTAGCTCAGTGGATTGAGCGCGGGCCTGCGAACCAGACGATCGAGGTTCGATTCCCAGTCAGGGCACATGCCTGGGTTGCAGGCCAGTTCCCTGCAGGCCAACTCCCAGCAGGGGACGCACGAAAGGCAACCATACATTGATGTTTCTCTCCCTCTCTCCTTCCCTTCCCCTCTAAAGATAAATAAATAAAATATTTTTAAAAAAACCTAGGGTAAATATCTTTGTTTACAAAAAATTTTTACACTTGTTCAGTTATTTTCTCTTTTTCTTTTTCATTGAATTTATTGGGGTGACATTGATTAATACAATTTAAGTTTCAGATGTACAATTCTATAATACATCATCTGTATGTTCACTTATTATCTTAACATCAATTTTAAAAATTTAAACTGCTGTGTTCAGGGGTTTTCATATTTCCGCTTTTGATACATTTCCTAGTGGACCTTCCAGAAAGAATGTGTCAGTTCTCAGTCTCACCAGCAGTGTAGGGGAGAGACTCTTTGCCTATATCCTTACCAACAATTTGTTAATTTTAGTAACTTACCTCAGAAATTGGATACAAGAATAAATGTAAGGAGAAGATGGTTTCAGGCTCTGAGAAGTTTCGCAAACTGATATTGTTTTCTGTCTCACTCAATAAAAGAAATGAGACTGAGGCTATCCTACTGTGTAGACTTTAGGTCATGAGTATGACAATTCATAAACTCATACCCAGCTTGCAGCCAATAGAAGGATCAGCTATTTTGTACCCATTACCTTAGAGAAGACTTCACAGTACAACAATAGACTTCCAGCCCTGGGGAAGAGTAGATCTGATGTTTGATTCCAGCTCCATCTTTTACTAGCTATCTGATCTTAGGCAAGTTACTATTATCTTGTGTGACTAAGCATCCTGGTCTGTAAAATGGGGATGGTGAAATGGCAAATATATGTGGGAGCAGTTATGAGAGACCATAATACATTGTGAGTTCTGAGATGAAATGCTACAGCTGGGGATCCATACATTCATCCCTTCAGGATGAGGTATGAGACCCAGCCCCACTCTCTCTGCCCCTTGTTATACTTCCCATGAAGTCCCTGGTAGTGACAGGAATTCAGAGTTACCTGGATTGTAAAGGACTCCTCAGACCTCAGCCACACCTCCTTCCAACCACACACTTGGGAGCCTCTGTGTTTCTCTGAGATCAGCTCCCTTTGCCCTTAGCTCCCAACTGTTGCTCAGGGAAGTGGTTTGGGAGGGGGGTGATAGACTCGTTCTGAATTATCTAAAGGCATAGGGGTGCCTTTGACAAGTAGGAGGAAGTAGTCCCTGGGGACACGTAAAACCAGGAGAAAGCCACCTCAGCACTCTATAAGTGTTTCTTTATCATTTCATCATTGTCATCATCATCACCATTAAAATGTCAGGTATTTTTTAATTCACTCCTCTTCCTGTTAAGGGTCAGCCTTGATGTAGCTCCTAGAGCCAGACTGTCATAACATCAGATTAACACTACGCAAGCACTTTCTGCATGGCATAGACAACATTTAATTTCCCCACCCTTCCTTAGCAGAGTAGTACATCTGAGCAGAGTAATACTAGCTACCATTTCTTCAGAGCCTGCAATGGACCAGACTTGTGTGAATCACTCGTACACAGGGCACATCTGGGAGAGGCAGGTGTGAATTTACACACCTCAGTTTCCTCATATGTCATATGTGGATAATAAAGCCTACATCACAGAGTGCTGTGAACAGAAGAGAACTAAGACATGTAAGAAGCTTCAGCTTCCTATCCTGGAGTCCGACCTCTGGCTCTACCACTAACTAGCTACATCCTCATCTGAAATATGTGTTAATAGTAATACTTATCTTATAGGGTTGACATTACATGTGCTAATGCATTTAAAGGACTTGGTACAGGATGCCTGGCACACAGTAAGCTCTTAATAAATCAGTTGTAATTGTTGTTGTTGTTGTTGTTGTTGGAGGAGGATGAGGAAAAGGAAGAAGATTCAGCAAAAGACTGAGAAGTGGGTACCAAAAAGGCCAGTGAGTGGATAACATGAGAGAATGGTGTCATGGAGACAAAGGGAAAAGAATTTCAGGAAGGAGAGAGATAGAATGCGAAGGGGCACTCAGAGCCAGTTTTTCCTCACAATAGAGTGATTTTCATCTTAGTGACCAATGAGGATAAAAGCAGAAGAGAAGAAAATAAACCCACAGTTTGAAATGAAGCTGTTTTTAGGCTAACCCCATTAGTCTGATCTGAATGCCCAGGTATTGCTTCCATATCTTCTAATTAGGGAGAACACATATTTCTTTTTTTTTTAACTTTTTAAAAATTGTCATTCAATTGTCATTTAAATACAGTTGTCTGCATTTACCCCCTCCCCTCCCTACCCCATCCATCCCTACTTCCCACCCCTGATCCTATCCCCTCTTAGCTTTGTCCATGTGTCCTTTACAGTTGTTCCTGAAAACCCTCTCCCCCCATTTCCTCCCATTATCCCCTCCACCTCCCCACTGGTCACTGTTGGTTTGTTCTTAATTTCAATGTCTCTGGTTATATTTTGCATGCTTGTTTGTTTTGTTGATTAGGTTCCGCTTCAGTAAAGGAGAAGTCAGTGCCACAGCCACACACACACACACACACACACACACACACACACACACACAAGAAATGTCAGGTCACATCAAGTTGGTGAAAAAAATTTCGACTCTCAAATTTACACAACAGAGGGGACAATGGGGAAGGAAGAAACAGGGTGAATCACAGAACAGGTTTTCGAAGGACTGATTCATACTGCAGTTCCAAGCTTGCAGTAGTAAAAAGAAGGGCAGTGGTATGGACAGAAATTCTTTTTTTATTTTATGTTTCTATTCTACCTGGTGCCAGAAAGAAATTAATACAGGATAAACCATATCTTTGGGCAAATATTCAACAAGTATTTATAGAGTATAATTGAGAAAAGATGAGCAGGAAGTGGAATGATATTCAAATCTGGACTAGATAAGGGAGGTGGATGCCTCCAAAGGGTAGATTATGGGAGAGAAAGAGAGAAATTGAGGGTTAAATCTTATGTGAGTTGGGAAGTGTTGGGGGCCCATATGGCAGCGTGAGTGGACCTGCCTCTTGCTTGGGGATCATGGAGGGATTCTCTTTGGCTCTGGAGAGATGGAGGTGGCTGCCAGGGTCCCAGAGGTGCCCCCAAGAGATACAAAGAGTGGCCTTCTTGAGCCTTTGCGCCTGGGCAGTTCTCAGCTAAAGGGTCCTAGGCAGAAAGGCCCTCTCAGTCTTCTGGCCTTGAAGGTTAAGGAGGCTGAAGCTTAAAGCAAACAGGAAATGTTGGAGTGGGGAGGGGTGATGGCAGAGCACAGAGGGAGAGTATTCACACCCCTCCACCAATTCGGATGGGATGGGGAGGGAAAAGGAAGTGGTAAGGTCATATTGTGGAGTCACTGATGGAGCAGGAGCAAGAAGCTAGGGAGAAGCTGAGGGGCTGTTTCTGGAAGGAAAATCTCTTCAAGGCAGTTTCTGGGCATGGAAGCCCAGATAAGCCTGCACTGGCTTCTGCCCTGGCTGGGTAATTCAGTTGGTAGAAGCATTGTCCCCATGTGCCAAGGTTGTGGGTTTGATCCTAAGTAGGGCACATACAGGAATACCGGTGGGTGTGTGGATGGGTGGAACAGCAAATTAGTTTCTCTTTCTATCTCTCTCCCTCCCTCTCCCTCCCTCCTTCTCTTTCTCTCTCTATCAAATCAATAAAATAAAATATTTTCAAAAAAGCCTGCACTGGCTTCTACAGTACACGTGAGTGGCCCATCAACTGCTAGCATAATTGGAACTCACTCCAATTCTGCTTCCTGGGCTCCTGAACCTGTGCCATTCACAATACAACAGCCCAGAGTTCTGTGTGAAACACTGGGATTTTCAGTTCCTACCAAGCTTCCTGTCCCTGTCAATCTCCATGTGATTCTCCCAGGTCATCTCAACCTTAACTGCTCTCCCCTTACCCACACCGTGCTGTGCTTCTTCTGTGAGGCATCATCTCCCACTGCTGCACAATCTGTCCCTCAGCTCTGTGGAGCACTGATTTCCTGCCTAACAAACTCCTTCAGATCCTCATGTTTGTGCATTCAATTTCTTTCCTCTCTGTGCCTTAAATGCAGTCATCCCCACACGCTCCCCTCCCCCAGCCTTGTCCTGCTCACTGAGAAGGGACTTGCACACCTATAAGAGATAAGGGACTGTTGGGACCTAAAGTCACACATGTCCCTCTTTTTAATCACCCTCCAATATGAGATCAGGAGAGGAGACCAGGCAGGTTCCTGGGACGATCTCTCTCTTCCTCCTTCCCCCATGAATGTCCTCCTCTCTGCTAAAATAGTGTGGTTTTCTCATGTTCTTTCATGCTTCCTAACGACTCCATTGCTATGCATCTGTCCCCAGCTATTCTTAATTTTCAGATTGGTGTGGGTTTGACTTGGAGTCCTGGGCTGTCTGTGTCCTCTGTGGAAGAAAAGATGTCACATACTAAACCTGACAGGCTCAGCAGAGGCCTGTGTGGCAGCCTGACAAACTCAGAGACCTAAAGTAACTGCAGGATGGTCTGAAATTAAAAACTTTCTAAAAGTAGATCATAGTGGACAGTCATTGTCCTAGGCTAGAATCTTCCCTGACAAGTCAAACTTTACCTTAATTGAGCCTGTTATTGTCTTTTTGTATCTAGGACATACCTTTGGAATGTCAAGGTGACTTCCCTTTTTCCAGACCCCTCCAGACACAACAACCACACCAGAGTAGAGACCACAAATCCCCTTGTTATTATCATTATCATTGTGTTAATTGTTGACTGTTAACTAACTTGCATTTATGTGTGTAGAAGTATGTGTCCATCCAGTCTCACAGGTTTCCCTGCTTTGCTTTCTCCCACCTCCCTAGTCTATCACCAATAGATTTCAAGTAAGCTCCTTATGCCTCCTCTTTTGATTGTAATGTATAAAATAAGGTGCTAAATTACCATTTTCCAGAGCATTTTTTCAATCTGTTGAGGTTTTGCTTTCTGGCAGTTGTTATCAATTTGGCTCAAATAAACTCATAAAAATTCTTACAGGTTTGGATATTCCTTACGCTGACACCTCGAGCATGTTGTGGGGTTGTGCTGGACATGGGAACTCCAACCACCATAATGAAAGGCTGGCTGGAGGGCTTCTGGCCAGTAGGAATGTGTATTGCTTTGGAAATGGATTGTAATTCCCTCTTTATCAACTTTTGGGAGTAGCTTCTTGTCCTGTGTGACTGCTTCTTGACCTTTCCTGTCTGAATGTACACAATAAGATAATGTGGTTTAGAGTCACACATAACATGCGTCTCCCATTTGTCTGAGACCCCATAAAACAAGATGATTTGGTCCTACTTTACTGATCTGCCACCATTGGTGCTCCCTGTAATGTGAGTAATAAAGGCTAGGTCTGCTCCATCCAGTCCTCCTTGTGGTTTTTTTTTGGCTTATCCAATTGAGCAGTTGAGATACCTGGATTCGACCTCCTGTGTTACAACTGGCATAGTAGTTGGCAGGATTCAGATACCCTGAAAACTTCCCAAGTTGAATGGACTGTGGGCAATGTTAAGCTGAGGGAGGGAGTGCTGGGAAGAATCCCAGACTGGCCAGCAAATTCTATGTGGCTTGAGGTGGCAAACATTCTTTATACATGGGGGCCATCACAGGGTTAAGGAGGCACCTCTAAAACTCCTGGTGGCCGCCTATGAGCCTTGCGGCATGTGAGAGAGCAGCGTTCCCTAGGGAAAAAGAGAGACCTCCACCATGTTGCCATTGCTGCAGGCTGGTTAACGTTGGCAGCACTACAAAGGGTAACAGAGAGAGATAGAGGCAGAGGCACATGCTCTGCATTTAGAAGAGGAACTGAAACTAGAAAGGAACATGCGTCTCCTAATGATGGACAAAAAGTATGCTTTCGGGAAACAATTAGAACAGACCAGTGAGCAATTACAGGACCTAGCATGCAACTTTGCCAGGGCACAGAAATGGTGACCAGTACCCACCCCTATACAGGTGATTGTGGCACAGTCTGACTGGAATCCTTGAAAGTGGGAACCTACAGCTGAAAGTGAAAGTGACTCAGACGAAGAGATCATAAGGGATTTGGGCAAGGAGGCCATAGAGGTAGAAGAAGGGAAACTTAAGGCTCATCTGATTATGGCTCGGAAGATTAAGACCCAACAGCCAAGGGCACCATAGGGTGCTCCAATGCCACCTCCCCAGCAGACCTCACACACTACAGTGCGCCCCTACATCCCTGCAGAGTTATAAGAGCTGGCTGCTAAGTTCAGACAGAAAGGGTCTGAATCCATCATGAGGTAGCTGTTGCTGCTGCGGGATAAAGGGGCTGATGGCATTTTGCTTATGGGGGATGAATTAAAACATACGTCTTATGTCACCACCCATCTCTCTTTAAGACAAAGAATTCATGAGACCAGAGTCCAAGCCAGTCACACAATTTCCCTCCTTGTGTGGTTAATGGCTGGCTGTAGGACAGCATGGCCTAATGAGGGGGATCTACCCTCCTCTAACCCACACTAGACCAGTTTACTAAAACTCAAGCAGTTCATGCAGGAGCTAGGCATGCAACACAGCATCTATAACCTACAGTTCAATGGGCCACATATGGAGCAATTTACCAAAAGAATGAGGAATCAGGTGCAAACAACACCCTGGTTTATTTCGGCACCCTGATACCTACTTTGTCCACCAAGGCGGGCAATTTTGTACAAGAAGTGGCACAGACAGTTGCCCACCTAGGGAAAGTAGAGCTACTGAGACAAAAGAAAGGAATAAGACAGTAGAAAAGAAGAAGGGGGAAAAAAGGGAGAGAGTGTAACTGTGAAATGTAAGCAGAAATGTCCAGTGAAAGCAACCTGCAAACAACTATGGAATGATCCCATAAAGGCCAGATTAGATAAATGTAAGATAGAAAAGAAGCCTAACCACATATTTTTAAATCTGTGGTGGCAACTGAAACCTGAGCAACAGTTCCAGCTGTAACGACATCCACTGTCCGAACATTTGAATGAGCACCACCAACTGCACTGGTCCCATCAGTGCCCCCAGCACTGAACCCCTGCTTGGCTGACTTCATGGCAGCCCTGTCTGTGAGGTTTCCTCCAGCCCATCCAGAGTATGATCCATAGGGAGGGGTCTTCGCATAGGGTGATGGCCAAGGGACCCACTTATGGGGACCCAGTGGGAACCAAAGGTCACATGCAGAACTTGCTATTTACTGATCTCCAAAGAACATACAAAGAGGGTTGGCTTTAGTTGATACTGGTGCAGAATGTTTTCTTAGTATAGTAACCCAGACAAACTTAGGTAACCAACTGATGGCTATGGAGGACAGTCCATCTGGGTGCAGGCTGTGACACTGACTCTTGGGACAAGGCATTTATGACAATGCCCCGATAAGGTGGATGTCTCCCCTATCCCTGAGTATAGCCTAGGAATTGACATTTTTTTTACATTTTTTTTTTTACATTCTAGCTGGCATGTGCCTACAGACCACCATGGGGGAGTTTCACCTCCAAATATGGGTTGTGAAGGCCATTTTGAGGGGCATGCCAGACACCCTCCTATGTCCCTTCCCACTCCCCATAAAATAGTGGCCACCAAACAATACTGCCTTCTAGGTAGCCATGAGGAGATCAGGGAGCCCATAAAAGAATAGTCTAAGGTGAACATCATGAGACCAGCCCCCTACAACTCATATGTGTGGCCTGTCCAAAAGCAGGATGGAGCTTGTCACTTGACTGTAGATTATAGAGAACTAAGTAAGGTGATTCCCCCTCTCTTTGCAGCTGTGCCTAACATAGCTAGCCTCCTAGACCAGCTCAGCCATGAGCTGGGCACACACCGTTACATATCAGATTTGGTCAATGCCTTTTTCTGCATTGATATTGATCCTGAAAGCCAGGGCTAGTTTGCCTTCACCTGGGAAGGCCGCCAGTGGACATTTATTGTTCTGCCTCAGGGTTACCTGCACAGCCCTACTGTTTGCCATGGCCTTGTGGCTGAAGACTTAGCTGCATAGACTGCACCATCCTCTATGAGAATGCACCATTACGTTGATGATATCATGCTGACCTCTGATTCTCTTACAGAGTTAGAGTGTGCCACTCCTCAGCTGTTGGCTCAGCTCAGGGTCAAGGATGGGCAGTCAATTCCAACAAAATCCAGGCACCTGAATTGTCTGTCAGATTCTTGGGTGCTGTTTAGTCAGGTAAGACAAAGGTGATGCTTGCCATCATGATAGGTAAGATTCAGGCTCTCCCCATCTCACAGAAGCTGAAGCAATTACAGGAAATTTTAGGGTCGTTGGGGGTACTGGTGGGTTTTCGTACCACACTTAGCTCAGCCAGTGCACCCTCTTTATTGCCTCATCCACAAAGGAGCCACCTGGGATTGGGGGCAAGAGCATGACCAGGCCTTAAAGGCTGCTAAGAAAATGGTGAAGACCGCACAACCACTGGGGGTCATAGATCGATCTCAGGCATGTGATTTAGATGTCACGTCTCCCTTGAGTGCCATACCTCTCAGGTCTCTGGCAATAGCAAAGGCACACCAAGGTGCCAGTTGGCTTCTGGTCCCTGCTCTGGAAGGGGCAGAGGCTTGAAACAGCCCAATAGAACAACAAATGAATACTGTTTTTACCAGGCTCTCTGGGCTACTGAAGACATTACCAGGCCAACTGAGATTCGAGTACATACCACCTATCCCATGGCTGGGTGGGTACAGGACATGGTAAACCGACCCAAGAGCTCAGTACCACAGACGGCCACTCTGATTGAGTGGAGTGCATGTCTCCAACAGAGAAGCAAACTAGTCATGAGCCCTCTGAGCCTAGAATTACAGCAGCTCCTGGGCCCAGTTTCTTACCAAGACAAGGGCACAGAGTTCCCTGCTCTTCTCCTTGTGCCTGGGCCCATTATTACAAAGGGACGAGCCCCTGTGCCTGAGGATGCTCAGTACACTGGTGACTCCTGGCCAGCCACCCCCTGGAGGGCGGAGGCCTACCAGCTCAGCATGAACAACATATGGATGGAAGATGGCTCAGGAGAAAGTCATCAATGGGCTGAATTGAGAGCAGTGTGGATAGTCATAACCCAAGAACCTGGTCTGGTGACCATCTGCACAGAAAGCTGGGCAGTAGTGTACAGGGGACTGACCCTGTGGCTTCCCCTTTGGCAGCAAGATGATTGGCAAGTGACTCAAAAACCCCTGTGAGGGTAGGACCTATGGAAGAACATGTATGAACATAGTCTGGAAAACGTATAACTCTTTACCATGTCAGTGGACACCAAACTCTCCTCACCCCTGGCAACACTGAGGCTGATGACCTGGCACACATTAGCTGGTTGCAAGAGTCTGCAGCAGAAGACACAGCTGAGTGGCTCCACCAAAAGATGCACCATGCAGGACAGAAGACTTTATGGGAAGTGGTAAGAGCTTGGGGCCTACCTCTTTGTTACACCCATGCAGTCATGGCCTGTCAGCAATACACTATCTGTGCAGAGAAGCACCCTCACTGGCTGCCCCAAGATATGGGTGGCCTGTGATGGTGGGACATCCCACTGACCTGCTGGCAGTTTCACTACATTGACCCCTTGCCACTATCTGAAAGCTCACGCTGTGCCTTGCCGTGCATGGATACAACTACTGGCTTGCTGCAAGCAGACCCATGTTAGCAGGCCACACAATGAGCCACCGTTCTAGGCCTAAAGCAGCTCTGTGCTGCCTCTGGGAGACCAGATGGCATCGAAAGCGACCAAGGCACCCGTTTCACAGGACATCAAGTACAAGAATGGGCAGATGCCTTCAATATAGACTGGAAACTCCATCTGCGGCCTCTCTGGAGCTGGCCTCACTGAAAGGTACAATGGCCTCTCAAAAGGCAACCTGAAGACGGACTCTAGCTCATTCCAGGGTATATGACCCACCTGTCCAGCTGCCTGTGAACCTTGAACAAATGGCCTAGGGTAGAAAAAGCATCTCCTGTCACCCTCCTCATTAAACCTTGGGCAGCACCTATCTGCCTATGGTGAAGTACACAGTAGCCTTTGCCATGTCCTGGCCTGGGACAACAAAATAACATACTCTTGCCAGAGCCCCAAAACATACCCCCCCAGGGAAATGCACCCTTACCTGGCCCTTGCAGGTGCAGGTAGAGTCCAGCTGGTGTTCTCTGGTGGCTCCTGTGGGGAGGGACTTGTCATGGGGTTGCAGCTGGCACCCATGGAAACCACCTCTTGACCCCTTACCCTTGTTTGTTACAACTCACAGCAGACCTCAGTTCCTAAGGGAACTTACATAGCCTCAGTCTCACAGGTACACACACTTGCCTTGGTGCTTCGAGAGCAGAAGGCCCTTAGCCTAGGGCCAGATAAGGCATGGTATCAACCAATGGCTGGGGCATTCATGGGTCGTTGTAACCATATTAACCAAAGACTGAACTGTGGTGTGTGTATTGCCAGACCTCCAAGATCTACCTTTATCATTTCCTGTTAAACATCTCTCTTATCACCCTTAGACTCTTCTCTGGAAACTCCTTTCTACAGGGGGCTGGTAAGCTAGCAGTCATCAGCAACCTTTCTGATTGCTGGGTCTGCACTGCATTTCCCACTGCTGCCTCCTCTGGCCTACCTTCGTGGAACCAACCTGCAAATCAGACACCTTGGGACTGGCTGGAAGGCTGGAAACACTTCTTTGAGCACACATGTTTAGAGGTATTTTTCCTTGTGAGAGAACAGGCCACCTGCACCAAGCCATGGCTTTCATACGCAGTTTGGGACACAGTTTGGGACAGTGTGGAGTGGCTGTCAGAATTACAGGTAGAGTCCTGGCTGGTGTAGCTCAGTGGATTGAGCATGGGCCTGGGAACCACATGATCGAGGTTCAATTCCCAGTCAGGGCACATGCCTGAGTTGCAGGCCAGTTCCCAGCAGGGGACACACCAGAAACAACCATACATTGATATTTCTTCCCCTCTCTCCTTCCCTTCCCCTCTAAAGACAAATAAATAAAAAATAAAAAAATAAAAAAATAAAAAATAAAAAGAATTACAGGTAGAGGCGCAACAACCCATGCCCATCTGTATTGAATGCAGAAATGGTACTGTAAATGAGATCTTAAGCTCCTTGGGTGGATACCAGCAACCCTGTGCAAAATGATAATAGTAGTGACTGCTAGAGACCACTGGGGGTGATCTACCAGTGGGGCACTGGCCCATCCCATCCTATGGGAAGCCCTGTGGGCCTGTGGTCAATATGGTTGTCCTTATCTCCCATTTAATTGGACTGGGCATTGCATCTGGGAAGAATCATACACTCCAGAGTGGGTGTTAAATATTCTTCCAAGTGTCCCTCAAAATTGGGACTCATATGAGACACACTATTTCTAACCCCAGCCATTTTTGTGCCCCCTGCATGTACTGTTCTAACCCATGAAGTCATTAAGGCCCTAGCAAATCACACTGCAATAGCCCTCAGCAACACCAGACTCGCTACAGCCCTAGTTTCTGATGAGGTAACTCAAATGAGGAAAGTTGTGCTGCAGAATAGAATGGCATTAGACTTACTCACTGCCACCCAGGGGGGCACCTGTGCCATTCTGCACACTGAGTATTGTGTATCCCTCCCTGATAATTCTCACAGTGTGTCCCAAGCCTCAACTGCCCTAGAAGCTGAAATTAATCATATATTGTCCATAACCTCTGACCCCTTTACAACTTGGTGGAATTCTCTAGGTTCTTGGTGGTATTCCCTTCTCCTAGGTCTCTTTGGGTTTTGTTTTGTATTGTTGGTTTGGGGGATATATCCTTTACTGTATGTATGGCATACAGATGCAATGTGCCTACGTGCTCACCACACAGGTCCACTATCAGAAGAATGTAATGTGAAGAATGTGAGGTGGAGGAACAATGTTAGGGTGGAGTGTGGGGTCATGCTAGACCTGGCTCCTCCAACCACCATAGGGGTAGGTTGCCCAGAGGGCCCCTGGCCAGAAGGAATGCGTTTTGCTTTGGAAACAGATTGTAATTCCTTCCTTATCTCCCTTTGGGAGTGGTTCCTTGTCCTGTGTGACCCCCTTTTGATCTTCTCTTTGCACGTACACACTGAGGTAATGCAGTTAAGAGTCATGTGCAAGACACATGCCCCCTTTGTCTGGGACCCCTTAAAGCAAGTCTCAGACTCAAGGAGGAGTGGTCCTGGTTTGTCCATCTGCTGCTGTCGGTGCTCCCTGTAATGAGTAATGAAGCCTATGTGTGCTCCACTCAGTCCTCCTTGTGGTTTGGCTATTGAACAAGCAGTTGAGACCCCTGGAATGGACCACCTGTGTTACAATTAAAAAGAGATAAACATATATGAAAAAGCATGGAGAATGTAGAGAAGTAGTTCATAGACTTTACTATTAAAATGAGAAGGGCAGCCTAATAAATATGTATATACCTGGACCCTATTTCTAAAGATTTGATGTAAATGGTTTATGGACCACTCTGTTAGATACACTGGTCTAACATCTCCTCCCCCTGGTAAGGGCATGGTATGTTGAGGAGATTAACATCTTCACTGCACTTCATGGTTACCCTAAAAATGGACCCCTATCCAGGTCGATATTGCGAAGGCCTTAACAATTAAAGAGGCTATATGATTAGCTTGAAGTCAAAGCAGAGTATAACCTAAGGAGAGAAATTGTACCTATTAAGTACATAGAACTGATTATATTTTACCATATAACCTTATGCTTTTACTATGCTGTATTATTATACTAACAAGCATTGTTGCAGCAATTTTAGAAATGTCATCTTGTTTAATTTACTTTTATAATAGTGGTTGCTCCATTTTGTACATGAAGGAAATATGTGTAGAGAGGCCATGATTTTGTGTAAAGTCATTAGAAAGTGATAGATGTAGGACTTGAACCCTAGTAGTGTGAATCCATATTCTATGTTCTTACCCACTTGTCTGAGACTAGGAATATGCCAAGGGTTGAATGAAAGGTTCTGCTAGTGTGAGAGATTTAAACATCATTTATTTGCACCACCAAAAATGTTGATCTATCTATCTATCTATCTATCTATCTATCTATCTATCTATATAGCTGTGGACATGTGTGGAAGGTGGGTTCAATGGGTGAAGACACTGAGAGCAATTATGAGAGATTCTGAGATTCAGCCTATGATTAGTGGCAAAGCTTGCTGAAAGTCTCTACAGCTCTTCTGGACTGTCTGCAGCAGCCAGACAGAATAGCAAGAACCACTGTAGGGATCCTGATGTCATTCTACAGTAGAATAACCAAACAGGGTATCTATAGCAAAGAAGAACTAAGGACTACATGTCTCTCCTTTTTCACGGGTCCAAGTAAGCATCAAAATCTAATACTATCCCACAGAAAGGGAGGAACCCTTGAAATGATTGATGTTGTACTTTCTACCAGATACATGTGTGCAATTGGGACACAAATGCAATCTGGTTCAGAAAAACAGACTTGTGCTCTATCTTCCTCTCAGGTTTCATGAGAAGATAGTACCCATACCCAGAGCTCAGGAGAACAAAGAGAAGGCTTTGTATGCTCTGGGGTGGTGATGGTGGTATCACACATAATAGAGTTGCAGTCTCTTACATACTTAATATCATCCCCCAAGTCATAATGCAATACCCTTAGGTCTGCATTGCATATTATATAGTGGAGGATGTGTGTTATAACTGTCCAAAACATCGTGGAGTTAAAGGAAGGGAAACTTTGAGTTCTGGCAAAGAGAGAACATCCCTATTCCTTCCAGGTCCTCACTCTTAGAACTAAAAGCTTCCTGGACATAGCACAATAAACAAGTAAAATGAAGTCTCTGGAAGGTGAAAAGAAGTGAGAAAGACTATGGACCTCAGAATTTGAGGAAAGACAGTGTGGTGAGTTCTCTGTGTTTCCTTATTCTGTCCTGTATAAATATATCTCAGACAGTGAGTTGCAGAAGCTCCAACCCAGAACCTTCACCAGTCACTGATAATAAAACCTCCAAGTCTGTGTCCTATAGGCCAAGAATCTGGAAAAGGGAGAACTAACAACATAAAATTTTTTTGGAAATACCCTCTTTGAGCCAAATGCTAACAGAAAAAACATCCCACCTCTCCCCACCCCCACTATTTTAGTGCAGCCAAAAGGGGAGCTGATCTTCCATTCTCACTATAGCAGAAGTAGGTATTATACCTTGATGCCCAAGCATGGGTAATGTCATTGTAATTCCAGGGTGAGCTGAGCCTCCCTCCATACCTGGCAACAAGAATAATGTTGGGGGAAGGGCTAATCACCACTCTGCTCCATCCTTTTCTTCTTTAACAGTGTGTCATCAGAGCTCAATCAGGAGCTTAACTTTTGACCTGACTCAGTAGCAGTGAGAGTGAGCTACTCAGCACTCCACTTTCCCTCAACCTTGGTATCAGCAAGTAGCTGAACTTCTGCACCCACATAGCAGTAAAAAGACTGAGCAAGGAGGTGAGAAGCAAGGCTAGTCTTGTTCCTCAAGAAATAGTGACATGAATATGTACACCTACAGATTCAAGAAACTAAGTAAAGCTAAATAGCGTAAGTCCAAATAAATGCAAGCCAAGGCACATTAAAATTAAACTTCTGAAAATGAAAGTAAAAAAAAAAGTAAAAGCAAACAGAGAAGTGACACATTACCTAGAGGGGAAAACCATACTAAATGACAGCAGATTTCTTATGTGAAATGGTAGAGGCCAGAAGGAAGTGCTGAAAAGAAAACCCATGTCAACTGAAAATTCTATATTGAATAAAAAAATTGAGGAATGAAGGGGAAATAAAGATATTCTCAGATGAAGGAAAACTAAGAGAATTTGTTGCTGGAAAAGCTACCCTTGAAGAATGGCTAAAGAAAATTCTCTAGGGAGAATAGTAATCATAAAAGAAAAATACTTGCAATTTCAGGAAGGAAAGAAGAATATCAAAGTGGATAACAATACGATTACACGTAATGACTACCTTACTTCTTATGAGTTTCTTAAATCATATTTGATGTTTGAAACAAAAATTTTTATACTATCTGATGTTGTATTCAATGCATGTACAGGGAATACTTAAGACAATGATATTTAGAATAGGTAAGGTAAAGGGAACTTAAGTAAGATTTTTATACTTCAAGCCCTGGCTGGTGTAGCTCAGTGGATTGAGCATGGGTCTGCGAACCAGAGGATCGCGGTTCGATTCCCAGTCAGGGCACATGCCTGGGTTGCAGGCCAGTTCCTGGCAGGGGACACATGATACATTGTGTGTCCTCGGCAGAGGCAACCATACATTGATATTTCTCTCCCTCTCTCCTTCCCTTCCCCTCTAAAGATAAATAAATAAAATATTAAAAAAAAGATTTTTATACTTCACTCATGGTGGTAAAACACTGATAACATTCTACTATGATAAATTATATTTGTATATTATAATACTCAGAGTTACCACTAAGAAACTTTATAAACTGGTGTACTCAAACACCATAAATAAGTGAAGATGCAATGGTAAAATGGTAAAAAAAAAATGTTTCAGATAACCCACAGGAAAGTGAAAAAGGATAAAGAGAGGAAGACAAAAAAGAGGAAACAACAAAAAATAGGTGACAGAGGTAAGCCCAAACATATCAATAATTACTGCAAATGGAAATGTTCTAAATCTATTAATCAGAAGGCAAATATTTACCGAGTGGACTAAAAAGAAAATATAATCTGGAAATATGTTTTCTATAGGTTATTCCCTTCAAATATGACATAGTTAGATGGAAAGTAAAAAAAAATAGAGAAAAGATAAACAGTGTAAATACTAATCACAAAAAGAACAAGAAGCTGTATTAATATTAGAAAAAATGAAATTCAGAGTGAAAAAATTACTAGAGACAAAGAGAATCATTACATAATACTAGAAGAATCAACCCACAAGGAGGGCAATCCTAACTAGGTAAGTGCCAAGCTAGAGAGAATCCATGATCAAGTCGGATTTATTCCAGGTATGCAAGGCTGGTTCAGCCTATGAAAATCAAATAGTGTAAAACACGATGTCAAAAGTATAAAGAAGAAAAATCATGTGATCATATCAACTAACATAAATAAAGCACTTGAAAAAATCCAACCTCCATTCATGATAAAAGCTCTCAGCAAACTCAGAATAAAGGGGAACTTCCTCAACTTGGTAAAGAACATTTACCAAAACCTACAGCAACCATCCTATTTAAAGATGAGAAACTAGATGTTTTACCTCTAAGACCAGAAACTAGGCAAGGTTTTCTGCTTTCACCACTATCATCCAGTGTAGTATTGGAATTTCTACCCAGTTTAGTAAGGCAAGAAAAAAAAAAATAAAAGGCCTGCAGATTGTAAATAAATAAACCTGTCCTTATTTGCAGATGCTATGATTGTCTATGTAGAGAATCCCAAGATATCTATAAGAAATAATACCTAGAACTAATAATTGAGTTCAGCAAAGTCATAGGATGCAAGGTTAATGCTCAGAAATTAGTTATATTTCTATATACCAACAATGAACATACAGAAACCAAAATTACAAACATAAGGTCATTTAAAATCATACAAAAATGAAATATTTACATATAAACTTAGGAGAGTATGTACAGGATCAGTATGGTGAAAATTATGGAATACTAATGAATGAAGTATATTAAGAGCTAGGTAGTTGTTATGTTCATATATTTGAAGACACAGCATAATAAAGATGTCAGTACTCTTGAAAATGATCTATAGTTTTAATGAAATACTATCTAAATTTCAGCAAGGGGATTTTGTAGACATAGACAAGCTTGTTCTAAAACACATATGGAAAGGCACGGGTTCTAGAATAGCTAAAACAAACGACTAAATGAAGTGGGAAGAATCACCCTACCCATTTTAAGTCTTTTTAAATTGAATTTATCAGGGTGATATTGGTTGATAAAATTATATAGGTTTAAGGTGTTCAATTCTGTAACACATAATCTGTACATTCTGTTCACCACTCCTGGCTATGTCACCCTCCACCACCATTCACTTCCACACACCCTCTCTTGCCTCCACCCATGCCCATTTCCCTCCAGTAATGATGATACTGTTGTCTGTTGAGGCTTATTTGTTTTTGCTTAATTCCTTCACCTTTTTCACACACACCCCTAACACCCCCCACAACACCTATGACCTGTTTCTATTTTGTTTGTTAGTTTATTTTGTTCACTAGATTCCACATACAAGTGAAATCATATGGTACTGGTCTTTCTCTGACTGGCTTATTTCACTTAGCGTAATGTTCTCCAGGTCCATCCATGCTGCTGCAAAGGGTAAAATTTTGTCCTCTTAATCGCTGAGTAGTATTCCATTGTCTAAATGTACCACAGCTTTTTTATGCATTCATTGATTGATGAGTACTTGAGCTGATTCCAAATCTTGGCTATTGTAGATAACACTGCAGTGAACAGAGAGATTCATACATTGTTTTGAATTAGTGTTTTGGGTTTCTTTGAATAAATTCCTAGAAGCAGAATCCCTAGGTAATAAGGCAGTTCCACTTTTAATTTTTTAAGTTAAGTCTATACTACTTTCGACAGTAGCTGCACCAGCCTGCATTCCCACCAACAGTGCACTAGGGTTCCCTTTTTTCCACATCCTTGCCAACAGGCTGTTTGTTGATTTATTGATGCTAGCCATTCTGACAAGTTTGAAGTGATATCATTGTGGTTTTAATTTCCTTTTTTCTGGTGATTAGTGACTTTGAGCATCCTTTCATATGCCTATTGATCATCTCTATGTCCTCTTTGGAGAAGTGTCTATTCAGATCCTTTGCCCATTTTTTAAATTGAATTGTTTGGTTTTTGGTATTGAGTTGTATAAGATCTTTATATGTTTTGGATGTTAACCCCTTATCATATGTATAATTTGAGAATATGTTCTACTATTCAGTGGGTAGTCTTTACACTTTTTTGCTTTTTTTTGCTGTGTAAAACATGTTAGTTTGATGTAGTACCATTTGTTTATTTTTTCTTGTTTCCCTTGCCTGAGGAGTTATATCAGAAAAGATATTGCTATGAGAGATGTCTGAGATTTTGCTGCCAATATTTTCTTCTAGGATTTTTATAGTTCCACATCTAACATTTAAGTCTTTATTCTATTTTGGGTTTATTCTTGTGTATGATGTAAGAAGGTTTAATTTTTTAATTTTAGTTTAATTTTTGGCATGTTCCTGTCTGATTTTACCAACACCATTTATTGAGTAGGCTATCTTTATCCCATCGTATGTTCTGGCCTCCATTGTCAAATATTAATTGACCATAAAGGTGCAGATTTATTTCTAGGCTCTTTGTTCTGTTCTTTTGATCTACATGTTTTTTTCTATGCCAGTATGCTGCTGCTTTCTTTTTGTGGTTTGATCCTTATTATATTTTCTCAGTTACCATTTAGTCTTCTCATACCCCTACCACCAGCAATCACCATGCTGTTTTGATTACTATAGACTTGTATTATAGACTGATACCAGGTATTGTGATTCCTCCAGCTTTGTAACTCTTTCTCAAAATTGCTGTGGCTATTCAAGGTTTTTTGTGGTTTCATATACATTTTTGACTATTTGTTCTAGTTCTGTGAAATATGCAACTTGTATCTTGATAGGAATTGTGTTGAATCTACTGATTTCTCTGGGTAGTATAAACATTTTAATGATTTTAGTTCTTCCTATTTATGAACAGTGTATATGTTTCCACTTATTTGCATCTTCTTCAGTTTCTTTCTTCAAAGTCTTATGATTTTCTGGTACAGGTCTTTTACATCCTTAAATTTATTCCAAAAATTTGTTTTGCCTATTTTTTAAATCCTTACCTGAGGATATTTTTTCAATGCTTTGAGAGAGAGAGAGAGAGAGAGAGAGAGAGAGAGAGAAGAAGAAGAAGAAGAAGAAGGGAGAGAGAGAGAGAGATCAATGTGAAAGAGAAACATTGATTGATTACCTTCTCCTACCTGCTTCAACTGGTTATCAAACCCACAAGTTGGGTATGTACTCTGACCAGGAATCAAACCAATGACCTTTTGGTCTATGGGATGATGCTCCAACCAACTCAGCCACACCAGCCAGTGCCCAAGGAATTTTTCTGATGCAATTGTAAATTGGCTTGTTTTCTTAGTTTCCCTTTCTGATAGCTCATTATTAGTGTATAGAGATGCAATTGATTAATGGATATTTATTTTGTACCTTGCTACTTTACTAAATTTATTCACCAGTTCTAGTAGCTTTTTGGTGGACTCTTAGGGTGCTATATATATAGCATTGTGTCATCTAAAAATAATGACATTTTTACTCCTCCTTTCTAATTTAGATGCCTTTTATTTCTTCTTGTTTGATAGCTATGTCTAGGACTTTCAGTGCTATGTTGAATATTAGTGGCGAGGACAGACATTCCTGTCTTGTTTCCCATCTAAAGGGAAGTGATTTTAGTTTTTGCTCACTCAGAATGATGTTGGCTGTGGGTTTGTCATATGTGGCATTTATTATGTTGAGATGTGTTCCCTCTATTCTCACTTTGTTGAGAGATTTTTTTATCATAAATGTGTGCTGGATTATATCAAATGGTTTTTCTGCATATATTTATATGATTGTGTGATATTTTTGGTATGTGGGTATCATGTTTATTGACTTGTGGATATTGTTCCAACCTTGCATCACTGAAATAAATCCAATCTGATCACGGTGAATGATCTTTTTAATGTATTGCAGGATCCACTTTGCTAATATTTAGTCGAGCACTTCAGCATCTATTTTCAGAAGGACATTGACTTATTCTTTTATTTTTGCATAGAATCCTTATCTGGTTTTGGATTTAGGATAATGCTGGTCTCATAAAATGAGTTTTGAAGTTTTTCCTATTCTTGAAATTTTTGGAATAGTTTGAGAAGGAGTGGTGTTAGTTCTTTAAATGTTTGGTAAAATTCTTTCATGATGCCATCCAGTCCAGGACTTTTGTTTATTGGAATTTTTTTATTACTGCTTCAATTTCACTAGGTGTAATCTACTTATTGAGATTCTATCATTATTTCTGATCAAATTTTGAAAGATTATATGTTTTTAGAAATTTATTCATTTAATCCAGATTGTCCAATTTGTTGGCATGTATTTGTTTGTAATATTTTCTTATAACCTTTGTTGAGCCCATTGTTACTTCTCTTGTTTTATTTGTTTTTATTTATTTGAGTTATTTTTCTTAATAAGTCTGGTTTAAGGTTTGTCAAACTCATTTATCTTTTACAAGAACCAATGTTTGATTTCGTTGGTCTTTTGTATTTTTAAGACTATATTTTGTTTATTTCTGCTCTGTTCTTTGTTATTTCCTTCCTTCTACTCACTTTGTGCTTTGTTGTTAGCTTTTCTTTCTGTTTCCTTTGAGTGTGAAGTTTGATTGTTTATTTGAGCTTTTTCTTCTTGAGGTAGGCTTGCAATGCTATAAATTTCTCTCTCAGGACTCCTTTTCTTGTGTCCCACAGATTTTGGGCTGCTGTGTTCTCATTTTCATTTGTTTCAAGGTATCTTTTGATTTCTTCCTTGATCTCATCATTGACCTGTTCAACGTTTAGTAACAGGATATTTGGTTGCCATGTCTTGTGTGTCTTTCAGTTCTTTTCTTATGATTGATTTCTAGTTTCATGCCATTATGGTCAGAAATGCCTGATGTGATTTCCATTTTCTTAAATTTATGGAGACTTGTTTTGTGTCTTAACGTGGAATCTATCCTAGAAAATGTGTCAGGTGCTCTTGAAAAGTAAGTATATTCTGCTCCTTTGGGGTGAAATGCTCTGAATATATTGATTAAATTCATTTGATTTAGTGAGCCATTTAAGACTGCTGCTTTCTTGCTGATATTCTATCTGGAAGATCTATACATTTATGTTAATGGAGTATTAAAGTCCCTTGCTATGACTGTATTACTGTCAATCTCTCCTTTTATGTCCATCAGCATTTTCTTTATATTTAGTTGTTCTTATGTTGGGTGCACAAATGCTCGCAAGGGTTATATCCTCTTGTTGGATTGTTCCCACTATCATTATGTACTGTCCTTCTTTTAAAGTCTATTTTTGTCAGGCCCTGGCTGGGTGGTTCAGTTGGTTATAGCATCATCCCATACACCAAGAGGTAAAGAGTTAGATATCCAGTTAGGTTGCAGGTTCAATCCTGTCAGGGCACATACAGGAGGCAAGCAATAGAAGCAATCGGTGTTTTTCTCTCACATTAATGTGTGTGTGTATGTGTGTGTTTCTCTCTCTCAAATCAATGGACATATCCTCAGGTGTGGATTTAAAAAAGATAAACAAAAAATTATACAACCAAGCAATTATACTGCTGGGCATTGATGCTAAATAAATTGAAATGTATTTACACAAAGTCCTGTAAATGGCTGTGTATAGCAGCTTTATTTATAAAAGCCGAAATTTAGAAATGGCCCAGATGTCCTTCAACAGATGAACAGTTAAACAAACAGTGATATATCTATACATGGACTACTACTAAACAATAAAAAGAAACACACTATTATTACATGTTTTATCATGGATGAATCTTGAGGGATATGTTGAATAAAAATAAACCAAAATCAAAAGGTTACATAGTGTGTGGTTGATTTATGTAACTGTTTTGGAATGAACAATTTCTAGAAATAGATAAAACAGTGATTTTTCAAGGGTTAAATAGGGAAGTGGAGTGAGCAGGAAGAGGCTTTGGCCATAAAAGGGAAAGAATGGTATCACTGTAGTGATGGAGGTGTTCTACATCTTCACTGTACCAATGCCAATATCCTGATCCTGATATTTTACTGTAGTTTTGTTGTTGTTGTTGTTGTTGTTGTTGTTGGAGGAAGATGGGTCAAGTGTACCCTCAATCTCTCTGCATTATTTCTTGCCAGTGCATGTGGATCTATAATTATATCAAAATTGAAAATTTAAAAATCATGAACAAACCATAGAAAACATGTAGACATTGAAAATTTGTCAAGATAGAGAATTTCAAAAAGAAGAAACTATGAGAACCTTTTTGTCAATAGGTCTGATATTAACACATTGAACTTCTTGCCTCTTGAATTGACGGGTGCCATTTAAACATTTGCCAATTGAAGAGGGGAAAAACATAACAGAGTGACACTGGCTCTACCTGGCATTCCTCACTCCACTCTATACAACTGCTAGGAGTGAACAGAAATAAGCAGAATGAACAATTTAGCATTCCAGCCACCTCATAAATGTACCTAAGGAGGCTGCAACCTAATAACTTTAATGAGGTGCTGGAATCATGATTCTCTAGGCAAGGAGTGGTCAACCTTATTTCTAACTACACAGATTGGATGGTTGGCATTAATATACTAGCCATCTACCTCTTTAATAGACTCAAATGAGGTGTTTAAAAGAGTGCTTTCACATCTTCACAGAATTTATAAGAACATGCAGAGGACTCCACAATGTTAAAAAAATTCAAGCAGGCTTCTTTGATTTTTGTCTACTTATTTAGATATGATATACACAAACTACTATACCCATATATTTTATACATTCATGAGAAAACAGAAAAGAGATTCATGAATTAATGTAATGCAGAGATATACTAGGATTCTAAATATACCTGTAATATATTTGTAGTCAGAGAGAAGGAGCTGATATAGGAGAGAAGGAGATAGTCATGGGGAAAGCAAAAAGAGAAAAAATATTGATACCCCCAAACTCAGCATAAGTGACATAATTACATTCACATTTATTTTAAATTTTATTTATGTTTATATATATGTGGGTAAACATAATTTTAAAATAAAGTAACATACAAATTAAATGTCTAAATTTTTTTGGCACCTCAGTGGATTGTGTTGTACTCATTGCTTTGGAGATGTGTGCTAGTGGACTGTCATTTATTGAATGCTAAGTGTTTAACATATATTTTTTAAATTAATACCTCCCACCATCCCTGGAGGTATGTATTATTAAGAAGAGAAGGTATCACAAGTTTAAGACAGCTCAGTAAATTCATACAGCTAGTAGGTGAGAGAGCAGGGGTTGAAATGTACCTTGGCTTGTTTCCCAAGGCCATGAACAGGCTATATGGTATGCATTGTGTGTGGAATTTTGCTTATAAGAAACAAGTGATATAGTGAGTTGTTTTGTTTCTTTGAAGATTAAAAAGCACTGCTTTTATTTTTAAGGTAGAACATAGGAATAAAATGTTAAATATACAACTCGGCTAAAAAATTTGAACCAACTCTTGAGAAGCAATAGGATAAAGTTAAAATGCTCGTATATTGAATTCTTCCCAAAGTGTGTAGTTCCCATTGCTGAGAGTGTTTTTGGACATGCCCCATTAGTCTTAATCATTTTGAAAACTCTAAAATACTGCATAATGCAGAGTTTTAAATAAGTAAGAAGCAAAAGGAAATATTTATAATATTTTCAAGATTTTAAAAATATTTTCTCTAGTTCTTAACTCATTGGATTATAGGTCCAATACATATTATAGGACCAATACATATCAATGTGAATTTATGCATCCTGGTTAATGATGCATAAATTATTCTGAACAGAAGAATAGGGAATATGTATGATGCCAGCCTTCCCATACCACCTTTGATGGCAACCTGCCTTACCCATAGTGCTCGTTCTAGAAGAAAAATTTTGTTGGTAATGCTTTGCGTCATCTGATCCTATACTCCTGACCTCAATTGATTGGACCAAGTATAAGGACAAAGATGAAGATAAGTCATTCCACAGAAAGATTAATATTCTAAGTCAAAACATGAGCTGGGACAATGAGATTCTCAGTGATTTTATGTAGTAAATACCAACTACCATGAACATAATATACATTTGCTATAGTTAATCTAGAATGAAAATTTGAAAATCCTGATTTGAAGAGAAAAGTGGAAGCTGGAATTTACTTAACACTGCAGAGTATTTCGATAAAAGTACCCAAAGGCACTCAAGCTACAGCTTATTGGTAAATGAACAATGAGACTCCTGGTTACTATACTTTTTCTAAAAGCTTAATATATTTATCTTCAAATTCTTTATTATGTCTTGGAAGAGCAGACTGGAATTTAGTATGTGTTCCAATTTAGTCCATTGTCATTTAATGTGAATATCTGTACATTTTTCCATTATCACTTGTCTAAATGTCATCTGAACACTGTTATTTTACTAAAAAAATAAAGGAGACCCAATCGGTAGTATTTCTTCACATTAACTTCATGCTTTAAGAGAATATAGCAATATGCTGTCCTGTGGATAAATGAACTGAAAATAGGAAGAAGAAATCGGTCTTTCTATTTACCTTTATAGATATCGTCTTTCTACCTCTATTATATATATAATTTCCAATATATGCATAAATAATACTTTTATATAAATATAAATAATGGTTCAAAAAAGAATTGGGAGAGAGTATATTGCAATCTGGAGAATATAATAAGAAAACAAGCACGAGATATTTCTTGTCTTTCAATAGCTATGTTGCCTACATATGAAAACATAAAAAGTAGTAAGTTACAAAGTCTCCAAAAATGCGATTTTTATACAATTTACTCATTTTTATTTTTTAAAGATTTTATTTATTTATTTTAGAGATAAGGGAAGGGAGGGAGAGAGGTAGAGAAACAATGTGTGCGTGTCTCTTGTGCGCCCCCTACTGGGGACCTGTCCAGTAAGCCAGCATGTGTTCCAGCTGGGAATCAACTGGCCATCCCTTGGTTTGTAGGCTGACGCTCAATCCACTGAGCCACACTAGCCAGGTAATTTACTAATTTTTAAAAATTTTATCACCATGCCTAGCACAAATGCTTTTAACTTTTAAGACCAAAGTTTAAACAACTGGGCAAGTTAAAAAATGATATTTTTAAAAAGAAGGTATGTTATACAATAAATGTTTCTATCATGCTTTCGTCACCTTATTTAACATCCAAAAAATCCGACACTGATGTGTTTATTTCTTAGAGTTAAGGTACAAAGCTAAATTGTCAGGTAGACCTTTTAAACCAAATTATACAAAGGTGCTCAGTTATCCAAATATGAGAATATTTCCCATAATCAGAAAAGAAAATTACTATCAGATGTGAATAGTTTTCCAGCAAAACATAATTGTATTGTGAACATAATTTTTAACTAAGATCAAGAGAAAGGTATTGTGAGGACCACCTGGAGGTACTATAGGTATGTGGGCATAAAAATTATATTCATAGCCCAGAAATAGTCCTTGGGGTTTCATGTATGAACATTTCTTGAAGTGTAAGTGCTCAGCAAAATGCCTACCTAATGCATCTACCATATCAGTTGATCCAGTTGGGCTTGCTAAGCAGCAAATATTAATTGAAAATCAGCAAGTGCAGGAGAGTAAGCTCTCACCTAGGCTTATCACTAGGTATTGACTGTACTCAAATAGCTGACCTGTTACCACCTTGGAAGGTCTGACTATGCTGAAAGCAGTTCTAATAGCAACAGATTTTGGGTAATTGTCCTTCCTAAAAGAATCCACAGGGATACTGTATATTGACCAGGACTTTCTAGTTTGTTTAGCCAAATTCATAAATTTCCAGATTCTCAATTATGTTTAAATGTACAGTTTAAGAGAAACATACAATAATAATAGGAAAAATAATAATCATAACCATAGCTTTCATTTATTGATAGCTTATTACGAGCTATGTGTATACAATTCTCATAACAACCTTGAAGGGTGAATATTTTTGTCCCTACTCTACAGTTGAGGTGACAGACTTAGAAAGTGTTAGACAACTAGTAAATGTAAGAGATGAACAGAAAATTCAGTTTTGTCTTAAATCCTTCAACTGCACTGTCTTAATCAGCTCAGGCTGCCATAATGAAACACGATAGATTAGATGGTTTCAACAACAAAAAATTATTTCTTACATTCTGGAGGCTTCAAGTCTGAGATCAGGGTGCCATCATGGTCAGGTTCTAGTGGGGCCCTCCTTCTGGCTTGAAGACAGTGGCCTTCTCTCTGTGTCCCCATGTGATGGAGGGAGGCACCTCTGATGTTTCATTCTCATTTTACAAAGGTACTAATTCCATCATTGGGATTCCACTTTTATAATTTCATTTATACCTAGTTACTTCCCAAAAGCTCTATCTCCTAATACTATCATATTGGGAGTCAGGGCTTCAAAATAGGACTTGTTGGGGAAGACAAATACTCAGTTCATAACAAATACCAAAAGGAACATTCATATTTTTCTGTGTAAACATTCCTAAAAGATAGTATAAACAATCATTTGTGAGATGCTTTGCAAAATTTACATATATGTGTATATATGTATATGTATACACACACACATATATATTCTGTAGTGAAACACATTTGGCAAATAGGTGTATATTCTATTCAGTTCAGACAAATTTACAATGCACACTATTGTTGGGGACCAGTTGGTGTGGTTTCGGGGATTGTAGCCCCACAGAGCAAGCTCTGAAAAAGGCTAGTAAGTCTCTCTGGCAGGCATGACTTGATTCTAACACCAAGGGTCTCGTGGGAATCAGGCCTGAAATGTACATTATTGTCCTCTGAATCTGGCTCTGCTCAGCGATAAACCCTGTTAGTGTAACCCAGATGCTTGAGTGTCGCCCCCTACTTCATGATGTATGCCTTTACAGCCATCTGGTGCCCGCATGTCTCACAGACCCCAACCTGAAAAGATATCTGTGTTTCTTTAATTGTTATCTAAAAATAGTGTTAGATTTTTATGACTATAGCTTGTTGGACATTGATTGAGAAGCTATGTGCTTATGCTGTTCCCCCTGCACGTCCCAACCCTAATAAAAGCCCTATAGGAGAAGGGCTGGGGGCATTCGCTACTAGAGAGAATTGCCACCCCTTTTCCCCCTGGAGTAACAGGATTGAAGCTGGAACGATTTCCATCTACGGTGGTCCCCGAGGGACCTCGATGGCCAAAGTTCCCCTCATTTGGTGTCCAAACAGGGACAGAGGCTACAAGCCAGCGCCATGGAGCACACATCTACTGAAGACGGGATTTGGCACCTTCATCTCACATGTAAAGGGAGAGTGCGGTACCAGGACCTTTCCTGTTGTACCACAGGTGTGTGCAAGATAAGGGAAAAAGGATTTCTCCCAAGGCCGTCCCCTTTGCTGCGGTTTTGCATTCGGTTTCACCTTCTCCCCTCTGCATCCTTTTAGTGAGTAGGAGTCTTGCTCTCTCCCAAGCATTTGCCACACCCCACGGGCACGGGTGGAACAGATAAAAGCCAGTGGGGTGCTGGCCGCTAGAAGACACCCATGAAAGGATAACTGGAACATGGACCTGAACAGAACATTAGGTTTTCCCCCAGCCGCTAGCAAAAGTCCCCGCAAGAGAAGCACACTGTAAAAACACTCACAGGTCCATCCCTGTGGCACAACCCCCACCTAGGTTTAGGCTTGGGAGAAAGAGCAAAGACTTTCCTTTTAATCAGTTTTAAAAGCAGCAACTAGTTACAGGGTTATTTATGAGTGTCTCAGCTTCTTGCTGAGCACAGAAGATAAGCAGCATTTCCTCCCTCCCGCTGGTTCTCGGGCATCCCTACATGAGTGGGGGTATCTAGGGCCATTCCCTGAGATATGCAGGGGCCTCATAGGGAACTCCAATCATGATTATTAAATTTTGGCTCATCCTTGGAAGTGCACATAAGGATTGGTCATCTAGCCTTCCGAGCCCACCTGGTTGTTCTAGACAACCTGGGGAGAAACCGAGGCACGTAAGAGTGGCAGGGATGACCAAGGGGTGACACCTTTGGGAGCTTTCCTCACAAGCAGCACATTGAAACTCACTACATTTATTTCTCCCCCAGCAATTAATCAGAAGAGGCTTACAGAACTAGCTAGGAGGAGTGAGAGTGAGGAAGTAGGAAACCGAAAGTAAAACTACCTCTCCCAGCCGCCAACATGGATGGGGTCGGGACTTTTTAAGGATCAGGAGATACATTCTCGGCTGCTTCACCAGCTCCTTCAGACTGCGGGATGTCAGGCTAGAAAACAGAATTTAACTAATTTTTGAAGACAATAAGGAGCTACTGTCCGCGGTTTTCAGATAAAGGCTCTCTAGATTTAGAAGTGTGGGGAAAAGTAGGAGAGAAATTGAAGTGGTACCAGGAGAACGGCACACCAATACGAATTGGTACTATATTATTTTATGCCCACATACCTATAAGTACCAGAATTTAATGACCTGGAGCGTAGGCAGAATGCCTCTCATCCCTATTCATACTAGCAAATCATCAGTATCAGGAAAACTTAGAGGAAAAGGAAGGGACCTGTAGGGCAACGGAGGGCATAGTTGCTAAACCTAATAATAAAAACCCGCCGCCGCTGCAAATGGAGGAAAAGGCTAGCCGAGAAAGAGTGAGGGGCCTGCCTTTCCAGGAACAGGAAAACAGTTGCGATTTTAAAATGCAAGTGGCTTCTCAGCCCTGAAATTGGAGGAGGAAGCGCTCCTCCCCACCGCTCCGTCAACCCCACTCTGGGATGATTCACAGAAGGAACTGCTCCCTACCCACTGAGCTAGTTGCTGTGGGTGCCACTGAGATCTACCTCTGCCCCCACACCCCCCTCCTCCATTAGATCCACCCCCAGCCCCTAGGAAGACTACCTCCGCTGTGCAGCAATGTCTCTGAGAGGCTGCGAAAGTGGGAAATTGGGAAGCATTTTCTGCCTTCCCCATTGTCACTAATGGGCGGGGAACCCAGCACATGAGCCTTTGCCTTTTGAGAGACATACAGACATTTAAAAAACAGCATTAAAGAAAACAAGTTTCAGTCGTCCTACACTATAGGGCTCTGGTCAGCCATCATTCACATCCTATTTACCCAAATCTATTTACAACAGCTGTCCAGTAAGTCTCTGGAATTTCACTGTGATATCACAGACTTTGTTGGCACAATAGAAATAAGCCTGCCCTAAGACAAATGATTACAAAACCACCCAATTTGCAATGTTAGTCTAAAGGAGAAAACTAATGAGACCCCTATTCCCCAAAGCAAGAATTGTTTTTATCGGTGGTTCAGGAAAAACAAGGAAAATTGCTATCACCTGGCTGGAAAATAAGGAATGGGAACACCATATTTCTTATGGTCATGTTTCCACCCAACCGGCCGAGATCTCAGGAGCCATTATGGCTTTCCAACAGTGGCCTCAGGAGCCCTTGAATATAGTTTGTGACTCTGGTTATACTGTATATACTCTCCTTCACATAGACCAGGCTCTCCTTAAGGAGTCCATTGAGCCCCCTCTATTCAGCCTGTTTTTAACCTTGCAAACTTTGCTAGATAAAAGGGAACATATTCTGTTTGTTACTCATATGCGTTCCCATATAGGCCTCCCTGGTCCTGTCTGAAGGCAATGCCTGAGCTGATGCTCTATTGAGCATAGTAGATACCTTTCAAAAAGTTGTTGCCTCCCATCAGTTTTTTTCATCAAAATAGCCATGTACTTCGCAAGAAGTTCAAACTCCCACATTCTCAGGCCAAACAAATTATTAGAAAATATCCAGATTGCCAGACCTTAGGTAAGGCATTGCCCTCTATTGAAATTAATCCTAGAGACTTAGAGCCACAAGTAATTTGGCAAACTGATGTTACCCATTAGCCCCTTTTGGGAAGTTTAAGTTTATTCATGTCTCTATTGATAGTTTCTCTGGAGCATTACATCCTTCCGCCCTTATGGGGGAATCAGCTAAAAACATCCAGGTCCATTGGCTTGAGGCTTTTAGCCACCTGGGAGGTCCACAAGTTAAAACTGACAATGAACTGGGATATATAGACCATTCCACTCAAGATTTTCTGCACAGATGGGGAATTCAACACAAAACAGGCATCCCTTACAATCTGACAGGCCAAGCAATTGTTGAACATGCCCATCATACTTTTGAAACTCTTCTTAACAAAAAAATGGGGAGCCAGGAAACCTCTCCCAGAAACCTCATAATGCTAGCCATATATACTTACAATTTTCTTAATTGCAATAATTCTCTTAATACACCAATCAAGAAACATTTCAATGGACAAAATGTAGACCATAAGGGGCCCCATACCTTAGTGTTATACAGAGGTCCTTTAGGAGAAGGAAAATGAGAGGGGCCAGTTGAATTGTTAACATAGGGAAGAGGGTATGCTCATGTTTCAGTCCCTACAGGCCCTTTGTGGCTACTTGCTAAAAGAGTGAAATCCTACCATGGGACACCGACCCCACCAACCCTTGTGGACAACTCAGAATGAGAGGTTCCAGCATTTCGAAACCTGACCAATCAGCTGTCCCAGATGACCATGACCAAATGCTGATGTCAGATCTGAGTCCATCACCAGAATCGGGGGACAGAGACCACTCCACCACCTGAACCCAAGGGGATCATGTGTGGAAACTTAAATACCCTTAATAGCAGGGCTGAAGAGGTCATGAAGGATGTAGGGGTACAAGACAGTCCTAAAAATCAATTTCTAGCCTACTTGTCAGTAGTTTCCTCTAATTTCATTAAAGCCATGCTCATACTTTTTCTGTTAGCTTGTTTTGGAGGCTTGGACCTTGCTGCTGAAACTCAGCATATTTACTCGAGCCACATCCTTGATCCACCCATATTTAAATTCCACACCTGGTGGAATTCAGAGCCTCCTTTATCTATCAATGATACCAAATGGACAGCAGGTGCTTGGCTCCCACTGGAAGGTCCTTTAGAAGAAAAATGACATTGGTTATCCATCCTTACAAATACTGTCTATGTGTCAGAACATTTGCCTGCTTGTTTTTCCACACTATCTGACACTCTGTGTTTACCTATAACTTTTAAATGGTATGCACATGCCATTGACAGTAAGGGATTTCAAGGTAATATCTCCCTCATAGGAGCCATAGGCTTTAAAGGAGAAAAGGATGGGGAAAATAGTAACCCCTGAGATGTACCCCTTTGTAAAATTAAGACAAAAACTACCGAGCCTGTAACTTGGTCGTTGTGTAGAGATCAAGAACCCTCACTCATTGATATTCCTAACACCCCACAACAGCTGAAATTTGGGGTGCAGCGTGAAAGTGTATGCTAGTGTGGATTCTACCACTGTCCCTGCCAAACTCCTATATACTGGAGTATGGGGTGGTACAAAAGGGGAACTGGGGCTCCTATTATAAGAGTCATGCCCCTGAGCCACACTAGCCCTTGGCATACTAATAGTTTGAAAATAGGACTCCCTTTTATAGAATGCCTTCTAGGATACCGTCAATATATAAAGGAGGTGGGGAGCACAAGGGCTGCATTTTTTATGGAGAATATTAGTAGTTTCTGGGTTACTGTGTATACTCCTCACCCCTATCTTTTTCTAGCTGTCCCAGGAGTGCCTCACTTAACCTATAATAACTCTAAGATATTTAGACTCTATACTTCCCCTGACTCTATCTTTGCTAGCTGTCTCACCCACACTAATGTTACTCAACTCAATCTCACTACGGTTTTTGTAGTTTGCAGACAAACAGAAATATGGCTGCCAGTTAATGTTATCCATGAATGGGAAAATCCAGGAGGCCTGGCTGCCTTCAACTGTGCTCTTTCCCAAGTGAGGTTGTGGTGCTTCTCAGGGACTCTCATCGCTTGTATTGTTTCTGTTATCATTACAGCTGCCTCTGCTGCAGTGGCTGCCACTGCTCTAGCTGAATCTGTCCAGACTGCTCATGCTCTTAATGCCATCCTCACCAATAAAACTCAAGAAATGATCTACCAGACCTGTATTGACCAGGAGATCCTTGCCAGGCTCTCAGCCATAGAGTCTACAGTAATATGGCTGGGAGTAACATGGCAAGATGCTCTTGTCACTCACCAACAACTCACTTGTGATCCAGGCTTCTCTAAGCTGTGTGTCACTCCCCTGAAGTGGAACTCCAATCAGCACTCATGGTAGGAGGTCCAACATCACTTTCGAGGAGCCTTTTCCTCCAATCTCCAAGGACAAATCAATCAACTCCAGCTTGAGGTACACCAGAAGCTTCTAGACATTAAACAACTCGCTGAGCAGGAGGTCTTTCAGACCCTGCCTAATAACTTACAATGGCTCAATTAAAATACTTGTTTTGAAGGACTGAATTTGCATGATTGGGTCATAAAGACTATAGGATGCTTCCTAATCATTGTGGTCTTTTGTGCCTTGAAATACATACAAATTGTTTTCCAGGGATCATATATGTAAAGAGAAAGTAGCAGACTTCATCGGACTTACCGCTGAGTCCACCATAACAAACAAAAAAGGGGAAGATTTTGGGGATGCCTTGGTGTGGTTTCAGAGATTGTAGCCCAACGAGAGCAAGCTCTGAAAGGGGCTAGTAAGTCTCCCTGGAAAACCAGGTAGTAATGCAGGTGGCAGGCATGACTCGATTCTAACACCTAGGGTCCCGTGGAAATCAGGCCTGACGTTTACATTATTGTCCTCTGAAGCCGGTTCTGCTCAGTGATAAACCTTGTTAGTGTAACCCAGATACTTGAGTGACACCCCCTACTTCATGATATACACCTTTACAGCCATCTGGTGCCTGCATGTCTTGCAGACCCCAACCTGAAAAGATTTCTGTGTTTCTTTAATTGTTATCTATAGATAGAGTTAGATTTTTATGACTATAGCTTGTTGGACATTGATTGAGAAGCTATGCACTTGTGCTGTATCCCCCTGCACTTCCCAACCCTAATAAAAGCCATGTAGGAGAAGGGCTGGGGGCATTCTCTACTAGAGAGAATCGCCACCCCTTTTCCCGTTGGGGTAACAAGATTGCATGTGGGATGACTCTTTATTTCCATCTATGGCAGCCCCCTGGGGACCTCGCTGGCTGAAGTCCCCCTCACATTATCTGAGTGAAGTCCCTGACTTGTCCTGTGGGAAAGAAATCTGTTTTACTTTAATCGGTGTGTTTCACATTTGATTTTCTATTATACACTTTTTTACAAAACACACTTTGAGAAATAGTAGATTGTGTCAGTCATGCTCTGCTCTTCCAACATCCTTCCTGGATGAAATTATGACTGTAGGTTTTGGGAACTTGAGTAAAATAAAGCATGTTTCAAGGTTAACAATATCGAACACAAGGAAGAAGCTATCTTAATTGCATGACATTTGTGGTTCTGTCTGTAGATGAGAAGAAGCTAAAGCAGATGCCATCATCTCATGTGGATGAATAATAATGGTGATGGTTATAAAAGCTATTATTATTATTATTACACAAAGCATAAGAACAAATTAATTCAAATACTGCTCCCTCACTATATAGTCAGGCCTCTCCACGAAAAATCATTTATATATACAGGGTAAGGGAAAAGTAGGTTTTCCAGTTGTGAGTAGACAAAATGCAGTATTTGTTATTGTATTTTTTATTTTATTTATTTATTTTTAGAGGGGAAGGGAAGCAGAGAGGGAGAGAAATATCAATGTATGGTTGCCTCTTGTGTGTCCCCTGCTGAAAACTGGCCTGCAACCCAGGCATATGCCCTGACTGGGAATCGAACCGCAATACTCTGGTTCGCAGGCCTGCATTCAATCCACTGAGCTACACCAGCCAGGGCTGTTATTGTATTATTTTTTATACAAACAACTGTAAACACACTTTTGCTCTACCTTTTGTGTGTGTATGTATGTATGTACACACATATATGGTCTGTCCACAATGTATCCAGTCATGTAACATAAAAGACAGAGACATTTGTGAGAAACACTGTACATAGGAAAATGATGCTTCAGTCCCCTTCAAAGTAGGCACCTTGGGGCCTCACACAGTTCTCCCAATCACCATTAGCTATCCCATAGTATTTTCCTGAATCTCACTGATGGTCTGAAATCTCTCCCCTTTCGAAGGCAATTCTACTTTTGGGAAAAGCCAGAAGTCACAGGGTGCCAAATCCATGCATTAGGGGGCTGAGTCACCTGGTTGATTGGATGTTTCCCTTCAAAACTCTGCACTAGGTATGATGCATGAGTGGGCACGTTGTCCTGATGAAACTGCCAATCACCAGTTGCCCATAGCTGCAGCCTTCTTAATCATCCAAATAGCTTCCCTGGAGCTTAATGCAAAAATTTGATACAGATTCATTTCTCCACTCACTCAGTAATTTTGAGTGCAATGGCCACACAGTACATATACTCCGTCTACCACCCTTATTGACTAGTACAGTGAAGTCATCATTGTTCACGTACGCACATTCCAGTCCACTCTCCTTGGCTGCTAGGTTACATTGATATTGCACAAACAAACCATTCTTGTTAAATTAACAATGGTTGGATTTTTTTCTGGACAAATATATTTTACACATACACACACACACAGACTTACTATGAGGAACTGGCTGACATGAATATGGAGTTTAAATCTTACAATCTGCCAACTGCCAGCTGGAAATCCAGCAAAGTAAGTGATGCAATTGGTCTGAGTCCAAAGGCCTAAGAACCAAGGGAACCAATGATATAAATCTTAGGATAGTCTGAGGGCAGGAGAAGACTGATGTATTGGCTCAAATAGGCAGTCAAGAAGAGAGGTAATCTCCCTTTTGTCTACCTTTTTGATCTGTTCAAGAAGTCAAAGGATTGCATGTGGCTTACCCAGGTAGAGAAGAGCAAGGCACTCCACTCAGTCTACCTGATTCACATGCTAATGTCTTCAGTAATCCCCCTCCTGAACACACCCATAAATAATTCCTAGCCAGACACTCAGGCATACTATGACCCAGTTAAGTTGACACATAATGTTAACCATTACACTTATCATAAGTGGCCTTTAAAAATGTAGAAAACTGATTACTATACATAATTGACATGACTTTATTCTTGTACTTCAGCACATGACAGTTTTTCTGTCTGTAGTTAAGGAAATTTGTTGAAGGCACTCACTCTTTAAAACAAACCTACATATAAAAATCAATTGCAAGAGATTCATTTGACTAAGCTTCTACACAAAGTTTCAGAGTAGAAGTGATGAATTTTTTTAAAAGACATACTAAAGCCTTCAATGTGTGAAATAAATTTGGGCAACCCCATTTTTAAATGTCATGACAAACCTAGAAACAATTAAGTGAATATAACTAATTAAAACCAAATTACTAAATCGATAGAGTAATTTAGCCTGAACTAAAACTCACTTTAGCAGACTTGAACTACTTAGATTTGACAAGCTGTGTACTGGGTCTCAATTAGATAATATGATGCTGTTGGCTATGAAACTTGCACAAAATCTTTCATTCTTAGATTTGAGATTAATGATAAGGTAAAACAGAATGTTCTCAGAACATATAATCTGTGCAAATGTTCACAATAATCCACAGCATTAGCTCTATTAGTATGATTATACACAGGCTAGCTAGCCACGTTCCATAGGTTGAGAACCACTATTAAGATGGTGTCTATATTTAAGACACAGATCCAAATTAATTGTAAATGACTTAATTTGCATGTATAAACTTTATTTTAGGTTTATGCTTGTTATGCTGCCTGTTTTTTGGGCAAAATTGCCCCTGGTAAAGAGTTGCTGATAGAACTGGAGAGTCAGGTGTAAAAATTCCTCTATGGAATTTAAGAGGTAGCATAAGATCCCGATGTCCTTGCAAGCACGCCAAAGTAAGGGATATGGAGTATGGAGAAGTCATTTCTAGAAAAGATTTGGATGAAATACGGAAATAAGCTATTCACATTTTTGCTTATCTGTGCAGATAGTGAACTTATGATACTGGCATATCAATAAATGGTAGCGTTCAGGTCATAAATTGATTTAGTCTCTCTGGTTATATGAATATAATCCTGAGAGATTTGCAAGAACTTGATAGTATGATTTTCACAATAGCAGTAATTTATCTCACTAAGATTGAGAAATATCAATTTTCAGAGCCATAATTTTATTAATAATTTTTCTGTACATAGGTGAAGTATATACAGTTGAGCCTTGAACAATGTGGAGATTAGAGGGTATCAAATAATTATGCAATTAGAACCTTATCAATAATATAGTTGACTAACACATTTTGTATATGTATTATATTTTGTATACTGTGTTCTTACAATAAAGTAAGCTAGAGAAAGTGTGATTGAGAAAATCATAAGGAAGAGGAAATATATTTACTTTGCTGTATGTGTTTATTGGTAAAATTTGCATATTAGTAGAATGACACAGTTCAAACCAGTGTTGTTCAAAGGTCAACTGTAATTCATGAGCCAGTTCATGTGCTGGTAAATCGTGTTTGTAACTGAACTTTGTATTTAGGAAAGAAACTAATCACTTATATGGAGAGATTTCATCTGCCTCTCTCACCAACTTGCTAATACTTGAGTTTTTTCAACAAAGAATAAAATCTTTTTTCAGTAATTAGAGAAGAATATTAAATTAATCCAGAGATATAAATGACTGATATTCAATCCTTTCTTGAAAATTTTATAAGATTAATTGAAAAAAGTTGGAAACTGGTAGAAGGGATACATTAGCATAAAATGAGTCTCACCTACCAAGGAGCCTGCTGATGTTGATAATAGACTAATATTGATAAAGATGCCTAGAAGCATATTTTGGTTCAGCAAGATTCAGAAGCATATTTTGACTAACTGGAGAATAAACAAATCATAATCATGCAGTGAAACTTCTAATTATATCAAGTCTGTTTAAATATTAATGATCCAGAGGAGATGTCAGCCAAATGGTAGACTGGGGAGTTCTAGTTCTTCATTTCCTTATGGAAAATTTAAAAACAAACAAAAGAAAACAGAAAAAAACAACCTAGAGTCTGGCTAAAATAAGTATTGGAGCTCTGGAAAACAATCAAAGGTCTATAACAACCAATCAAGAAAAAGCAGACTTCAAATCTCCTGGAGATTTCTTCAGCATATTCACCATTACCCGACTTTTTTCCTAGTGCTGCATGGTCTTGGCCTGGAGAAGGCAGCCACTTAGTTTCCAATTTTCTCTCTCAAACTATAGGAAAGAGAGCACTGTTCTACCTTATCTGAGGTTTGCCCGAGTAACTGGTCTTGTTTCACTTGGAGCTTGGGTAGGAAAATGCAATCGGTGGTGTGTGGTAAAAGCTGCTGAGAATCTAAGACCCACAGATATGTGAGCCAAGAGATTATGGATGGAGACATTCAATTGACCATCTAAGGCAGAAGTCCAGTTCCCATTTCTTTCCTTTAAGTTGAGGGAAGCAGAGCAGAACCTATTCGTAGCATTCTAGCCTGAGTGAAGGCTACTTAAAGGATGGTTCTCAGTTTTACCTAACTTGGATCTCAGGCTGGGAAAAGCAGTGAAAAGCAGCAAGTGCCTCTTGTAAAAGCTTAAGGGGACTTTAGCCTTGGCTGGTGTAGCTCAGTGGATTGAGTGCAGGCCTGTGAAACACACGATTATGGTTCGATTCTCAGTCAGGGCACATGCCTGGGTTGGAGGCCAGTTCCAAGCAGGGGACACACAAGAGGCAACCATACATTGATATTTCTCTCCTTCTCTCCTTCCCTTCCCCTCTAAAGATAAGTAAGTAAAATCTTTAAGAAATATTATGAAAGCTTAAGGGGGTCTACAGACCCACAAGACCCTGGAGCAAGAGGTTATGGGTGGAGACATATAATAGACCATTAAAAGCCCCAAGGAGAAGCTGGGGTGACACCCTTTAGGAAATTAAGACACTCAAAAGAAGCCATGTATATGTGCAAACTGAAAAATTCACATATGAGCCCAGGCAAGATGCATGCTGGAAAAAGGCTGGAGAAGATATTAAGCCTTCATCTTAGGCTGATTCCAAGGACCAAAGTTTATACAGCTAATAAATAGAGGACTTTCTGCACAAATGTTTTAATTTTAATGAAGTTCTCTTTATCTATTTTTCCTTGTTGCTAGTATTTTTTTAAAGATTTTTATGTATGTGTTTTTAGAGAGAGGAAGGAAAGGAAAAAGAGAGGGGGAGAAATAGCAATGTGTGGTTGCCTCTCACATGTTCCCTACTGAGGACCTGGCCCTCAACCCACGCATGTGCCCTGTCTAGGAATCAAACCGGTGACCGTTTGGTTTGCAGCCCATGCTCAATACTCTGAGCTACACCAGCCAGGGCTCATTACTAGTGTTTTTGGTGTCACATTCAAGAACTCAACAAAAACAAAATAATATCTAATAAAACAGGGACAAAAGACTTGAATGGACATTTCTCCAAAGAATATATACAGAACATGAAAAGATGCTCAACACCACTAATCATTAGGGAAATGCAAATTAAAAGTACAGTGTTATACTACTTCACACCCATTAGGATGGCAAATATTCAAAAGAAAAGCAGAAATAACAAGTGTCAGTAAAGGTGTAGAGAAACTGAAATCTTTCTATGTTGTTGGTGGGAGTATAACATGGTTCAGCAGCTATGGAAAAGATTATTAACATTTTGTTTTGATTATTTAATATTTTAAAATCTCAGGGAAACACCCCAAAAGTACATCAGTAGGGGAAAGAATAAACAAATTTTGACCTTTTCACACAATGGTTTGCCATTGTGTGAAAAGGAACAATGAAAAGGAACAAACTACTTTTATACCCAACAATAAGGATGAAAATCACTAACATCATGCTGAGAAAAAGGAGCTGGGGACAAGAAGAATATACAGTGTGTTTGTTTATATAAACCTATAGAAAACAAAATTTATCAATGATGACAAACGAACAATTGCCTGTGTTGTGTGTGGTGAGGTTGACTGGAAAGGCACATGAGCAAACTTTCTGGAGTTAAGGAAATATTCTACATCCTTGTGAAAATATGAGTTACATGGGCTTTTGCATTTGCCAAAATGTATTGTGTTGTACACTTTGCATCTGTACATTTTTAATCTGAGTACAAAATAATAAGTTTGTAAACAAAATTAATGAGTGAAAGGTTGAAAGCAAGCTGCCTTTATAGTTTAAAAATATGTGTGTCCTTCGATCCAAAAATTTCATTTGTAACAGTGTTCCAAGGAGATAATAACATGCATATATCTATGTATCTATAACTTATTTATCAAATTATACTTTCTTTCTTTTTTAAAAATTTTTATTTTTATTTAATTCTTGTTCAAGTACAGTTTTCTGTTTTATATTCCCAGCCCTGCACCCCACAGTGCTCCCCACCTCCCTCCCATTTCCACCCCCCACCTTAGTTATTGTGCACGTGTCCTTTATACTTGTTCATGTGAGTCCATCCCCTTTTCTCCTATGATTCTCTCCCCTCTGGACCCTGTCAGCCTGTTCCATATTTGAGTGTCATTGGTCATATTTTGCTTGCTTGTTTGTTTTGTTGTTTAGATTCCTGTTAATGGTGATATCATATGGTATTTGTCTTTCACCTCCTGGCTTATTTCGCTCAGCATAATGCTTTCCACTTCGATCCATGATGTTGCAAAGGGTAGGAGCTCCTTCTTCCTTTCTGCACCATAGAATTCCATTGTGTAAACGTACCATAGCTTTTTGATCCAGTTATTTACCGATGGGCACCTAGGTTGCTTACAACTCTTGGCTATCGTGAATTGTGCTGCTATGAACATCGGGGTGCATAGGTTCTTTTGGATTGGTGCTTCAGGGTTCTTAGGATATACTCCTAATAGTGGAATTGCTGGGTCAAAAGGCACGTTCATTTTTAGTTTTCTTAGAAAATTCCACACTGCTTTCCATAGTGGTTGTACCAGTCTGCAATCCCACCAACAGTGAACTAGGGTCCCCTTTTCCCCACAACCTCTCCAGCACTTGTTTTTTGTTTCTTTATTTATGATAGCCATTCTGACTGGTGTAAAGTGGTATCTCATTGTGATTTTAATTTGCATCTCTCTGATAGCTAGCAATATTGAGCATCTTTTCATGTGTCTCTGGATACTCTGTAAGTCCTCCTTGGAGAAGTGTCTGTTCAAGTCCTTTGCCCATTTTTTAATTGGGTTAGCTGTCTTCTTAGAGTGAAGTCGTGTGAGTTCTTTGTATATTTTGGAGATTAAACCTTTGTCTAAGGTATCATTGGCAAAGATGTTTTCCCAAGCTGTTGCTTCTCTTTTTATCTTGATACTGTTTTCCTTAGCCATGCAGAAGCTTTTAATTTTGATGAGATCCCATTTGTTTATTCTTTCCTTTATGTCCCTTGCTCTAGGGGAGGTATCAGTAAAAATCTTGCTGCATGGAATATCTGAGATTTTCCTGCCAATGCTCTCTTTCCTCTAGGGCTTTAATGGTTTCCTGGCTTATATTTAAGTCTTTTATCCACCTTGAATTAATTTTGGTGCTTGGTGTAAGTTGGTGCTCGAGTTTCATTTTTTTGCATGTAGTTGTCCAGTTCTCCCAACACCATTTGTTGAAAAGGCTATCTTTACCCCATTTTATGTTACTGCCCCCTTTGTCGAATATTAATTTACTGTAGAGAGTTGGGTTTATTTCTGGGCTCTCTGTTCTTTTTTAATTATTTATTTATTTTTGGAGGGGAAGCGAAGGAGAGAGGGAGAGAGAAATATCAATGTATGGTTGCTTCTCATGGGTCCCTGCTGGGAACTGGCCTGCAACCTAGGCATGTGCCATGACTGGGAATCAAACCACGGTTATTTGGTCCACAGACCCGAGCTCAATCCACTGAGCTAAACCAGCCAGGTGGGCTCTCTGTTCTATTTCATTGGTCTATGTGCCTATTTTTATGCCAGTACCAGGCTGTTTTGATTACAGTGGCCTTGTAATACAGTTTAATATCAGGTATTATGATCCCTCCTACTTTGTTCTTCTTTCTCAAAATTGCAGCTGCTATTTGGGGTCTTTTATGGTTCTATATAAATTTTTGAAGTGTTTATTCTATGTCTGTGAAATATGCCATTGGTACTTTCATAGGTATTGCACTGAATCTGTAAATTGCTTTGGGTAGTATGGACATTTTGATGATGTTAATTCTTCCAATCCATGAACACGGTATATGTTTCCATTTGTTTGTGTCTTCCTTGATTTCTTTCTTCAGTGTTGTGTAGTTTTCTGCATACAGGTCTTTTACCTCTTGGTTAGGTTTATTCCCAGATATTTTATTTTTCTTTTTGCTATATTGAATGGTATTTTTTTCCTGATTCCTGCTTCTGCTGCTTCATTGTTGGTATACAAAAATGCCTTTGATTTCTGGATATTGACTTTGTATCCCGTTGTTTTGCCAAATTCATTTATTAGTTCCAGCAGTTTTTTGGTAGAGTCTCTAGGATTTTCCATGTACACTATCATGTCATCTGCAAACAGTGCCAGTTTTGTTTCCTCCTTTCCGATTTGGATGCCTTTTATTTCCTTTTCTTGTCTGATTGCTGTGGCTAGAACTTCTAATACTATATTGAATAGAAGTGGTGAAAGTGGGCAACCTTGTCTTGTTCCTGATCTTAGTGGAAAAGCTTTTAGTTTTTGCCCATTGAGTATGATGTTGGCTGTAGGTCTTTCATATATGACCTTTATTATATTGAGGAATGCTCTCTCCATTCCCATTTTTATGAGTACCTTTATCATAAATGGGCATTGTACCTTATCAAAAGCTTTTTCCGCATCTATTGATATGATCATGTGGTTTTTGTCTTTGCTTTTGTTTATGTGATGTATTACATTAATGATTTACAAATATTGAACCATCCTTGCATCCCTGGGATGAATCCCACTTGGTCATGGGTTTCTCTTTTAATGTAATTTTTATCGTTGTTCAGTTACAGTTGTCCCAATTTTTCCCCCCATTGCTCTCCTCTTCCCCAACTAAACCCCTGCTCCCAAAGACAATCCCCAAGGCTTCTTATACATTGTAAAATCTAGAGCAATCTGAAAGTCCTTTTTTTGGAGATCATTTGAATAAAGTGTGATATGCCATTTAATGGAAAAATATGCAGCCATTTAAAATTGGATTGTATGTCTTGGTTTATTGACAGAAAAGGATGTATATGACTTTTTGAGTACAAAAATATATCGATATAAGTGTAGTGTTACTCTTTATATATTACTTGTGTATAGTTAAGTAGGTAGATACCTAGAGCACATACTCATGAAAGGATAGACACAAAAGAATTAATGTTTTATTTCTAAGAGTTTAAATTCAAAGTAAATTTTACTTCAATAGTTATGCATTATATCAAAAATGTTATGATAAGAATATATTATTTACATAAGTAGAGAAAATATAAAGCTATTTTCATTCTGAAAAATAAAATGCAAGTTACTTTTGAAAACAATTTTTCTTTAAATTAATGTGAGGAAATGCATAATTTCCTCTGCCAGGGAATTATATAACACTAAGGAATAATTAATTATGTAAAAAATATATGAACAACAACTTCTGTATTCTCTACCATTTATTTATGGGCAGTAACAAGATTTTTTTCATTTCTAGAATTCATAAACAATTCTAAAGTATACTAAGTCTATTCTAATTAGCTTGTCCTTTCTTGGTATGTGTGTATATCTGTATATAATTTTAGTTTTAAATAGTATTCTCTTATATTCAGGGTTCATATATAGAAAGCAGATGGTTGTCAAAGAGACAAGATAAGAAAAGACCTGTTTGTTCACCTTCCAGAAGTGAAGATTTCTAATTAATTTTGCTTTCACTTTACAGATGTCAGTTGAGGTAAGCTATCAACTTTCCAACTGGCAGGCTAGCTGATGAAAATTCACCCTACATTTTTTATGCTTTTTGGCATTTTACGGGTTGCTCAATGTTGTAATAAGCAACAAAAAAGTTTAAGGATTGATTAAAACCTTATTAATGGAACTGTGCAAATGCATCCCCAAGAGCCTTTTGTTATAATTCAAGGAAGTTTATTCCAAACTCTTTCATTCCGATGTGCTTAAGACTAATGAATAATAGGCATTTGAATTGTGAATAGAAGTAGAAATACTGTATAGTATGAATAATAATTTTTACAAATCATATGCCTAACTGTTGTTAATTACCATAGAGAATATACAATAAAGGAAAATAAATGATGTTTAGCCTATTCGGAGAAATTTCACCTTACTTTCTTATATAAGCAAATTCGTCCACAGGTTTCGATAGGCATTTAGACACATAAAGTAGTACAAAAACCCCAGTTCAACAAACAGCTGTAAGCATTTTCTGTTATTTACAGAACATCTTTTCAAAACGTCCACCAGTTTTAAGTTGTACTTGTAAGGAATAGCTATCACTTACAGTAAATTAAAAAAAATCCAAGTATCTTTTTCTCAGCATTAATCGTCTTTATTTCTCAATACAAAAATGGATTCATTGCAGTTGAATTGTTTTTCAGACCAGAAAAGTCATAGTTTACCATAGTCTGAGAAACAGACTCTAGTATTTGCATGCATATGATTATTGAGAAATGGTCTCAAAACTATCATCATAAGCATATGTTCATGATATAGTCTTTCCTATAAGTCAGTGGGCAACTGCTCAGCTATCTGCATGCTGAGCAGCCCAGCACCAAGTAATAGGCAAGAGTCACAAAAGGAAACTATGCTATTCACTCAGCTTTTATTGAATGCAGGTTCACTCACAGTAGAACATCAACATACATTAACATCCTACTCACATTCTAACAATCTAAGAAAAGCATAACATACACACACAGCAACCAATGGGGAATAACAAACCCAGGTCCCAGAGTCTCGGTCTACAGGTCTGGGAGACAGCATGATGGGCAAGGGTGTTGTCACCTTCTTTCAAGGAACCACCTCTGGAATCAGGTGGGCAGCAGGGCAGGCGAAGTCCTCTGTCCAGCAGGGCAGAACCTCTGGTGACCGATATCAAGGGAAATCAGAGTGGTGTGGAGCTCAGCTGTCTCAGCAGTGGTCTGGAGCCTGTCTCAGTTATACCTTTAAAGTGGTGTACTCCACCCTTCTGGATATCTTGTTAAATGTCTTGGCGCCCCCAAATGCTAGTGGGGAATTTCCCCAGGAGCTTATCTATGGGTGATCCTGTTCTGCAGACATGGCTGTTCTGATATTGTGTGCAGTTATCTTAAGCGTGTCTCCTTGCCAGGTGTGTCTAAGGTGACTTAAGTAGTTTTCCTCTTGACTCACAGTGTTGTGGCTGACTGGCAGCCATCTTGGTTGACACGAGTGACTCCACTTTGTTTTATAAACGTTATGCTATCGTGACCAATGCCATTTTGTCAGTCCTAATCTCCACAGTGAGGAAGGAGTTTGGGCAGAGACAGTAGTTGAACTGTCACAAGATTGCACCAGAGGACTTTACCAATCTTACAGGGAGCTCTGGGACTGGTATGGCCCTTACAGGTAACTCAAATGGAGGCAAGGTTGCCAAGCCTTTGTAACCTCTTCATCAATCAGTTATTCAATGTGAGATGCCCCCAGGAAAAGAGTGTCACCTTGGGGGAAGCACCTCCATTAAAGTGACTACAACGCAGCTGGGTGAATAACACCACAGGCCTGAATAAGGAAAGAATCTGGATGTTTAACTACAGCATCCACTACAACTAATAAAAACTGCACACAATGCTAGAACATTAAAATAAAAAAAGTAAAAATCTCCCATAATCCCATCAACCATACTTTAGTAAAGTTAACTTTTTGTTTGATCTTGGTATATAACCCAAGCCTAAAAACCCACAAGTCATTCCTGACTACTCCTTTCTCCTCTGTCTCAGTTCTACATCTAATCAACAACCTAGCAACTGTTGACAATTTTATACACTAAATGATTCTTAAATCTATCTTTCTTCCACTGTTGTCCTTATTTCATGGTCCTAATTCAGGCCCTCAGCATCTCTTGCTTCATTTATGACCTCTGCAGTTTTACTAGTTCCCTGACTCATTGGCTGTTGTTATTTCACTCCTACTTGCCTTAAGTCTTTCAGTCAGACTTTTTCTTTCCAACATATACTACAATGTTTCATGATTTGAGTTTGCTTAATTTTATGCTTTTTCCCTGAACTATTATTTCTGTGCTTAACATACCAGTGTCCTCTGCCAAATACATATGCAGACCCCCATGCACCACACTATTCCACACCTTGGCTCTATGACTGACTTGTTTAACTCCTCTTCATCTTTTCAGGCTCATTGTTCCCTTACAATGCCCACCCCCCATCTTAGACTGTGTTCTCAAATCACCCCCCAAATACTTCTATTAGAGCATTTACTAATGAATGCCTAAAGACTTCCACTGGCTTTCCATTACGTTTACTATAAAATCTAAATTTCTTACCCTGGTTTCCAAAGCTCTACATAATCTGACCTTTGCTTGCCTTTCAGAATCTGTCATGGCCCATCCATTCTTTCTTCTTTCTTTTATATTTGTTATTATAATTATGTATTGTTTTTGAGTGTACAGCCTTGTGATTAGACAATCATAACCTTTATGTACCTTTAGATATTTCCAGTACCCTAACTGGCACCATATATAGTTACTACAATATTATTATTTCTCTTTCTGTTCTTTAATTACATGTCCGCCAACATCATTCAGGTATTGAGGCCTTTTTGTGGTTTGCAGGCCCGCACTCAATCCACTGAGCTACACCAGCCAGGGCTTGGGGCCTTTTTATATAGGTGTTTCCCTATGCCAGGAATGTTATTGTCCCCAATCTTCACATGGCCTGCTTCTTGTCATTGAATTCTCCAGTTAAATGGTATCTTCTTGGAGAGTTCTCTTGAGCACTCCAGCTTAGTTACCCTGTCATTAGCATAGCCCTGTTTCTGTTTCTTCATAGAACTTACCACAAGGTAGAACTACCTTGGCTACTTTCCTCCTCACTATTTGAGTAAAACACCCAGATGACATTAGATATATATTTGGCTTATCTACCACTGTTTCCCCATCATCTAGAAAATTGCCTGAGACACAATAGTCAGTTGATAAATATTTGGTGAATAAATAAATGGAGAATTATTTGTGTCTTTGTTTTCTATTAAACTATATGCTTCTCAATACTAGAGCATGTGCTTTGATTTGAAATCCTTATGTTTATCACTAGCTCTAAACAAAAGTGCAATGAATGAAGCATAAGCTTGATAATGTAGTGTTTAACTATTTTATTTCTATAATTTTGGGTCCTGTACTGTGGGGTTCCTGGGATCATGTCCATTTGTCATACTTTGTGATTGCTTGTTTTAGATTGGGTAAAACTTTAGAGAAATAATCTAGGTCTATGAGTTCTTTTTAAAATTTATTTATCATTATTATTTTTTAAAGATTTTATTTATTTATCTTTAGAGGGGAAGGGAAGGAGAGAGGGAGAGAAATGTTAACGTATGGTTGCCTCTCATGCATCCCCTGATGGGAACTGGCCTGCAACCCAGGCATGTGCCCTGACTGGGAGTTAAACTGCAATCGTCTGGTTCCCAGGCTCATGCTCAATCCACTGAGCTACACTAGCCAGGGCTCATTATTATTATTTTTAATTGTTCATTTTGTTGCATGTTTCTATTACCATTTATCTCTCTTATATCCTCTTCCATGTCTACTCATACAAGTTGATTAGAAAATACATAAATATATAGAGGATAAGAGTATCCAAAATTTTCACTGTCTGAAAACAAGATACAAATAAAATAAGAAAAGGGGAAGGCTGAGAATGAACTCTGTGGATAGGTTTTACAATGGGAAGTATTGGAGAATCAAATACCTAGGGATAAGTGTAACCAGGATAATGGGTTGTACTGTGAAAAGTACAAATACTTTGCCAAAAGAAACTGAAGAAGACCTAAGCAAGTGGAAAGACATGCTGTGTTCATCATAGGAAGGCGTGATATTGTTAAGATGTAAATACTACCCAAAATGTTTACAGATTCAATGCAATCCTCATCAAAATTGCTGCAGCCTGTTTCTGCAGAAACAAAAGCTTATCCTCCAATTCATATGGAGTGGCTAAGGGCCCTGAAGATGGAAAACAATTTTGAAAAAGAAGAACATATTTAGAAGACTCACTTCAAAACTACAATAATCAAGACAGTGTAGTACTTGCAGAACTATATACGTATAGATCAATAGCATAGAATTGGGAATCCAGAAATAAACCCATACATCTATGGCCAACTGAGTTTTGACAAGTGTTCCAAGTTCATTCAATGGAGAAAAAAGAGTCTCTTCAACAAATGGTGCTGAAACAACTGGATATGCATGTGCAAAAGAATGAAATTAAACCACTGCCTTCTATCGTATGCAAAAAATAACTCAAAATGCATCAGTGACCTAATATAAGATCTAAAACCATAAAATTTATAAGCAAACATAGGGATAGATTTTTATGACTTTGAATTTGGCAATGAGTTCTTATATATGACACCAAAATATGAAAAAAACAAAAGAAAAAAATAGATAAATTCAGCTCCATCAAAATTTAAAATTTGTGTCTCAAATTACATTATCAAGAAAGTATACAGACAATCTTAAAAACTAGAGAAGACATTTGCAAATCACATATCTGATGTGAGTTCAATAACCATTGTATATAAAGAACTCCTACAACTTAACAATATAAAAGACAATCCAATTAAAAAGTAGACAAAGAACTTGAATAGATTTTCTTTAAAGAAGATATACAAATGGCCAATAAGCACATGAGAAGACATTCAACATCACTAGTCATTAGGACAATGCAAATAAAAACCACAGTGTGATACCTTTTCACACCAACTAGCATAGCAATACTAAAAAAAAACTTTTTTAAAAATTAAAATAATATTTACTGAGGGTGTAGTGAAATTGGAATTCCCACACATTTTTAATGAGAGTGTAAAATGGTGCAGCTATTGTAGAAATAGATTGGCAATTCTTCAAAAAGCTAAACATAGAATTAACATATGATCCAGAAATTCCATTCCTCTGTATATATCCCAAGGAATCTTAAAGAAGAACTCAAAGTGGTACTTACTTGTACAACAATGTTCATTGAAGCATTATTCACAATAGCCATTAGTTAGAAACAACTTGAGAGTCCATCAACAAATGAATGAGGAAACAAAATCAAATATACACATATCTAATAGAATATTACTCAGCCATCAAAAGGAATAAAGTTCTGTGTGCAACAGCATGGATAAACCTTGAAAATATATGCTATTTAAAATGAACAGGACACAAATAAAAGACAAATATTTTATAATTCCACTTATATGAAATATCTAAATGGGTAAATTTATAGAGAAAGGAAATAGACTAGTATTACCAGAGGCTGGGGGAGGGAAGAATGGATAATTATTGCTTAATGGTTACAGAGCTCTTCTTGATAGTAATTAAAAATATTTTGGAAATATACAGTGGTGATGTTCAAACAATATTATGAATAAAATTAATGTACACTGAAATGCCTAAAATGGCAACTTTTATGATATATATATATATATATATATATATATATATATAGCTATACACATATATATCCCATAAAATTGGTTATGGGAAAAAAGTTATTAGGTAAAAATTATGAAAATCTAAAGAAGATATGGACCATAGTTAACTTGAATGTATTTATATTGATTCATCAATTGTGACTAATGAAGCATACTGATGTTAGATGGTAAAAATAAGGGAAACCATGTGTGGTGTATAGGGGAACTGTCTGCATTATATTTGCAATTTTCTATAATCTAAAATGGTTGAAAAATAAAGAATATTTTTAAAAGCAGAATAGTACAATGGGCGAGAGTCTGGAAAATCTATATAAAGCAAACTAATCTTTTAAAAAAGATTTTGTTTATTTATTTTTAGAGAGAGGGGAAGAGAAAGAGAAAGAGACAGAGAGAAACATCAGTGGATGGTTTTCCCTCATGCGCCCTCTACTGGAGACCTGGCCTGCAACCCAGGCATGCGCCCTGACTGGGAATCATCTGGGGATCCTTTGGTTCACAAGCCCATGCTCAATCCACTGAGCTACATCAGTCAGGCAAGCAAAATAATTTTTAATAATACATGTAGCCACAGAAATAAAATATTTCTGTAAAACATAAAGTTCAGAAATAGACTGAGTTACAAATAATAGTGATGCATCTCATAATAGAAGTGACCATTTATTGGGTGTCTTTCATTCGTCAGACATTTTATTTACATAATTCTCAGTCTTTCCAATAATCCTTCATGTCAAGTACTATGTGGCCACAGTTTACACACATGGAAGTTGTGGTTCAGTTGAGGTCACACAACCAGGCCAACATGACACAGCTTGTAAGTAACAGAACGTGAAATTGAAACCAAGTCTGTATGATTATCAAACCTGTAATTATTAAAGAAATTTTAAATTTCTGTGGGCAAATAAATAATCTAAATATTCCCTTTAAATGCAACAATATATACTTGATATGAATTAGATGCAATTCATCAAATTATAGAAATTAAACAGAAAATATATTAAAAATATTTATCACATTTGCATAAAATATTTTATCTATGAAGTGATAGTTATAAAGAATAAAACTGCCATATTTGACATTAAAATTTTTAAGTATAAAATAAGAATTAAGCAATATATAGATAAGGTAGAAATTGTGGAAAATATTTGCACTGCATATAACCCAGTGTCTGCACCTATGATATAGCAAGCGCGTATTAAACTTTGTAGAAACTATATCAAGTTCTCAATAAAAAATGGACAATGAATTTAAACAGATATTTCCTACAGTGGAAAATTAATGACTGAACATGTTGGGAAATGTGAATTCACTCTACATATAACCAAACTGGTGTTATTTTGATATTTTATGAAAGCACAAAAATATTTATATATGATAATAAGCACGATTGGTAAGCTATTAATGTATTTCAACTCAAATGCCATTGCCAATTTGAAATAACCTTTTATAAAATGTAATGGAAATGTGAACTGTCAGCTACTGCTACTTTATTCTCTCAAGAAAGTTTATTTTTTAAATTTGTTTTTTTTAAGATTTTATTTATTTATCTTCAGAGAGGAAGGGAAGGAGAGAAGGAGAGAAATATCAATGTATGGTTGCCTCTGGTGTGTCCCCTGCTGGGAACTGGCCTGCAACCCAGGCATGTGCCCTGACTGGGAATTGAACCGTGATCCTGTGGTTCGCAGGCCCGCGCTCAATCCACTGAGCTACACCAGCCAGGGTGTTTTATCATAATTTTTCCATGATCATTTAGTCCCCTTACATACCCTACTGCAAGCAATCACCAAACTGTTGTCCACATCCAAAAGTCATTTTTCCTTTTTTCTCAATCTCTCTACCCTCTAACCCACCCTTAGCTATCATCCTGCTATCTATAAGTCTGTCTCTATTTTGTTTGTTAGTTCAGCTTGTTCATTAAATTCCACATGAGTGAAATCATATGTTATTTGTCTTCCTCTGACTAATGTTCTCTAGGCCCATCCATACTGTTGCACAAGGTAAAATTTTCATTTTTTATGGTTGAGTAGTATTCCATTGTGTAAATGTCCCATAGTTGTTTTATCCACTCATCAACTGATAGATACTTGGTTCCATATCTTGGCAAGTGTAAATAATGCTTCAATAAGTGTGATTCAAAACATAAACAAAAGGAAGGATAAAAACCATATGACCATAACAATAGATACAGAAAAAGCATCTGATAAAATCTAGCACACATTTATGATAAAACTCTGAGCAAAGTAGAAATAGAGGGAACATACTTAAACATAGTAAAAGCCATATATGACAAACTTACTGCCAGCATCATACTCAGTGGGCAAAAACTACAAGCATTTCTCTTAAGATCAGGAAGAAGACAGGGATGTTTGCTTTCACTTCTCTTATTCAACATAGTACTGGAAGTCTTAGCCGCAGCAGTCAGAGAGAAGAAGAAATAATAGGCATCCAAATTGGAAAGGATAATGTAAAACTGTCTTTATTTGCAGATGACATGATACTGTATTTAGAGAATCCCAACTATCCCACCAAGGAACTATTAAAACTGATAAATGAATTCAGCAAAGTAGCAGGATACAAAATTAATATCAAGAAATCAGTTGCATTTTTATATGCCAATAATGAACTAATGGAAAGGAAAATTAATAAAAGAATCTCATTCATGAATAATGAAAAGAATAAGATACCTAGGAATAACTCTAACGAAGAAGTAAAAGACCTGTACTTAGAATATTATAAGACACTAAATAAAGAAATTGAAAAAGATACTAAGTGGAAGCACATATGGTGTTCATGGATAGGAATAATTGACATCACTAAAATATCCATACTACCCAAAACTATCCATATAGTCAACACAATTCCAATAAAGATTCCAATGTAATATTTTACAGAAATAAAATAAATATTTAAAAAATATAGAGGACCTTTTGTGATTCCTTTGGAATCACAAAAGGTCCTCTATAGCAAGAGTGATTCTGAGAAAGAATCATAAAGTTGGTCGAATCGCATTACTGAATATCAAACTATAAGGCTACAGTAATCAAAACAGCATGAAGCCTGCATAAAAACAGGCATATAAATCAAGGAAACAGAATAGAGATCCCAGAAATAGACGCACACACTTATAGTTAATTAGTATTCAAGAGAAGCAAGCACATGCAATGGGCAAAAAGATAGTTTATTGAATAAATGGTGCTGGGAAAATTGGACAGATACATGCAGATAAATGAAACTAGACCACCTGCTTATACCACACAAAAGACTAAATTCAAAATGTACTGAAGACTTAAATGTTAGATCTGAAACCATAAAAACCCTAGAAGAAAACATAGGCAGCAAAATCTCAGACATTGCTTGTAGCAATATTTTGTCAGATATATCTCCTCAGGAAGGGAAACAAAAAGAAAAATATACAAATAGGACTACATCAAAGTAAAATTTTTGCACAGTGCAGAAAATCATCTACAAAATAAAAAGACAGTCTACAGAATGGGATTACATATTTGCTGATACATCTGATAAGGGGTTAATATTCAAAATTTATAAAGAAGTCACAAAACTCAATACCAAACAAACAAACAACCCAATTCAAAAATAGACAAAAGACTTGCACTGGTTGGTGTAGCTCAGTGGACTGATCGCGGGCCTAAACCACACGATCACTGTTCAATTTCCAGTCAGGGCACATGCCTGGATGGCAGGCTAGTTCCCAGCAGGGGACTCACGAGAGGCAACCATACATTGATATTTCTCCCCTCTTCTCCTTTCCTTTGTCTCTAAAGATAAGTAAATAAAATCTTAAAAAAAAGACCTCAATAGACAGTTCTCCAAAGAGGACAGAGATGGCCAATAGACATGAAAAGTTGCTCAATGTCATTAATCATCAGAGAAATGCAAATTAAAACCACAAGAAGATATCATCTTACACTAATCAGAATGGCTATCATCAATAAATCAACAAACAAGTGCTGGTGAGGGTGTGGAAAAAGGGAAACCCTAGTGCACTATTGGAGGGAATGCAGACTGGTGTAAGCACTGTGGGAAGCAGTATGAAGATACCTCAAAAAATTAATCTGCCTTTTGACCCAGTGATCCCACTTCTGGGAATACATATGAAGGAACCAAAAATGCTAATTTGAAAGAAAATAATTTAACTTATTAATGTATTAATCGTTGTTAATAATGAGAGGCTCAGAGCAGGGCCAAATTATCCATAATTTTCAACCCCTAATTATTAATGATAATTATTAATTGCAACTTATTAATGACTTAACTAATAAAGAAATAATTTAATGGAAGAAAAATGTGCAGTAAAACATTCATTGAAATATTTACATATAAAGGAAATACCAGGCATAATTAATTATCTTTAGTAAAGTGATTTAATAAATTTTGTTATATCAACATGTCAAAAGACAAACTACATCAAAATTCTAATAAAACTGTGCCAATATGCAGAAAATTATGGTGTAACATTAAGGGAAAGTAATAGGACAGAAACTGATATGTAAACTATGAATAAAATGTTATAAAGTGTCTAAGTGTGAAAGGAAATCTGCATGAATGAGAACAGTTGCTGAGTTCTTTGTTATTATTTTAAAATTTATCTTGAATGCCAATGTTTCGGGAACTAAAGTGTTATTATTACAGAAACCCCACCCCCCATGGGGGACTATTACTCTATGGTTCGTCTTGCCCACTGTCCATAAAAAATGTGGCTCTCAGCCAGAGTTTGGTAAAAAGGAAAGGAACTAGTTATTCAAAGTTATACAGGCTCAGAATAATGGTGGAATGTTGCTGTTAAATCCCAAAGTCCCTTTAAAACACTCACAAACAAACACACACAAAGTCCTGCCTCCCCTTGACAAACCAGCCAAGTCAGGGGGACTATATCTCTGGAAAAGAAATGATATCTTTAGCTTAGCTGGGCAGATTCCCATGTGTATCCTGGCTTCCTCAAATCATCTGTGCTTGGCTAGCTAGGCTCCTGCTTTTAATCTAAAACTGTATCCTCATGGTGGACTGGGGAATCTTTCTGCATCCTTTCAAACCATGTGGCCAAGAATGCACTACTGCTACATGGTCAAAAGGCTTCTCCTTCCCCAGAGGCATGGGGGGAGAGGAGAGAGAGGGAGAGAGGGAGAGAGGGAGAGAGGGAGAGAGGGAGAGAGGGAGAGCGGGAGGGAGGGAGGGAGGGAGGGAGGGAGGGAGGGAGAGAGAGAGGGAGCGCGCTTCTCTTGGTTCTCTAATTTCCTTCCCCCACAGTCTAGACCTGCCAGCAATCTGGTTTCTTCTGCCTTTCTCAGCTGCCATTGTTAGTCCAGGCAAGCACAGGGTGATGTAGGAGCCTCCTTCAAGCTGCTTTCAGAGGTTCAGGAAGCCTGTCTGGATACACTGTATCAAGGGTTAGAGTCACGCCCATCACCCTGGCTCTGAGCACAGGCACAACTTTTAACATTACTAAAACACTAGCCAAGTTCTTCAGATGTACAAAGTAGCTCTCAATGGCCCTACCGGCTTCCTTCATCCTCTAAGCAACAGCTATGGGGGTTTTAGGATATTTGCAGGGGGCCTCTAGCTCAGCATCCCATGCATTATGCTGTTTTAATTATTCTTACATGAGGTCAGAGATAAAATTTGCAGTTACAGGTGAGGGTACCCAACTAAGAAGAAAAGAAACACGTCAAAGCTGAGAAACATCTAGATGCTGGGTTAGTATCAGGGTAAAGGGTACAATGGACTGAGAAAAGCTGAGAGCTGGCACAAGGAATTTCTGACACAAGGTTAGAAGAGTTTAACTACCAATGTGATGGAGAACTCCTGAAGTCAAACTATCGCTCCTGGGTCAAGTTTTTGAAAGATTGACCTTGGTCTGTTTTCAGCAAAGAACTCTGAATGAGAGAAGAAAGTATTAATAAGTGGTGCTTTTTTTGGTCATAGAAAATCAAGTTAGAAAAAATAAATGCATGAGGTTAGCTATATGTATCTTGCCCTAGATCTAGATGTATTTGAATTATTTTTTTTAAACGTCAGGGTCTGATTAAAAAATTAGTACTTAATCCCTGGTGGCTAACATTTATAGTTTATTATGATTTCTTATTTTCTTTGGTTTGGTTTGGCTTGAGTTTTCCTTTTAACTTCTTTTTGGTGGACAGTCTACTTTCTAGATGAAGTTCGAAAGTATTGGTGCATGAACATTTCTCTGCAGCTTAATGAAAACATGTAACCAAAGTGCCTAGTTGTAACACTGAATTTATCTCAGGTAATAAGAAGCACAGAAATGAACCACTAATTTAGCCCCTGAGGGAAAGCAGGGAGCCCGAGCATCAGAAAAGCCCATTAGGAAATGCAGGCTATAGTATCATAACTTGAGCAACCTTTAACTGATCAGAGGTAGCACTGGTAGGCCTAGATTATTAGCTATGATAATCATGTATTAATTTATATATCCTAATCAATCAGGCAGATTTTTAATTAATCCTAATTGTTTTTTTTATTATTCCCAGGTAAAACAACACTGTAGCCAGGAATCCCTGAACAGTCTAAGTTTCTTAATAATCTTTCTTGAGATGTTTAGACTAAACTAACATATAACTCAATAAGTACAGAAGTGGCCCCCTTTTTAAAAGATTTATTTATTTATTTGTTTGTTTTTAGAGAAGAGAAGGAGACAGGAAACATCAATGTGTGGTTGCTTCACACGCGCCCCCTACTGGTGACCTGACCTGGCCTGCAACCCAGACATGAGCCCTGACTGGATATCAAACCAATGACCCTTTGGTTCACAGGCCCTCACTCAATCCACTGAGTTACACCAGCCAGGGCCCAAGGCTCTTCTTTGTACTTGCATGTTAAATAGTGTTTACCAAAGATGTGGTAAAGGAGTTGAAGAATGAAGAAGAGGAAAAGAAGGGTGATACATGAACCTTAAACTTTAGGGGCTCCTGCGTATCTGAGTTATAAAAGTTGAAAAAAGGCTTTTTTAAGTATAATAAAAATATTTCAAGTACAGTAAACTTTCAAAATTGAATTTTCTCTCAATTATTTAGAAAAAATTTTTGAACAAAATAACTATCATATAACTATTAGATAATTGGTGGTTTTAGCACCTTCATTAATGCATTTAAAAATGCATTGTGATTAACCAAGCCTTACTTTAAATTTACTATTCCAAAAGGAAGACTATTCATAAATTTTTATTAGGTCAATTTTACAAATTTAATATTCTATATTTTATATAAACCAATCAATAGTAAATTATAACAAATTTGTGAATAATAGGATGGGCAATGAATTAACCAAAATTTTCTTCTCAAACAAATTACATCAAGAAAATAATTTCTGTATGAGCCACTTTTGTGGATATTTCTCTTTGAATCCAAGGGAAAGGTACTGGTCAAATTCTAAGTATCTTAATATAATTTCAAAGCCTCAAAGAAAGATACAAGGTAAAATAAATAAAATAGTACATTTAAATAAGAATATACTTGTTTTAACACTTAGAAATATGGTACAAAATTTAATATTTGTCAAGCATTTTAGTGTATAGCCTATTAAAACTCTTTGAGTAATAAAAGTTGGCTTTTCTAGCTCATATCAGTACATATGTTCTCATAGGAAAAGCTATTCCTTCAGCATTAGTTATATGGTCCTTTCAGGAAATAGTATTTCATAAATTGCTGTAGTAATTTAGATCAATACATTCTACCTTAATTAATATGGTTTCCCCAAATTGTTAAATATTTCTCTAGTATACTTATCTATTATCATGCATAATGTGTTACAAAAAGTAAATGATGAGGAAAAACATAGATAAAGGGAGAAAATTCTTTCACATTCTATATAAAATCAAGTCTAATTTTGAGCTGTTTCAAATTTATTTCTAGTTTTGAAAACTAGAAATTTTGGTATATTTTTAAATACAATACAAAATAATTTATTGATTGTATGTCTAGACGAGATCAGGCGTGTTCAGGGTGGTATGGCCAAGACTGATTGTAAGTCTAGGAAAGGGTATAATTAGGAAGAAATTTGCTCGCCATTTTAGCAAAATAATAGGAACAAAAAAAGCTATGATTTCTGAAATACCCACTCTGGCTTCACAAGAACTATGCTGGGTACTTTATATGTATCATATCATCTAATTTTCAAAATATTTCAGTGAGGTCAGTGTTTTGACCACATTTACAGATGACCAAACTCACTTGGCAAATCCTCACTGCTTATATTTTTTATTAGTTCTGTGTTCCACCTCCAGTCATTTCCAAACTACTTAAACAGTAAAACCAGAAAGTAGAGGCACATTTATATTTTAAATAACATCTTAAAGTTATTTATGGATTAAAAGAAGATAAAATGTTTTTAAGAATTAACATTTTACACTTTATAAAATAGAGAAGTTAGTTGCTTTTAATTGTATATTTTTAAAAGCTATTAATAATACAAAATTATAGCAAGTCCTTCCTTTGGAGTTAGAAACAAACCATGTCCCTGTGCTCTTCAGAAATTCTCATCTCCCAAATTCAGGAAAGTATTTCTGTTCTGCGTCTTCACAAAATAAAACTCATAATAATGCTGCTATGATCACACCTTTGAAGCAGGGCAAATGTTTGAGTACAACCATTATCTATGGTTTTGATAATATAAGGATTATAAAAGCAGAACTTTACAAAGCTGGTCTTTAGGTTTTGTTTTGTGAACTTTGTACCCTTTTTAATCATTATTTCTAATTGTTCTACTTTAGTTGTGCATATCAGCGTTCAAGACTTAGAGTACTAAGAGTTTATCATTATCCCAGCATGCAAAGTAAAATTTGTAAAAGAAGAAAACCTTAACAAAACAGTGATGATTTAGATTCTAAAATGTACGATGTTATCCATTTATCCAGCCTCAAAAAATATGGCTTTCATTATTAGGTTACAATGGATCAAGATTTGTGTTCACGTTAACGTTGTCCTCATTTCCATTTATATTAAACTGGTATTTGTTTTTTAAAGGAGGCACATGAATGAACAGAGCCTTCCCCAATCTCTGTTTGTTCAGCTTGTAACATGCACAATAACAAATTCAATCTTGTTAAGAGGCTTATTCCTCCATTGTAGAACTTACTTGAATTGCAAGGAAGTTTGAATTTGCATGGGTTGTGTGTTTGGGTGGAAGAATGAATTGAAGTTAAGGATTTTATTTTTATTTCTCAATAATACACTGCTTATGACTGCTTAATTTCAAACACCTTTTGCCCATTCCATTACACAACTGAGAGGAAAAAGTCTTAATTTCAAGAAAGTCAGGTTCATTTCAATAAATAACACCCAAAATGTCAATAAAATCACATTTCTTAAAACTCACAAGGACAATTTATCACTCAGGTAAGTTCCTTAAAGCAAACAGTTTTTTCTTTGATAAAGCATAATTTAGTTTAAGTCAGGTAACAAGGCATTGGACATATAACCATTATGTTCCTTTTGTTAGCAAACTGTATTTTGACACACATATAAAGTTATCTTATCAAGAATTTTTTTCTTTGAAAAATGTACTACAATCAAAGAAGCAGAAGCTGTCATCAGCCAAAACATGAGAAGAGTACTAATTAAATTTTGCTCATATTGCAAGCATGTAGGTCACTTTGTTAACCTATCGCCAAATGGAGACCACAATTGAGTGACTACTAACTTTAATATACTGTATTGGGTGATATGATAAGATGCAGTAGTTGCAATTGGACATATAGATGAGAAATCTATGCAACACACTCTCTTTTATAAATACAACATACATACACTAATAGATTGGGGGAATATATTGCAGTGGAAAAATAGCATTAAAAAAGGAGTTGGAGAATACTTTAACCCTAGCCCTAAAATTGATCTTCTGCGACCTTGACAAGACTCTTGAATCTTAACAAGAATCTTGACAAGATTCATTTTCTGCCTTTACCAAAAAAGAAAAAGAAAAAAGAACCTGAAATAATGTGTTCCCTGTTAAATGGAACGGGAGACACATGCAACTAAATGTAATTTGTGATCTTTAATTGGATCCCGGACATTAGGAGGACAATAGTATTTTAACAGCTGAAAAAGGTGAGTGTTAATTTCTAGATTTCCATAACTGTACTATGGTTATGTAAGACAATGCCTCTGTTTTTGACAGGAGGAGGGAGTTAGCACTGAAGTATTTAAAGATAAAAGAGCATCAGTAGGAGAAAGACAAATACCATATGAATTCACTTATATGTGTAACCTAATGAACATAATGAGCTAACAAACAAAATAGAAACAGATTCATAAATGTAGAGAACAGACTGACAGCTGTCAGATGGGGTGGGGGTTGGGGACTGGGGTGAAAAAAGCAAAGGGATTAAGCAGAAAGAAAAAAGGGAAAGAGAGAAAACAGATAGCAGTGTGGTGATAGCCAAGAAGGAAAGGGGTGTGGGGGCAGGTGGAAGTGGGCAGAGGGGGGATAAATGGAAACGGAAGGAGACTTGACTTTGGGTGGTGAGCACACAATTCAGTATGAACATGATATGTTATAGAGTTGTATACTTGAAACTTGTGTGCTTTTATTAACCAATGTCACACCAATAAATTCAATAAAAAAGATAAAGGGTCATCCATCATGTGTTCAATTTATTTTGAATGTTTCAAAGAAAAGTAGAAGGGAAAGAACCAATGATTAAACAAGTATAGTAAAGCACTACTAGCATTTGGGAAATCTGAGTAAAGGACACAATGCCATATTTTGTACAATTTAATTAATTTATTTCTTTTCTAGTTTCTTAAGGTAGAATCTGAGGTTGTTCAATTAACACCTTTCTTTCTTTCTTTTTTAAAATATATTTTATTGATTGTACCATTACAGTTCTATTCCCCCCTTCATTCCCCTCCACCCGCACACTCCCTCCCCCACCATTCTCCCCCACTTAGTTTATAACCACGTGTCTCAAGTTATTTAGATTCTATATTTCCCCCACTATTCTTACCCTCCCCCTATCTATTTTCTACCTACTGTCTATGCTATTTTCTGTACCTTCTCCCCCCTTCTCCTCTTCCCACTCCCCTGTTGCTAACCCTCCATGAGTTCTTCATTTCTATGGTTCTACTCCTGATCTAGCTCTCCTCTAGGTTTCCTTTTGTTTTAGGTGTGGTTGTTAATAACTGTGAGTTTGCTGTCCTTTCACTTAATATTTTTCATCTTCTTTTTCTTAGATAAGTCCCTTTAGCATTTCATATAATAAGGGCTTGGTGATGATGAACTCCTTGAACTTGACCTTATCTGAGAAGCACTTTATCTGACCTTCTATTCTAAATGAAAGCTTTGCTGGATAGAGCAATCTTGGCTGTAGGTCTTTGGATTTCATGACTTGGAATACTTCTTTCCAACCCCTTCTTGCCTGTAAGGTCTCTTTTGAGAAATCAGCTGACAGTCTGATGGGAACTCCTTTGTAGGTGACTGTCCCCTTATCTCTTGCTGCTTCTAGGATTCTCTCCTTCATTTTCATCTTGGCTAATGTAATTATGATGTGCCTTGGTGTGTTCCTCCTTGGGTCCAACTTCTCTGGGACTTTCTGAGCTTCCTGGATTTCCTGGAAGTCTATTTCCTTTGCCAGACTGGGGAAGTTCTCCTTTATTATTTGTTCAAATAAGTTTTTCACTCATGGCTGTTTCTTTCCCCCTTCTGGTACCCCTATAATCCGGATGTTGGAATGTTTAAAGATGTCCTGGAGGTTCCTAAGCCTCTCCTCATTTTTTTGAATTCTCATTTCTTCATTCCTTTCTGGTGGGATGTTTTGTTCTTCCTTCTGGTCCATTCCATTGATTTGAGTCCCAGTTTCCTTTCCATCACTATTGGTTTCCTGTGCATCTCCCTTCATTTCAATTAGTTTAGCCTTCCTATGTTCCTCTAATTTGTGACTATAATCAACCAGTTCTGTGAGCATCCTGATAAACAGTGTCTGGAACTGTGCTTCTGAGAGGTTGGCAATCTCTTGGTCACTTAGAGTTATCAGCTCTTGGACTTTGAGTTCTTCTTGTGCCATCTTTTGGGCTGTTCATGTCTGTTCCATAGCAGGATCGGAGCCCTAGGTGTTCACCAGAGCAGGGCAACTCAGTCGCTGGGTTGTGACGCTGTATGTGGGGGCGGGGTCAAAGAGGAGCAATGGTGTCTGGTCAGCTGCCTCCCCCCGGACCCCTACAGGTGCCGCAGCTGCCACCGTCACCTGGGCCCGCGTGTTTCGTCCCACTGCACGTGAGTGTGCCGCCACCCTCAGCCCTCCACCACTGGGTTCGCCACCTGGGGCCTGTGTGGTCCATCTCACTATGCGAGAATGTGCGACCGAGGTCAGTCTGCCCCATACCCTGACTGGGTCCGGGCTACTTGCGCGCCTAGGTCTGGGGATCTTTCCTGCCCGACCCAGCTTCACTGCTGGCTCCGTCTCTCTTACCGTCCCCGTTGAATGGTTCGTAGTTTTCGGACTTCCGTATAATTCAATTTTCTGTTCTTTGGCTGTGTCTCTGTTCTCCAAACCTTTGTTGTATTCAAACTTGGTTGTGGGAAAATGCACAGTATTTCCACCTATGCCTCCATCTTGGAGGAAGTCCAACACCTTTCATATATATATACAATTTTGAATATAGAATTTTTTAGTACTACACATTTCCCTTTAAGTATTTCTTTAGTTCTATAATACAAAATCACATATACTGGGTTTTTATTTTCATTCAGTTAAAAACAATTTCTAATGTTTAGTACCTGTTTATTGGCCTGTGAGTTATTTAGAAATGTGTTATTCAATTTCCAAGCAACAGAAAAACCGGACAAAATAACATCATTTGTAATGCTGCCAAACATTTGAAGGAACGATACCTATTTTACACATACTCTTCCAGAAAATTGAAGAAGAAACATTCCTCTGCTCATTCTATAAAATTAGCATTATCTTGATGCCAAAAACATAAACATTATAGGGGGAAAAGCTACGAACAACTTCTTATAAATATGGGTGCAAAATCTATTAATGACATTTTAGGAAATCATATTCAGAAATACATTTAAAGGAGAATACCTCATTACCAAGTGCAGCTTATCCTTTTAAAAATGCACGTGATTGAGAAATCTGCTGCTAGCTGCAGCACAATTTATAATAGCTAAGTGCTGTAAACAGTCTAAGTGTCCATCAGTAAGTGAATGGATCAAAAAACTATGGGCCCTGACTGGTGTGGCTCAGTGGATGGAGAACCAACCTGTGAGCCAGGATTGGCCAGTTTGATTCCTGGTCAGGGCATGTGGCTGGGTTGGTGGCTGGGTCCCTGATTGAGGGCATGTGAGAGGCGACAAGTCGATGTGTCTCTCTCATACCGATGTTTCTCTGCTTCTCTTTCTCCCCACCTTCCCATCTCTCTGAAGATAAATAAATAAAATCTTTAAAGATAACTATGGTACATTTGCATAATGGGATACTACACAGCAGAAAGAAAGAAAGAACTCCTTTGTAACAGCCTGGATGGATCTGGAGAGCATTATGCTAAGTGAAATAAACCAGGCAGTGAAAGACAAATACCATATGATCTCACCTATAAGTGGAATCTAATCAATGAAACAAACAAGCAAGCAAAATGTAACCAGAGACATAAAAATAAAGACCAGAGGGGAGGTGGGGGGATTATGAAGGAAAAGGGGAAGGGTTGTTAAGGAACATGTGTGAAGGACCTATGGACAAAGCTAAAGGGGGGAAGTATTGAGGATGGAAGGTGGGAGAGGAGGGGAGGGAGAAAGTGGTGGGGGAAAAATGGAGACAACTGTACTTGAACAACAATAAAATAACAAAAATACAAAATAAAAACACAAGCTAAATTTAACATTTGAAAATCAGTGTAAATTAAATTACAAAAGAGAAAAAACATATATGGATATCTTAGTAGATGCAGAAAGAGTATTTAAAAAATCATCTATTTATAAAACCTCTCAATAAACTAGGAATAGAAAGGTACTTAAACCTTATGAGGTACTTTGACCCCCCCCCAAAGAAAACACAAAAAACTGCAGCTTAACTATGAAAGACTGTATGCTTTTCTCCTAAGATGAGATAACAAAGAAAGGATGTCCTCTCTCACTACTTATTTGCTAATGCAATTACAGATTTATTATACTTAATTTAACAAGGCAGTATTGAAAAATAAGATGTAGTAAATTTGATCTTTTCCTCAACTTGATTTTTAGAAAAAATGAGGAAAACGTGTCTAGAAAGTCAAGTGCATAACAAACTACGAAGCACAATTCTGTCATCAGGAAATGCCAATGTATAATCCCATGTGCTTGAGAGAGAATATAATTATGAATTGCCCAACTTACTTCCTATATCAACCAGTTATTTACCCAAATGGCAGGATATATTGAGCATAAAGTAGTATAGTAACACCACCTCCTCATCCAGGTGATACATTCCCAAATCTCCAGTGGATGCCTGAAACCACAGAATACCAAACCTTATATACAGCCTGGGGAAAAAGTAGGTGTACAGTTGTGAGTACACAAAACAGAGTTTATTTTTGTATTACTATTTATTAATTATTGTATTGTTTTCCATATAAACAGCTATAAACTTACTTTTCCCCCATGCTGTATACTATGTTTCTTCCTGTACATACACACCTGTGATGCAGTTTAATTTATCAATTAGGCATAGTAAGAGATTAATAATAATAACTAATAGAAAAATTATAACAATATACTATAATAAAGGTTGTGTGAATGGTTCCAGGCCATTATTAAATGAAATAAGGCTTACTTGGACATAGGTACTATGATACTGTGATAGTCAATCTGATAGCAGGATAGCTATTAAGTGACTAATGGGCAGGAAGCATATACATCATGGAGATTCTGGGTGAAGGGATGATTCGTGTCTTAGGCAATATTCCATTACAATTCTCAGAACAGCACACAATTTAGAATTTACAAATTATTTATTTCTGGAATTTTCCATTTCATATTTTGTTATTATAGTTGATGATAGGTAATTCAAACCACAGAAAGTGAAACCATGGATAAGGGGGAACTACTGTGTAATATAATATAAATAAAAAACTTAATGAAAGTTAGAAATCCTGCTCCTCCCTTTTTCTATATATTTTTAATAACACTGCTGAAATGATCTTTCCCTTCCTGGAGAGGATACACATTTCTTCCTTGTGAAATCACACAAGTGAGAGTATAAGGTTATATTTTAGAGGGAGATTGATATTTCTTTTGAAAACATGATTAGATATATCCATTCTAAAGAAACTGGAAGTGGTTATTGTCCAAATCTCAGTAACAATGTAGGGGCTTAAACAAAGACAGTTGTAGTCAGAATTACAATTCTACTTTGTTAATTCAGTAGGGCCCATGAGAACATTTAAAATTTTTGAACTAATCCAGATTTACAAAATCTCTGTGGTCACTGGAATAGATTCATAGAAATGGACATCACATGGAGGGTTATCAGCGGGGAAGGGGAGGGGAGAATGTGGGGAAAGGTACAGGGAATAAAAAGCATAAATGGTAGGTACAAAATAGACAGGGGGAGGTTAAGAAGAGTATGGGAGTGCTCGCACATATACTAAAATTGGAACAATACAGAGAAGACTAGCATGGCCCCTGCTCAAGGATGACACGCAAATTCATGAAGCGTTCCATATTTTTCTACTTTTGCTTTGAAATGAAAAAAAAAAAGAATAGTATGGGAAATGGAGAAGCCAGAGAACTATATGTATGACCCATGGACATGAACTAAGGGGTGGGGGATGTGGGTGGGGTGTGCAGGGTGGAGTGGAATAAAGGGGAGAAAAATGGAACAACTGTAATAGCATAATCAATAAAATATATTTTAAAACTATTTTTAAAACTTTACATAAATAACTAATCTCATAACAAAACTATGCAATAGATACTATTATTATCTTCTCTGTTTTACAAATGAAGAAACAGAGGCACTAATGAGGTTAGGTGACTAACTTAATGACACCTAAGTGGTTGCTAAGGGGAACTGGGATTTGACTACAGAAGGTGTGACTCTAGAATCTATATTCTGAACCCCTATACTGGACAACCTCTATTAACATAACAGTAATGAGGCATTGTGTAATATAAAATGTATCAGTACTTTTCTGACATTGCAGCAATTACGAATTAAAAGATCGAATGTACAGCAATATTTTAATTAAAAAAAATTATAAAATTTCTGAGAATCTATGTTTAACAAGACACGAAGAGGACCTAAGTGAAGACAGAATAAAAACATATAGCAGGTTCTGTATGGGAAAACCCTTATATACCTATATAAAGGTATCTATTTTTTTGACAACTTAAGTTTAATTCAACCATAGTCAGAATCCCCAGGCATTGTGATTTTTTTTTTAGAAAAGTAAAACATCTTTATATTCAACTGAAGAAATAAATACATAAATTAATCAATTTTTTTACATAAAGTGTACAAATGAAGGATTATTTATCAGGTATTTTTAAATGTTTAAGTATTTAGTAAAATAATATGATCTATAGAAACAGAAATGTATTTCAGACTCAAATATAAGCCTTTAGTGTACAATAAAAGTGATATAAAAAGCCATAAAAGAAGTATTATTCAGTGTGAAATATTGGGACATCTAATTGATTATTTGAAAAAGAATACAGCAGAACTTTTGGTAATGATTTACCTAGGGCTTTTGTATTTTCCACAACATTTACAAAGCAGAAGCTGAAAAATATCAAAAGAATGGGAAGTTGACAACACAAAACACAATTAGCTTCCCAGTCTTACTTTAATGAGGATAATCTTTAAACATCACAACATATATTCCACCAAGCACCAAATTAATCATCAAAGTTATTATTTACCTCACACATTCTTAAGCTATACAAATAATTGAGTTTAACTGTGAAAATACCACCTCATAAAACACCATCACTACTAAGTGTAAAAAAAGAGAATGAATTAAGCGCATGAATGAGTCCAGCTGTAAATATGTTCACAAGGCATGGAAAGGCTTTTACGGAAAATATATATATATCACGTGGCTTTGATGGATATTTCTCTTGTGTCTATTATAAATATTGGTTTCATTGCAGGGTATTGGATATAGAGTTACATAAAAATGACTGTCTTCAGACAGTATGATAATGTTACTGTAAGATATTTGCTTTTGCATTCTCATGCATTATTTTCTGCATCCCCTATCTGTTGACATATAAGTTAAGTTCAAATGATTAGGCCATAAATTGGCATTAGGTAATTGGTACTTGAAAATTATTTGTGGCACTTTTCAATTCAGAGTAAATGCCAATTATAGGGAAGCTCTACCATTGTTTAGCCAAAAGTTGGAACTTTAAGTGAGACTTGTATGTCCCAGTACTCACTTCTGGTAATTGATTAAGGAAATTTACTCTCTAGGGTAAATAATGATAGCTAATTGGAGCATAGTGCCAACTCTATGCTAGGTTCCTTGGCATTGTATGTTCTATGTACATACATGTTAACTCACATCATACTGTTAACAACAGTATGAAGAATTTAATAGTTTATTTTCTTATTTTATAGGTAATGAAAGGAGGCACAGAGAAGTTGACATTTCCAAGGTTATACCACCGGTAAATGGGAGAGACAGCATTATGAATCAAGCAGCCTGGCTCCAGCATAATTTGCTACATTTGGTCAAAATAAAAAGCTTCTAAAGATTTGACTGGTAAAATATTAGTCTCTTCCTTCTCCCTCCTTTCCTTATCCTTTCTAAGGTACTCCATTGTGAGTGACTTTGTTTTTTCCTCCTCTATTTGACATTTGTGGATCTGTTATCACAAAGTAGAAATGTCATGAAAGCTAGAAATACAGGCAGTTATAGCTATGTGAATAAACCAGTTATACATAAATCAATGATTTAATAAATGTCTAGCAACATATCCTGTGATTTTTGATTTTCAGTGACTTGAAGAGTCATTGGTGTTTAACAATATTTTGCCTTGCATTTGAAACTGTTAGTCCTTATACATAATTTTATCCACTTTTGAATAACTTTATTGGGGTATAATTTAATTATCATGACATTCATCCACCATAAGGATATGAGTTGACTATGGTGCAGGGAAAATGGAGACCACTGTACTTGAACAACAATAATGAAAAAGAACAGTGAAAAACAAAAAATAATAATAAAACAAGTTTATAAATTTTCTGATTTATGTGACCATCATTACAATTCAGTTTGAATATTTTATCCTCCCAAAAAGTTCCCTTGTGACTATTTAGAGCCAAAATCTATGTTTGTCTCCATCTTTAGGTAATTACTGGTGTGCTTTCTGTATCTATAAAATTTCCCTGCCTGGACATTTTATATAAATAGAATCATTGTATGTGCTGTTTTACATTGAGCTTCTTTTACTTTTACAAGGTATTTTGGAGGTCTGTCCATGTCACAGCACATTTCAGTATTTCATTCCCTTTTATTGATAGGTAGCATTCAATTATATGGATATGTATTTTACTCATTTATCAGTAGTAGGACATTAGGATTGTATCCACTAGGGGGCAATTATGAATAATGATGCTATGGACATCTGAGTACAGTTGACTTTTGAACAATGTGGGGACTAGGGACACAGACCCATGTGAAAACCCTGTGCAAAAATTTAACTCCCCCAAATTTAACTACCAATAGTCTACTCTTGACTGGAAGCCATATCAATAACATAAATTAACATACATTTTGTATGCTATATATAATATGCTGTATTATTGTAATGAAGTAAGGGAAAATAAAATGTTAAGAAAATCATGAGGAGAAAGTACATTTACAGTACTGTATGTATTTATTGAAAAAATCCGTATATAAGTAGACCTGTGCATTTCAAACCTGTGTTGTTCAAGGAACACTGTACCTACTTTTGCATTTAGGTAGGTTTTAATTTATCATGGGTGAATATCTAGATATCTAATCAGTAGTTTGTAACTAATTCTATTAATAACTTTCTGAGGAAATAGCAAACCTTTCAAAAGTGGCTGCACCATTGTATGTTTCCACCAATGTATGAAGGATTCAGTTTCTCCACATCCTGAACAGGTCTTAGTATTGTCTGTCTTTTTTATTACAGGCATTGTAATGGGTCTGAAGTAGTACCTCACTGTAGTTGTATTTTGCATTTTCTAATAGCTAGTGATGTTGAACATCTTTAAATATGCTTATTAGCCATTAGTTTATCTTCTTTTTTTTAAAGATTTTTATTTATTTATTTATTTATCTTTAGAGGGGAAGGAGAGACGGAGAGAAACATCAATGTATGGTTGCCTTTCGTGCGTCCCCTGCTGGGAGTTGGCCTGCAGGGAACTGGTCTGCAACCCAGGCATGTGCCCTGACTGGGAATCGAACCGTGATCATCTGGTTCACAGACCCGCGCTCAATCCACTGAGCTACACCAGCCAGGGCTTCTTCTTAATAAAATGTCTATTCAAATAATATGTCCACTTTTGAATTGGGTTGTTTATATTATTATTGAGTGTTAAGCATTTCGTGTTTGTTTTGGCTTAAAAAACAGAACTTTATTTTCTCACAGTTCTGAAGACTTGAAGTCCAAGATCAAGGTGCCAGCAGGGTGGGTTTCTGGTGAGATGTTTCTACCTAACTTGTAGATGGCCACCTTCTACTGGCCTTTCCTTTGTGCACACACACTTCTGGTCTTTCTTCTTATAAAGACACAACTCCTATTAGATTAGGCTCTTGCCCTTATGACCTCATTCAACCTTAATTCCCCTCTTAAAGGCCCTGTCTCCAAATACAGTCACATTGGAGGGTTAAGACTCGAGCATACAAATTTTGGGCAGACATGACTCAGTACATAACACTGGGTAATCACAAAATGTGCACTCAATTGAATTTACATTTTCAAATAATGCACTCAATAGCTACTAGATCATGCAGATTTTTCTTGTTTTCTGTTTTGTTTTGTTTTCATTATCTTAGATGCACATTTACAATAATGTTATAGTTCAGTCCCAGATCTTTACATTCTGCAGCACCACCATCTTCATAGTTTACCTCTTATTCTTCCCTAATTATTTCTAGGAGACAAGATATTTGCCATTGAAGACACTGCTACAACAAAGCACATTTGTTATTTTTCCCATGTTTAAAAAAATTGAAAGGCAATTGACATATAACATTATATTAGTTTTAGGTGTGCAACCTAGTGATTCAATATTTGTACATATGTTGAAATGATCATCACAATGAGTCTAGTTAACATCCACAATCACGCATATTTCCATTTTTTTTCTGGTGATAAGAATTTTAAGACAAGAGTTCTTTACATATTATGGATATAATTCCATAATGAGATAAATTATTTGCCAACTGTTTTTTCTGGTTTTGCCCAGTATTTTCATTTTCTTACTGATTTTTAGAAGTCCAAACATTTTTAACTTTGGAAAAGTCTGATGCATAATTTTGAAAAAATTTTATGGACCATATTTTGTTGTTGTATCTAAAAATCTCTTTGACCAAGCCAAGATAACAAATATTTAGCCTTACATAGTTTTAGCATTGACATTTACATCTATGGTCCATTTTGAGGTAATTGTGTATAGTGTGAGATGAGGGTCTAAGCACATCCTTTTGTATGTTGCATTGTTTGTTAAAAGACCTCCCTTTCCCCATTTTATTGCCTCAGCATCTGTGTCCAATATCTGCTTAACTTAGCATCTATATAAACCTCTTCTATATTATTTTTTGCACTTTTTATAAAAACTAACTTCTGTTCCTCCTACTACTCTTAAAACCAAAAATATTCATTATAAGTACATGCACATGTCTTATTCCTTTATAGAACTTGTATGTTCACATCTTAGCATTTATATACTAAACTGTATATTATATTTTCAGAAAATCAGTTTGCTTTTATTTTTACTTTGTACTACAATTGGGTTATGGCATTTCAAAAATTATGTTGGCAATTATGTTACATTATGAATTCCATTTCAAGATAGTAAAAGGTCTATTATAAAATGTTAGTTATAGGAGTTATTGAGTGTGATAGATTTGAGAATCATTGACATGGTAAATTCCATGTCAGCTTTCTTTATTGTTTTAATGATTTTATTTATTGTTTAAGAAGAAAAAACATCCTCTACTTCACAGTAGCTTCTTTCTAGGGAGATCGAAAACTACATCCAACAGCAATCATATTCCATTCTCCTATTGCATTTGTCCTGGACTCGAAGTCTCAGATACATGACCTGACTTCAGTGGAGGAGCTAGGGAATGGTACTTTTGTATCTTAAAATGTTTAATAAGCACAAGGGAAGGCTAAGCATGGAGAGATTTGGGAGTGTCCTCTGGGCATTATAGTTTTTTAAAGAGTATATTTATTTATTTTTAGGGAGAAGGAAAGAGAGGGAGAAAAAGAGGGAGAAAAACATCAAAGTGTGGTTTCCTTTCACATGCACCCTACTGGGAACCTGGCCCACAACTCAGGCATGTGCCGTAACTGGGAATCAAACTGGTGACCCTTTGGTTCACAGGTTGGCACTCAATGCACTGAGCTATACCAGCCAGCGCTGGGCATTATAGTTTTTAAATTGTTTCCAACAAGCTGATACCTATAGACTGATTCAGAGTATTCAGGTGTCCCAAAGCATTATTTTTGAAATTATTTATTTTCTGATATTTCATCAATTTTTCCTACTACCACTCTTACTCTATGCAAGCTTATATTTATGGATTCACTGCTTTAAGGGACAAGAAAAAAATAATTTGTTCAACAAATACTTTTTAGTACTTTTTATGTATCAGGCATGGTTCTCTATTTTGGAAATGTAACCATCAAAAAGTGAAGCAAAATCGGTGAAGATGGACAATTAAAAATTAATAGAAATTCAGTGACCAGAGGGAAGAGGGGAGGGAATTTCAGGGGAAATAGGGGAGGGAGTTAGAGGAACATATATAAAGGATACATGGATAAAAACTGAGAAGGGTGGAAATGGGAGGGCGGGGGGAGCACAGAGGGTGGGATAGGATGGGAGTAATAGACAGAAAACTATACTTGAAAAATAATTAAATAAATTTTAAAAAAATTAATAGAAATTCAGTCAATGATAAGACCAATGGAAAATCATAAAGTGAGGTAACGGGATAGAGCGAGATGTCTCTTGAAGAGGTGACATTTAAGTGAAGATATAAAAGAAGTGAGGGAGTGAACATGCAAGTATCTGGGGAATGAACATTGCAGAAGGAAGGTAGAGCAAGTTTAAAAACCAGGATTACTGTGAGCTTAACACATTTGGTTTAAGAGCTCAGCTGATAGTCACCAAGGATATTTCTGTTCTAATTCAACATCAGCCAGCATTTCACCCAATGACCTGTAGAAGGCCTTTAGCAGACAAACCTTGCGTGCCCCTGTGAGTTGCGACAATGAAATGAATTATACCACACCTGATATTAAGAGTAACAGACATTGAATTTAAGAGATTTCTCCTCAGTAAATCTGCTTCTATTTTGTATTTCTAAGTTGTGGTTTGTGAAACTCTGTAAAACATGGACCATATATAATAAGAGTTAAAATTGGGTTAGTTTTATATGAAAACAGTGCTGCCTAAGAAGTAGAAATAACTTTTTAATTTTTAAAAGATTTTATTTATTTATTTATTTATCTTTAGAGGGGAAGGGAAGAAGAGAGGGAGGCAAATATCAATGTATGGTTGCCTCTTGTGAGTCCCCCTCTGGGAACTGGCCTGCAACCCAAGCATGTGCCCTGACTGGGAATCGAACAGCAATTCTTTGGTTCACAGGCCTGTCCTCAATCCACTGAGCTACACCAGCCAGGGCAAGAAACAATTTTTTAGAAATATTTTTTTAAATGCTGGATGAGATGAGTAAATAATCAAGAAAATGGGAAAGTGGCTTCCAGCCAAGATAGAGGCATAGGTGAAAACACTGTGCCTCCTCGCAAAACCAAGTTTAGAGACAACAAAGTTTTAGAAACAAAAACACAACCAAAACAGAGAGAAAATTGAACTGTACTGAAGTCCGACAACAATGAATTTAAGATGGGTGGAGCCAGCGGCTGGCAGAGCAGGGTCGCCCAGGAAAAAGCAGCTGGACCAGGTGTGCAGGCAGTGGTCATCAGATCCCAGGTGTGGGGTGACAACGGGTGGACCCAATGGGGGCGCAAGGTGGCTGACTGACCGTGGTTACATGTTCACACTCATATAAACCAGGCCAAGGAGCGAGCAGTGAGACAGACCACGCAAACCAGAGCCCCAGTGCCAGGAATTAAAGCCTGAAAGCATCGATTAAAAAACTTTCAGGATTGAGGTGTCGGGAGAAGCTCCCAGGCTCACAGAGAGTTCATTGGAGAGACTCACAGGGTCCTGGAGGGTGCACAAGCCCACACACCTGGGAACCAGCACCAGAAGGGCCCAATTTGCTTTTGGGAAACAGCAGAGGGACTGAAATCCAAGAGAGAGCAGAACAAATGCCACTGCCTTGCTCTGACTCTGCCCCCACATACAGTGTCACAATCCAGCAACTGGGTCACCCCGCCCTGGTGAACACCTAAGGCTCCACCCCTCATAGGTAACAGGCGTGAACAGACCAAAATATTATGGCTCAAGAAGAACAGCTCAATGCCCCAGAGCCAATACTTCTAAGCGACCAAGGGATAGCTAACCTATCAGATGCTCAGTTCAAAACACTGGTGATCAGGATTCTCACAGAACTGGTTGATTTTAGTCACAAATTAGAGGAACAGATGAAGGCTAAACTAATTGAAATGAAGGGAAATGCACAGGAAACCAATAGTGATGGAAATGAAACTGGAACTCAAATCAAGGGAGTGGACCAGAAGGAAGAAACATTGAACCAGAACAGAATGAAGAAACGAGAAATCAAAAAAATGAGGAGATACTTAGGAACCTCCAGGACATCTTTAAAGGTTCTGACATCTGAATTATAGGGGTACCAGAAGGGGAAAAGAAACAGCCACGAGTGGAAAACTTATTTGAACAAATAATGAAGGAGAACTTCCCCAGTCTGGCAAAGGTAATAGACTTCCAGGAAGTCCAGGAAGCTCAGAGAGTCCCAGAGAAGTTGGACCCAAGGAGGAACACACCAAGGCACATCATAATTACATTAGCCAAGATTAAAATGAAGGAGAGAATCCTAGAAGCAGAAAGAGATGAGGGGACAGTCACCTACAAAGGAGTTCCCATCAGACTGTCAGCTGATTTCTCAAAAGAGACCTTCCAGGCAAGAAGGGGCTGGAAAGAAATATTCCAAGTCATGAAATCCAAAGACCTACAGCCAAGATTGCTCTATCCAGCAAAGCTTTCATTTAGAATAGAAGGTCAGATAAAGTGCTTCTCAGATAAGGTCAAATTCAAGGAGTTCATCATCACCAAGCCCTTATTATAGGAACTGTTAAAGGGACTTATCTAAGGAAAAGAAGTTAAAAAATATAAACAGTGAAAGGACAGCAAACTCACAGTTATTAACAACCATACCTAAAACAAAAGCAAACTAAGAGGACAGCTAGATCGGGAGTGGAACCATAGAAATGGAGATCACATGGAGGGTTAGCAACAGGGGAGTGGGAGGAAGAGAAGGGGGGAGAAGGTACAGAGAATAAGTAGCATAGACAGTAGGTAGAAAATGGACAGGGGGGAGGGCAGGAATACAATGGGAAATACAGAATCTAAAGAACTTGTGACACATGGACATGAACAAAAGGGGGGGAATGGTGGGGGAGGGAGTGTGCAGGGTGGAGGGGAATGAAGGGAGGAAATGGGACAACTGTAATGGCATAATCAATAAAATATATTAAAAAAAGAAAATGGGAAAGTAAGATGTTATTCTGGGAGGCAGAATGAAAAATATGAAAATATGAAAATAGCATGTGTGTGACATTAGTTAATGTTATTCAAGGTATTAATAACTAAATATAAATAAGTTAATATATTCAAAAATTACCAATGTTTACCATGAAAATAATGCATAGTTTTCTAATGATAAAAGAATAGAATATAAAGCATGCATTTGCTTTTCTATAGATACAAAAGCAAAGATAAAACAAGATGATAAAATGAGAACAAGATTTTTAGTTACAAAATTAATTTTAAAATAAATCACCCTGTTAAAAGAAAAGGACCCTCAGGTTCAATTTACAGATAAATTCATCTCTATATTTACAAGATACATTTCTAAAGTAAATGATATGAGAAAGTTAAAATTAGGTGTTATGCACAGATATACCAGGCAGATATATTCAGAAAAAAAGATTCAGACCATTATTATTTTAAAAATCCAGGTAAAAAGATGAATCTGAGAAGTGGATTGTTAAAAACATTTGGACAAAAGAGACAGTCTACAATGAAGCAATAGTAGTTATAATGGTCATAAATTTTTACTCTCTAAATAACATGCCATCAAAATATAAAAATAAATGCTCTTTGAAATGCAACTCAGTTGGGACTGCTTCAAAGGAATAGTGAAATAAGAGAGTAGCATTCAATTCTTGAGGCATGTACTACTGCTTCAGGAAAAGTAGTAAAAAGGATGCTTTCTTCAATTCTGTTTCACAAGTTACACAAAATCTAGAACATTCTCAAGGAAAGAAGAAGCAAAGTTTCAAGAAACAAATAGCAGAAGATATACTCCTTATTTCTTTGCACATGAGAATACAGGTTTTGAAGCTTCAAGAGGAATATCTATTCAGAAAATTTCTGATGGGAATTGCCCAGCTGAGAGAAATATCTGGAATAGAGGAAGAGTCGTTTAGAAGATATAGTGCATAAACCTAATGAATTCCATAGTAAAAGGTAGAGGCGGCAACCAAGGTGACATGGGACTACAAATGCCCCGACTGGATATTGGTGATGGAAAAATATGGAGGGGATAATGGGGAGGAAAGCAGGAAAGTCCATCAAGGAACATGTATAAATGACACATGGACAAAGCCAAAGGCAGGTAGTCTCGAGGGTGGGAGGTGGGGATGACTGGGGTCAGGGGAGTGGTGGGAGGAGACAAAGTGTACTTGAAATGGAGACAAGTGTACTTGAAAATAAAAGAATAAGCAAAAATAAAAAATACATATAAAAAGAAAAATATAAAGTATTAAAATATCCCTTATTTTAAAAACTGCTGATATTTCCCTTAGGATTACATTTCATCATTAGTACCACAACCAAGAAAATAATGGTTTAAAATATAAGGAATATTTTTCTCACATGAGAAGCCCTGCAGTGAGTAATCTAACGTTGATAGGGTGGCTTCACAATGGCATTAGAAACCCAGGCTCCTTTTCATCATCTTTGATTTCCTTAGCTTATAACTGTTATCTATATATTCATTGCATAGTCACAAAATAGCTGCTCCACTCCCAGCTTCAAGTCCAAGTAAGAAAAAATAAAATAAAGAAGGAAGTAACAAGAAAGGTGGCCTCTATATTAGGAACTGCAAAAATCTTCCAGATATCCAAGCTGACTTCCCCTTTGATCTCATTGCCCAGAACTGTGTTTTATGCCTAATTCTAGGTACAAAGAGAATGGTAAATGTAGTGTTTTAGCTAGAGGTGTTGCTTCCATGAACAAAATTGAGATTCTATAAGTGAGGGAAAAGGGGAAATGGATATTGGGAGGGCAATTATCTGCAATAGATAGTGATAATAATCAATGGTTCCTCATGTGCTTATTTGCGGGGTTTTATTGTATCTTTAAAAAATTACTATTTTTTAATTTTTCAATTACAGTTAACATGCACTATTATATTAGTTTTGGATATACAGCAGAGTTATTAGACATTTGTGTAATATAAATTGATCATCTGGTTTTATTGTATCCTTTACCTGGTGATAGGAGAAGTTGGGAACATGTTAGTCTGTAACATTATTTATTTATTTTATTGTTTCTTAAAGCCTAAAGTCTTAGATTAATCTGGTTAATTCATTTTCTTGAGGTCATTTATTCTATAAATGGCAGAGTCAAGATTTAAATCCATATCTTTATTTCTTTTTATTGTTATTCAAGTACAATTGTCCCCATTTTTCCACCACCACTTTCCCCCTCCACACCCACCCTCACCCTCAATCCTACCCCCTTTGGCTTTGTCCATGAGTCCTTTATACATGCTCCTTGATAGTCCTTCTGCTACTTTCCCCAATTATCCCTCTGCCCAGTCTCCTCTGGTTACTGCCAGTTTGCTCTTTATTTCCATGTCTCTAGTTATATTTTGCTTGCAAATTTGTTTTGTTCATTAGGTTCCTCTTATAGGTGAGATCATATGGTATTTGTCTTTCACTGCCTGGCTTATTTCACTTAGCATAATGCTCTCCAGATCCATCCATGCTGTTGCAAAAGGTAGGAGCTTCTTCTTTCATTCTACTGTGTAATATTCCATTGTGTAAGCATACCACGATCTTTTGTTCTACTAAAGAAAACATCAGCAAAATGAAATCATATGGGAAAATATATTTGCCAATGCTGAATTCATATCTTTCTAACTCCAATACCCATGAAATTGCCTGCCCCTCACAGGTGACTGAAGATGAACTCAATTACTCCTCTAACTTGAAAATCTTAATGCCAATACAAGCAAGTTATGTCCTCACTTGCCAATATAGAACTCAGGTTTGTTTGTTTGTGTTTGTTATGGTTTTTTCTTACAACTGCTCAAGTGAAGTAATATACCACATCATACATTACACATTCAGAAAAGCAAATTAGTAGAAAAGCTTAATAAGATAAATAGTCGCTCCTCTGGCTGTTCAAATAAAGTGACATTTGACAATAAGTTATCATTTTGACCTTTATTATATGAATAATGTAGACCTGTGTAGTGTATTTGAATAATCAAAAGGTTTCTCTTTGATGGTGTTAGCATAAACAGACACAGAATTCCTCTTCATGTTAGACACAAAGGTAGGTTTTTACTCTTTGATTCTTTTTATTTTATATCTTTCTTTTTAAATTTTTTATTATTGTTCAATTATAGTTGTCCCAATTTTTCTCCCATTGCTCACCCCTGCACTGCCTAGCTCTCCCACATTCAATCCTCCCTGCCACATTGTCCTTGTACATGGCTTCATTATACATGTTCCTTGACTCAACCCTTCCCTTTTTCTCCTCCACTGTCCCCTTACTCCCTACTTTCTGGTCACTGTCAGTTTGTTCTTTATTTCTATGTCTCTGGTTATATTATGCTCGATTGTTAGTTTTGCTGATTAGATTCCACTTAAAGATGAGATCATAATGTATTTGTCCCTTGCCACGTGGCTTATTTCACTTGGCATATTGCTCTCCAGTTCCCTCCATGCTGTCATGAAACGTAGGAGCTCCTTCTTTCTTTCTGCTGTATAACATTCCACTCTGTAAAAGGACCGCAGTTTTTTGATCCATTTATTTACTGATGGGCACTTAGGCTCTTTCCAGGATGTAGCTATTGTAACGCTGCTATGAAAATACATTTGTTGTTCCACTTTTCTAACTACTTAGTAAATGGAACTTAGCTCAGGAAATTGTTTAACTTTCTCCTGGTCACCAACTGGCTGCTGGTACCTTTTCAATCTCTGTGTAAGTCAATTTCTCCCATTTGTAAAACAGAGAATTAGGGTTAGCAATGACAAAAAGAGTGAAACACAGCATGGAAATTTCAGTGTTCAAATAAAAAAACTCAAAAGTATATGAATAACATGTATCTTTTTGGGAGCAATTAAATGGCTTTGAATTAAGTATTTCTTAGGCAGAATATTTTACCTTAGGATATAAGCAGTTTTATATAGAGAGATGGATATGCAGATATGCCAATGAAAATGTGACAGATTTTGATTTGAAGTGATTACTTACTTCAGAAAAGGAAGAGAAGAAAGGGTAAAGTATTTTATTGTCTAAAGCACTCTACTTTCACCTCCTGTTTCACCCACAGAAGTCAGTAAAGGGTGAAAAAATCCTCTTGGAATCAAGAAACTGGTCAGTCAATTTTTTTTGATAATGGATCTCTAGGTAACTTCCAGATTCTTAATGACAACTTATCATAATTAAAAACAAAAAGAAACAAATGAACAAAAAAATGCAACAAGGACATGTAACTTGAATGGTTACCAGGCAAATAAACCTACTGGTCATCTTACAGAGCAACACCAAACACTCAAAATCTGCAGTGTTCAATAATCAATATATCAAAAGACAATTCATACTAGAGAGTAGTCTTTCATGAACAAGGTGCTTACCATTAAGCACCCATCTTGTCTTGGTTGAGTGGCTAAGTTGTTAGGTGTGTCATTGTCTTGTACACCAAAAGGTTGCGGGTTCAATTCCTGGTCAGGGCACATTCCTAAGTTGTGGGTTCTACTCTTGGTCAGCTCATACAGTAGGAAAGCAATCAATGTTACTATCTCACATCTCTTTTTCTCTCTCTCAAATCAAACATATCCCTAGGTGAGGATTAAAAAAAGAAAGTGTCCCATCTTGCTAGTGGAGAAAACAAAAGCAAGCAAAGGAGACAAACTTACCAAGGTGTTCTCTGGAAATGAGGATACAATACATTACCTTTACATCTGCCACCAACACTCAAATCACTTCTTTCTGAGTGATTAAGATTGAGCTCAGTCTAAGATAAAATATTAGCCAATTTATTTGTCATGTAAGTATCTATGGAATTAAATTTCTCATCTTTTTTCTTCTCTACCTGAATTTGTTGAATTTACTCAAATTTTAGTAGTAAAATTTCTTGAAAGGATTCTCTGGATGTTCATGAACCTGGAGGCTGTATTCTACAGTGTATTTTTCTATAGTCTTTTGTAGTATTGCCCACCATCTCTTGTGTGTTAAGAGATCTTTTCCCTTCATTTCTTCTGGGTTATCAAAAATGTAATAAGCACTTCTTTGGATTTCTCTACACTGACGGGGACTTATTTACTAAGAGAAGTATACACTGTACTTTTATACTAGCACAACATAGAGGGGATGTGTTTCAAACACTCTGTGAACCTTCTTCATTTCTTAGATTGTTAAGAACCCATTCCTGGTGCTCTTCTTTAATATAACAAACCATAGTTCAACCTCTTCTGGAAACATTCTTCCTCTTTTATATCAAATAGTTATGTCAACCATAGGTCTTCCTCTGCTCTCTTAGATAATTAATCCATCATACAAAAGCAGCCACCAGGCTGTCAGTGCTTGCTTGAGTCTCCAATCAATCTCAATATCTTAGAAAAATATTTGATTTTTTTATCAAGGACTTATCTGAATTTCTTAAATCAAACAAAAAAAGTCCCCAAAACTATTTGTAAGAATATGAATGATAACTAATGCCTATGTTCCACCCTCCCTTGAAGGGAAAAATTGGCCAGGGAAATGTATGTGATACTGTCAAATCTCAGACTTTTCCATAGAATATCTACTCTCCAGTGATACAACTCAGAGCTGCTGTTCCACGGCTGATATGAGAGTTCCTTTTCACCACATCCTTCCTACTATGAGAAGTCCCTACAAGCAACTTTATTGCTTTGGCTTGGTACATTTTGCATTTGGTGATTAGATTGGGGGGCACTCCTAGATAAATTCTAGAATATGGTTTGGTTCAAACTTAGAAAGGAAATGTGCCAAAGTTCACATATAGTACAAGAGCTACTTCAGATACAACCAATGTAATAAACTCATCTCTTCTACCACATAAGGTATTTAAGCTATCTCTGTCTAGCCTCTACCAGGATTAGGAAGGTAGCTCTTTTCAACCTGGGTACTGTTTGAAGGTGGCCACACTTGTCACCCACCAGTGCACAGTGCAACTGTTTCTGGTAACTACCAGTGAGTGTGGCAGAGAGAGGAGTAGGTGTAGGTAGGGTCAGCGGGCTATTTTGCTCCCTCTTCAAAATATACACAACCTTGGTAAAGAGAACTATTATATTCAAACCATAGAGAGAAAAGAAAGGGGTGAAAAGCTGAGTGTTATACATCTAGTCTAGCTACATCTTCCTTCTGCATCATGGGAAAAAATGCTTGAGACTGTACTACCTGGTTATCCAGGGCATCCCAAATGTCCATGTCCTTTTCCCTCATGTTCTCCCTTCTTCCTGCAGTCCTTGTCTTCATTAATGTCTTTTCTGAAAAGTCCCTTTTCCTTGCCCCCCACCCCCAGAATATGCTAATTCTTTCTCAGGAAACAAGTCCCATGTTTCCTTTATTGTCTTGTAAAATGCATGCTTTCAGGTATCTACTGTAAGTTATAAGTGTGGTGTCCTCAACAAGGTTTCTGCTGTCAGCTAGAAGGAAGGGATGAACCATGGGGGTAAGATCAGATTTCAATTTCAGACCACAATCTGTGTTTTCCACTGTATCTGAAAATTTTAGACACATTTCACATTATGAGGATTAGTTTCTGAGCAAAATCCTCAACAGGTCTACATTAAGAGGCACATAGTCTGGTCAATATAACATCAACCCTATAATGCCTGAGGAATATTTTCCTTCCTTATGACTTGGTGTTACATTACAAAGCCACATTCCATGAACTTAATCTTGAAGAACACTGAGTCCAATTGCTCTTCCCTAATTTCTGGATCTTTTCTTTCCTCCTTAAAGATTATAAAAAGGTACTGCCATTAATATAAAGCTATAACCCCTTGTCAAGTGTAATTCTCTTTAACTCATCATTCAAAGCCTTTTACGATTTTCATCACATGGGTTTATATTCTTTGTGTTTCAGAAACCATGGTGGCTTATTGCTTCCCCAATACTATCTTTGATTTCCTATTTCTGCTACTTTGCCCATGCCATTTTTGCTACATAGAACACACTTTCTATTTTCATCTCTGTCCAAAAATCTTACTTTTCAGGTTTAACCTCTCACATATTGTTTTCAGAAAGATTTCCTTGTTCAGCCCAGGTATCAACTGTTTTTAACAGTGCTACTTAGCTTCAGTAGCACTGTGTACTTCCTTCATTCATCTTACATGTCATTTGGTTTTTATTTCCTGATAAAAATTTAAATTGTACTTATTTCAGGACATAGCAGAGTGGGGATGCAGTGAGTTCTCTATACAGGTTTTATAATTGAATAAATAAATACATAAGTGTTTTATAACAGAAAAGTAAATGGAAGGACATGTGAAAGGGCCCACATATTCTCCGAAGTCCTAATGTTGACATATCTGAAGAAAAATGAAGTGGGGTTGATACACACACAGGCATGAAAGCACACACACAAACACATAAACCACCAATTTACCAACCTATGTGTAGCCCTTTTCTGAAAACTATATGCTACCAGTACACTCCCAGATAAGCCCCACTCCATTGGGTTTATATCTGTTGGTATGACAATATTCCAAAGTATAACAACCCTGGGTTTTAGATTAAGAATGAATTGAAAGTGATATCTGGCTCTGTAAAATTTAGCAGGACATTTAACTTCTCTGAACCTTAGCTTCCACAATTGTAAAGACTGGAGAAAAAAAGGAGTATTATGAAACCTGCATGAGCTAGTGCACAAAAGACATGTAACATGATTGCTGCCAAGTAGTCAATCTTCAATAAATGTAATTCCCTTTCCCAATTTGTAGTTGTGTTTTCAATATTTTCATATATATCTTTTAGTGCTTGAGATTATTTTCTAATGATTTTTCTACATATTCAGTTTCTCTTCGGTTAGATTGTAATCACAAGGTCAAAATATCATTTCCTTTTTATTTTGCTCTACATTGGATACAATGTTGTTGCATATATATTAGATGCTTAAAAATGCTTACAAAGTTACAGATTCAAGAACTTATCTAGTTAAATATACTAAAAATCATTAATAGGTGATCTACATATGATCTATAGATATATCTCAATAAAACTCTTTAAAGATGAAAAGAGCTCTTCTCACACTACTATGTGACCTGCCAGTGAGAAAGGAGCCTGAGGCTGATACCAATATTTTATAGTAGGCACTTCTATTATTTACCAATATTTGATTATTATCTACTTGTGTTGGGAGGTTCCATTTTCCTTCTCTAAGTTAGGCATAGCCACTGGATTCTCACTGGCTAATAAAACATGATTGGAAGTGCTGCATATCACTTCAGGTTGAAATATTTAATTGCTGTTGCTTATCTCTCCAGTGCCCCTTCTCCTGCCAAGGCAGTTGAGCAAAAAGTGTCATGTATATGTAGCAGTGCCAAAAGACTGAGGCAGTCAGGATTGCTAAATATGAGAGATGGCTGCCCTGGAGAGACACACATACTTGCAACAGACTTTGATTAAGCAAGAAATCAACATTTGTCTTGATAGGTTATATTTAGCAGAATTCTAAACTGGCTCTCAATAATCCTGCTCCCTAGTATACAGACCATGCCTAATCCTATCCCAGGGGTGTGAAAAGACCTATGACTATAATGGAATGATGACTCCCTTGATCAGTTATGTTATAAGCAAAGCTGTTGAATAGTCACATTTCTTACATTATACAGACTCCTCTGTAGCAGACTGGAGTGAAATTTCCCTGCTGGAACTAAAGAAACAAGTTACCATGTAGCAAGAAGGCCACATGCTAGGAACTTCAAGACAAACTCCAGAAACTGAGAGTACCTGGCAGCTAGCAAGAAAGCTGGAAATCAGTCTATACAACTGCTAGAAACCGAATTCTGCCAACAATTTAAATGAGCCTGGGCACGGATCTCAAGACTCAGTTGAGATCACAGAACCAGCTGACACCTTTATTTTAACCTGTTGAGACCCTGATGAGACCAGTCACATCATGCCAGCCCTCTGATTCATAGAAAATGTGAGATACTAAATGGAAATTGTTTTAATGACCAAGTTTGTGGTACTTTTTATGCAAGAATAGAAAACAAATGTATAAGTCATTCAGATTTTGATGCTGCTTGTTTATTTTTCTATTACCTAGCCCGTCATAATGGTCATAACATTCTTAGCAGATATTTAAGGATCCTACTTTTAAGAAGAACACGAAAAAAGAACCTTCCTCATTGGCTAGACCACCCTTTGCAAATAACTGTAGACTGCTGAATGTTCAGGACTAATATTTAAGAGTTTCCATTCTACTTACTCACTTTGCATTTTACTGCATCATGACAATAAAACAATCATAAAAATAATCTAAATGGAATATTCTAGGTGGAATGATTTTCATCGGTAAAACAAATAAGCATTTTCAAAATACTTTGGCATATTGAATATTTTTCAATTTACACATTGAACCAAAAATGTCACTATTATGTTTCTGTCTAAGTTAGTAGGAATAGTACTATTTTATTTTGACTCCTGGAGAAGTTGATCATAATTTTATGCAAAGAAATTCCATAACAAAACTCTTTATAAAAGAAATTTTATTTATTTATTTTTTTTTAGAGAGAGGGGAAAGGCAGGTAAAGACAGGGAGAGAAACATGGATCAATTGTCTCTTTCATGCCTTCAACTGGGGACCTGGACTGCAACCCAGAAATGTGCCCTCATTGGGTACTGGACTAGCAAATTTTCAGTCCACAGGCTGCTGCTCAATCCACTGAACCACACCAGCCAGGGCAAAACCCTTTCTTAATAAGTAAGCACATAATGTTACATTAAATGACTCTGAAGCATCAAGCATTGAATGGAAATAATTTTGAGGTAGAAAATGTCCTGAACTTGTAATTTCTACAAAGAAGGTACACTATAACACCATTAGGCCATGGCTTAATTATTATACAAATTTAAATAAGTTAGAGGAATAATTCCTCAAAAGCTGAAAAATCATTTCAGCACCAAATATGATTTAAAATTTGCACTTTAGAGTTTAGTGATTTTCAATCTTTTCCATCCCATAACATACATAAATTAATTTCTAAAATTCTGTGACACTCCAAAAATATATGATAATTTTTGCTGATCTGACAAAATAGGTATAATTTTGATTGATTTACAAAAAACACTAATTGCAATTACCTATCCTGTTTGTTCCAAAGTGACTTTTAAAAAAATCAGGTGCCCATACTTGTATAAAACAATTCCTGGTGCCAAGAATTAATCAATCAGACCTAACCTTATTGTGCAACATGACCAATAAGATGCAATTCTACTATAGGGCTTATATGTCTATGGTTCAAGACCATTCACATCAGACAGTTATTGTTGTGTTGGCTGTTGTCAATTTTTAATTTTACAATCAAAGGGAAAAGAGGTCAGAGCCCCTGACTGAACAGTTAGGTACGGCAAGTTTTAGAAATTCTTACAGCACACCAGTTGAAAATTGCTATATAATACATGGCCAGGTTTTCACACTGGAGAATGGTCAACTGCATGCATGATAAGATTAATAAGCTGTCCAAAGTCTTCCAACTCTAATGATGTACAGCATCTACCTGTTTCTGGGTGTCTAGATCTACTATTAGATGTCTGTATCAACCACTTGGCTTCATTTTTTTTGTCTTCCGCTAAAAGGAAAATAATCTCTGGGGGGGATGTCATTTTAATTCTTATTAATAACTTATTTTTTTACTATAAATGTTTTATCATGTCCTTCCAATAAATACATTTTGATAAAAATAAATAAAGATTTTTGATTCCTTAGGAAAGTGCCAATATGTTGAGGAGGTAGAGTGAGAGAAACACTAAAAGGAAGGGAAGGATCAGAAAAAGGAAGCCATGGTTTCATACAAAAAGTGCACTAATTAAAATTGTTTCTATGTTTGGGAAATTTCCACTGCATCTCAAAATGTACTTTTTCAGGCTAGGTCAGCAAGAAAACAAGGAAATAAGTACTAGAAATATGTTTTAGGATTGCACAGAGCAAGTGTATTTAACTGGTGTCTGTGGATGAATGCTCACAGTCTGTAAATGCCTGAAATTGTATTCAAATTTTTGCAGTTAAGTGCATTTTGGGAGGAGAGAATTTGTAGCTTTTAACAGATTCTTAAATAGGTTCATGACCCAAGAGATGATAAGAATCACTGGCATATAGAATAAAAATGTTACTTATATATGCAGTTAAAAGTTTTAACAGCAAAAGTACCCCATAACCCATATGTGAAGCTACCCACATTACAGAAGGCTGAATGCTTATCTGTCACAAGCTGGTATATTAACCTATTATTGGGCACTATTTTTTATATCCCATATCAGTTTTTAAAAAGGCAGAGAGAAAAGGTAGGTGAGAAAGAGTTTGTTTTCCATTTTAAATAGAGTCTCAAACTGCAAAAAAATGTTTTTCCAATGAAGGGTTAATGACACATATAAGTGCAGTCTTTCATGTGATTAGTACATGCAAATAACCAAAAAAGAAAAGGGAAGGATATTTCCATATATCAATTACTTAAGGAAGACAAAATAAAATTTTTCCTAATTTGACTTTTTAATCATTTGAATAAAAACAATCTTGATATAAAACAATAGCATATTTCAGCCCTGGCTGGTGTAGCTCAGTGGATTGAGCTCGGGCCTGAGAGCCAGATGATCGCGGTTCGATTCCCAGTCAGGGCCCATGTCTGAGTTGCAGGCCAGTTCCCAGCAGGGGAAGCACGACAAGCAACCATACATTGATGTTTCTCTTCCTCTCTCCTTCCCTTCCCCTCTAAAGATAAATAAATAAAATATTTAAAAAAATGGCATATTTCACCAATACTAATTAGTTGAAATTTAAAAAAATGTATTTTTAAAATAATTTTACATCCTCATTCGAGGACATTTTTTCGTTACTTTTAGAGAGGAAGGATGAGAGAGAGGGAGACATGTGAAAGAGTAACATTGATTGATTACCTTCTTGTAGGTGCCCTGACCAGGGATCAAGTATGCAATCTGGATATGTGCCTGACTGGGAATGGAACCCATGACCTTTTGGTCTACAACATGATGCTCCAACCAACTAAGTTACACCAACTAGGGCTAAAAAAATTATATTTTTAATATACAAGAGAGCTCACTAAATAAAAGAAAATAAATAATTTTAATTAAAAATAATATATGTGGAAAAGTAATTCAAAGCATAATAAGGAGATAAAATTAGATTTGTTCATTTGCATTTAAATAAATATTCAAAATAATAGTCACTGAAAGAAGGTAAAAGTTTATTTCTTTTTCTGATAAATCAATCTTAAGGGGTTAGTAATTTAGGGAGGGTTAGGCTGCCTTTACATTTTCAAGGACTTACCTAGGTCTTTTCTAGTTGGTTGCTCTGCCATGTGACTTTCACTCCCAAATCATCTAGAGTTTTAGACATCATGTTTCTACCTTGTCCTAGAAGGAGGAAACACTGAAGAAAAGTACTTACCTCCCTTCCTGATGTTGAATTGTGTAAGTTCTTTAAAAATTTTGGATCTTAATCTTTTGTCACATGTATCATTGGCAAATATGTTGTTCCGTCCATTAAGTAGTCTTTTCATTTTGTTGATGGGATCTTTTTTTTTTTTGCAGTGCAAAACTTTTCTTTTGTTTTCCTTGCTCAATGAGATATAACAGAAAAAGTATTACAAAGAGAAACGGCTGAGATTTTACTGCCTATATATTCTTCTAGGATTTTTATAGTATTGACTCTTACATTCAAGTCTTTAATGCATTTTGAGTTTATTCTCATATATGATGTAAAAGGTGGTCTAGTTTCTTTTTTGTTGCACATATCTGTCTAATTTTCCCAATACAACTTATTGAATAGACTGTCTTTACCCCATTGTGCATTCTTGCCTCCTTTGTTAAATATTAAGTGACCATAATGATGCAGGTTTATTTCCAGGCTCTGTGTTCTGTTCCTTTGATTATCTATGTCTGTTTTTATGCTAGTACAATGCTCTTTTTATTGCTCAGGCCTTGTACAATAGAATAGTTTGATATCAGGTAGTGTAATACCCCCGACTTTGTTACTCTTTCTCAAGATTTTTGTGTGTATTCAGTGTATTTTGTGGTTCCATAAAATTGTTTGGACTATTTGTTCTAGTTCTGTGAAATATGCCATTGGTATTTTGATAGGAATTATGTTGATGCATACATTGCTTTGGATAGTAAAGACATTTTAACAATGTTAATTCTTCCTACCCATGAACATGGTATATACTTCCATTTATTTGTATCTTCTTCAATTTCTTTCATCAGTGTCTTATAGTATTCTGAGTAAAAGTCTTTTACCCTCTTGGTTGAATTATTTCCTAGGGATTTTTGATGCAATTATAAGTGGGCTTTTTTTTTAAGTTTCCTTTCCTGATAGTTCATTATTGTGATATAACAATGCAACTGATTCCTGGATATTTATTTTTGTGCTATGCTACTTTATTAAATTTATTCATCTGGTCCAGTAGTTCTTTGGTAGACTCTGTAGCATTCTCTACATTCAGTACAATATCAGGAAATAATGACATTTTGCTTCTTTCTATCCAGTTTGGATGCCTTTTATTCACTTTTGTCTGATTGCTCTGGCTATGACTTCAGTACTATGTTGAATATGAGTAGTGAAAATGGACATCCCTGTATTTTCCTGATGTTGAGGGAAGCAATTTTAATTTTTCTCCATTGAGTATGATGTTGGCTGTGAGTAAGTCATACATGGACTATATTCTGCTGTTTTAGTGTGAAGTATTCTGAGTATATCAATTAAATCCATATATTTTAGTATATCATTTAAGGCTGCTGTTTCCTTGTTTATTTTCTATCTGTAATATCTTTACATTGATGTGAAGGAAGTGTTTAAAATCCCCAACTATGACTGTATTACTGTCAATCTCTTCCTTTTTGTCCATCAAAATTTGCTTTACATATGTAGATGCTCCTATGTTGGGTGCATAAATTTTCACAACTGTTATATTCTCTTGTTAAGTTGATCTTTTTATCACTATGTAGTGTCCTTCTTTGTCTCTTATTATTACCTTTGTTTTAAAGCCTATTTTGCCTTATATAAAATACCCTAGGTCTTTTTGATTTGCATTTTCATAAAATGTGTTTTTCCATGCCTTCACTTTCAGTCTTTGTGTGTCTTTTATTCTAAGGTAGGTCTCTTTTGAACAGTAGGCATATGGGTCTTGTTTTCTTATCAATTCAGCTACGCTATGTCTTTTAAAATTTTAAAATATTTTTCCATTACTATTTAGTCCCCTTATACTCTTCCACAATCACACCAGAGTTGTCCATGTCTGTGAGTCCTTTCATCTTCTTGCTCAATCCCTCCACCCCCTAACCTTCCCTACCCTTAGCTATAATCCTACTACGAGTCTGTCTCTTTTTTGCTTGTTAATTCTGTTTCTTTATTAGATTGCACACATGAGTGAAATAGTATGGTATCTGTCTTTCTCTGACTGGCTTATTTCATTTAGCATAATGTTCTCCAGGTCTATCCATTCTGTGCAAAGAGTACATTTTATTCTTTCTATGGCTGTGTAGTATTCCATTGTGTAAATTCCCATAGTTGTTTCATTCACTAATCTATTGATGGACACTTAGGCTGCTTCCATATCTTAGTTATAGTAAATGATGATGCAATGAACAGAGGGGTGCTAATGTTCTATCAAATTAGTGTTTGGGGTTCCTTCAGATATATTTTCAGAAGTGGGATAACTGGGTCAAAAGGCAGAGCCATTTTTAATTTTTGGGAGTATCTCCATACTGCTTTCTACAGTGGCTGCACCAGTCTGCATTCCCAGCAACAGTGCAAAGGGGCTCCCTTTTCCCCACATCCTCTCTAGTACTTGTTTGTTGATTTATTGATGATAGCCATTCTGACCAGCTTGAAGTGATATCTTATTGTGATTTTAATTTGCATTTCTCTACTCATTGGACTATTTAGGCCATTTATATTTAAAATGTTTATTGTTATGTATGTATTTATTGCCATTTTATTCTTTATAACTATGTATCTTTTTTCTTTCATCTTAAAAGAGATCCTTTAACACTTCTTGTAATAGTGGTTTTGTGGTAATGAATTTCTTTACCTTTTTCTTGTCTGGAAAACTCTTTATTTCTCCTTTAACTTAAATGACAACCTTGCTGTGTAAAGCAGTCTTGGATATAGGCTCTTGCTTTTCATCACATTGAGCATTTCATGTCAATCCCTTATGACCTGAAATGTTTCTGCTGAGAAATTAACTGACACTTTTATGGCAGCTCCCTGTAACAATTTCTCTTGCTGCCTTTCAGATTCTATCTTTGTCTTTAACCTTTGCCATTTTACTTATAATTTGACTTGGTGTGGACCTCTTTGGATTATCTTGTTTGGGACTCTGCACTTCTTGGACTTGTGTGTCTTCTCTCTTGGGTTATGGAAGTTTTCAGTCTTTAATTCTTCATATAGGTTCTCAATTTCTTGTTCTGTCTCTTCTCCTTCTGGTACCCATATCATGGGGATGTTTTTATGCTTCGTATTGTCCCAAAGGTTCCCTAAACTATCCTCATTGTTCTTTATTCTGTTTTTCTTTTTGCTGCTGTTTTTTTTCCTGCTACTTTGTCTTCCAAATCATTGAATCAATCTTCTGGTTCACCAAACCAAATGTTTATTCCTTCTAGTGTATTCTTCATCTCAGATATTGTATTCTTCATTACTGACTGGTTGTTATTCATGATTTTTATGTCCTTCTTCATGTTGTTGATGTTCTCACTAAGTTCCTTGAGACTTTTTATAATCATTGTTTTGAACTCTATATCTGGTAGAGTGCTTGCCTCCATTTAAGTCTTTTTCAGAGATTTCTGCTCTTTTCTCATTTGGGATATGTTTCTATTTTTCACCATTTTGGATGTTCCTGTGTTCATTTCTGTGTATTAGATCTGCCATGACTCCTAATCTTGGTAGAGCGGCTTTATGTAGTAGGGGCCAAGTTGCACAGTGTCATTGATCACAGAGCTGGGTGCTCAAGGAATGTTCCTTGTTTCAGTTATGTGAGCCTTCTTTTGTGATTGAATCTTGGTCTCTATGGGCTTATCCATTGAACTTTAGGCTGGTTGACTGTGAAGCTCAACCCTGACTACAGTGTATAAGCTGCTGTGCAGGTGCTCACCACAAAACAGAATTTGCCTCAGCTGTATCTGGTGACTGCAGAGATCTCCCTCTGAACATGTCACTTGTGAAACTAATTGGATCCTGCTCTGATATTGTGTGAAGCTGACCACTGTGTGTTTTGGTTCTGGGGCCTCTTGAGAGGGACTCTGATGCAAGTGAGTGTCAGACACTGCGTATGATTGTCCCTGGGCAACCTGTGTGCAGCTATAAAAGCAAACTACAGTCTGTGGCTGTCTCTATTTGGTCTGGTTATGTATCAGATGGACCAAACTGTGTACCAAGGATGGCTTCCACTAGCATAGAACCTGGGAGCTGGTCAGCAAAAGGCTACTTCCATTTCCCCCCACTTGCCTCTACCTGCCAGATACCCGTTAGGCTCAGTCACTGACAGAACCTCTGGCAGTACTTAATTACGTGCTATAGTTTCTCAATGAGTCACCAAGTAGAGGTTAGGGGTGTTCACCACACTGATACAGATTCAAACTAAATGCCAGTGCTGGGTGTGAGGCCACTCAGCAAAAGTGCTAGGGTATGGCAACCCTAGCTTCTATATGCTGGGTGCCTACAGACCTTTGTAGTTCAGCAGGATCTCAGGGGGACTTTAGGGTGAGGCAAGCAGAATTTATCAGGCCTAAACATACCAAGATCTGGCTGTGTGAAGGTGGGGGTAGGCACCAGTCATGCATGCAAGGGAAAAATGCCTACCGTCCTACAGCCACACAGCTCAGTCTGTCCCAGATTGTGCCTGGATCTTCCAGAGAATGTAAGCTTGCTGGGCTGAAATTCTGGTAGTCTAGCAGGTGGGTGTAGTGGATCTAAATGAGAGGTGCTCATCAGGCTTGAGGGAAAGTGGGGGGAATGGCCCCCCCAGATCCATACAACTCAATCACTGACACCCCAGATTTTTCCTGCTACACCCCAGGCCTAGGCAGCTGACTCCTGAGCAGGACATGAACTCTGCAAGGTGGGAAGGCAGGGAGTCCAAAGGGTGGGGTTAATGCATTATCTCAGATTGATGCTATCAGGAAGGGAGTGCTCCACGCAACATAGATGACACCTGCAGTGTGGGAGAGGGACTCAGCACAGAGGTCCTGGTGGCTGTCCCTTCTGCTTTCTCTCCAGAGCCACAAACCCTAGCCTCTTCTCACACGACTTTAATACTTTCTGTTTTCATTCTGCCAGAGCCCAGGGTGAATGGCTGCCAATAAGATTTTGTGCCGTGTCCATTTAAGATGGCACCCATGTTTCTAACAGACTCTAAGTCTCTCCCTGGCAGCCAGATGTCACGTGGCCACTTCTTCCTGACTCTAGTGCTCTGGGCTGAGGAACCCAGTGTAGGTTTGCATGCTCTGAGCTGGGGAACTTTTGCAGCTGAGATACCCCTCCAGAATATTATCTGTTGCTCATAGGAGCAAGGCCAGCTCTTTTTGCATCTCTGCCCTTTCTACTGGTCTCGATGCAGTTTCTTCCATATGTCCTTGGTTATGAGACTTCTCTCTAGCTAGTTCCCACCTGGTTATTCAGGATGATTTTTCTATAATTTAGTTGTAATTCTAGTTTGGTCCTGGGAGAAGGTTACTGTAGCTTTTACCTACTCTGCTGCCATTTTGCACTCCCTGAACTCTGTTGATCAAAATCAACTTCATATTATACAGCAGAATTAATAAAACCCACCTATGTACCTTGTAGGGTTAGTATAACTAAATGATCATTTAGGACACTTAGCACAGAAGATATTTAACACAGATTATGGTATATAACATGTTTAAAATATATGTTAGTAGTTGTTATAAAAAAGCCAGCCTTAATACACCTATATTTTTTAAATTTATTTTTATTTTTTTAAATTATTTTATTGTTGTTCAATTACGGTTGTCTGCACTTTCCCAAACTGTTACAGAACAACAGGGGCCAAGGTTCATTATGCCCTATAGGAAAGACATCTCTCAATGCCAGAGATTTGTGAAAAGGAAAGGGAATGTTTATTTAATGCTATACAGTCTTAAAGTAGTGACCTAACATCTTCATTAAAATATCAAAGTCCTTTAGGATACCCACAGATGCCCGCCGCACTTCCTTCTCCCCCTGCCCTAATTCAGGGTACCACATCTCAGGAAAAGAAGCAAACATCTGGGATCCAAGCTCCTGCCATCGCCAGCTATGTCGCCATCCAAGCAGGATCCCTAATTAATCCAAAGCCATGTGGCACCTTCTCATGGCTTACTGGCAAGAGTTCTTTGTACCTATTTTCCAGGCAAAGTCTCTCCTGCTTTCCAGGCCATGTGGCCAAAGGGAGCACCCCAAAACTGGTGGTCTCTTCTACCAAAGCTGCAGGGGTCTGAACTGTGGCCAAAACCCCATGGCTCTTCTCTCCACCAGAGCTACAGAGAGAGTAGGGTTGCCACTCTGGTGAAGCCTTGTGGCTCTCTCTCTTTTTACATGGCTGCAGGGGTCCCCACTCTGGCAAAGCCACGTGGTATTTTCCCTTCTTACATGATTGTGGTGTCTAGGTTTAAATCCCTGTGCCAATCTTCCTCTGTACCCCCATTTCCAACTCCTCCTACGATTAGTTACATCTGTCAGCATTCCTGTATAATTCCAAGTTTACTGGGCTGCCATAGTGAGTCTGGGAAGGTATGGTCCCATGTCCTGGAGCCAATCTTCTCCAAGTTCTCACGCAGGTGCTGTAACTCAGGGGACCTGCCCCCCAGTTACATCTTGGGTGAAAGTCACTTCCATTCCCCTGGCTCCAAGCATGGCCACAGCTATTTAACATATCTAAGCAACCCACCAAATGCTATAGATATATTAAATGACCATGCCATGGATTAGCTGCAAGGCTGTGGCTTTACAAAACAACCCTGCATGTTCCTGCTCCACGTGTCCCTTCCCCCAACTCACACCTTTGGGGGAAGGAGTGAGGACATCTTATATGTCTCTCCAATATTTCTATACACTTTGAGGTCTGGACACCATTCCCAATTCCTTTTGGGGGCCCCCCTCTTGGCTGCACCCTGTATCACCACCACTCCCCCCACCGGAGTGAAACCCACCTCCCTCCTTTGCTTCCACCCTCCCCCTTGGTTTTGCCCATCTGTCCTTTGTAGTAGTTCCTGAAAACTCTTCTCCCCCATTATCCTCTCCCACCTTTCCTCTGGTTACTGTCAGATTGTTCTTAATGTCAATGTCTCTGGTTATATTTTGTTTGCTTTTTTGTTGTTGTTGATTAGGTTCCAATCAAAGGTGAGATCGTGTGGTATTTGTCCCTCACTGCCTGGTTTATGTCACTTAGTATAATGCTTTCTAGTTATATCCATGCTGTCACAAAGGGTAGGAGCTCCTTCGTTCTCTCTACTGCATAATACACCTATACTTTATTATCTGAATTAAATGGCATTTCTTCTATAAAGTGTTCATTTATTCTTCTGGATAGAATTAATCACTCTTTTCTATTCCCATTGTACGTGCATAACTCTTATCAATAGTACTCAAATTGGCTCACACTTAAGTAGTATTTATGTTTACAAAGACTTCATAAAATATTTCAATGATCCTCATAAGAATCATATTGGTATATGATTGGTATATTATACAATCAGGTTGGTATATTCCCAATTCCTCAGTATAGATGAGGTAAACTAATACTTATATCATTGATAAACATAATGAAACTGGGATTTTAATACAACCTTTTAATAAAAACATTCTATACCTTTTAGACTAGATATTATGAATTATAATTACTCACTGAGGTAGGCAGAATTTTGTCCACTGTGATTGCCACCTCCTAGTGTTCATCCCCTGAATGTGTTATTGGGAATAAAGAACTTTGCATATATAATTAATATTACTAATCATTTCACTATAAAATAGGTAGATTATCCTGGATTATTAATGCGGGGCCTATGTAGTCACATTAGCTCTTAAAAACAGAAAAGAAGGACAGAAGTGTAAGTCAGAGATTCCAGAATCTCTGAAAGAAAGACTCAACACATCATAGGTTTTGCAGATGGAAAAGACCACATGAGAAAGAATACTGGCAGCTTCTAGAAGCAAAGGGCAGACTCCAGCAGGCTGCTAGCAAGGAAATAGTCTCCTCATTTCTACAGCTTCCAGGAGATGGACTCTGCTAATGACCTGAATAAACTTGAAAGATTCTTTCTCAGAGTTTACAGATAAAAGCATTCTAGTCTATTACCTTGACTTTGACCTTGTAAGTATCTACACACAAATAAAAAAAAACCCCTGGACTTCTGACTCACGGAAACTATGAGAAAATAAATGGATGTTGTTTAAAGCATCTAAATTTGTAATAATTTGTATGGCCACAAAGGATAACTAATATATCCATTTACTTGTATCCTCTACTAAATTATGAGGCACTAAAGAGCTGCTATTGATTTTTAACCACCCTCTACCCAACCAAACCACAGCATATGGCCTTTATTAGTGGTGGTCATTAATAGTAGTCAATAAATTAGTGGCTTACATTTATTCAACAATTTTAAAAGATTTTATTTGTTTTTAGAGAGGGGAAAGGAAGGAGAAAGAGAGAAGGAGAAACATCAGTGTGTGGTTGCCTCTCATGCGCCCCTTACTTGGGACCCTTACTTGCAACACAGTCATGTGCCCTGACTGGGAATGAAACTGGCAACCCTCTGGTTTGCAGGCCAGTGCTCAATCAACTGAGCCACACCAGCCAGGGCCATTTATTCAACATTTTGTGCCAAATATTAAGCTTCTTACAAACAAGAGCACAATCAACCCTCACATTTTGAAGCAGGTAAATTGGTATTCCTATTTTACGGGGCACAAACTGATATTTTGGTAATACAGGCAGAGTCAAACAGCCAGTAAGTGGGAGCATCAGAATTTTGCGTCTAGGGTGCCTAGTTCCAAATCTGTGCAACATTATGAACCAGTATGCTACATGATTTATTGAATAAACACAATAAATGTACATTAAATGTACATTAAATTGTTGAATTAACTTCAAAGAAACTACTTCTTCCCTTAAATGGAAGCCCAGGTATTCAAAATAAAAGGTCTGCTTAGGCAATGGTTTTTATTTTATTTTATTTTATTTTATTTCTATTGGTTTTATTGGGATGATATCAGTTAATAAAATTATACAGGTTTCAGGTGTAAGGCAACCGAGAGGCTGATGTGGCCCCTGGTGAAAATGAGTTTGACATCCCTGTTTTACAAGGTCAGGCTGGGAAACAATGGCTTATATCATCCAAGTACTGAGAGTAAATACTTGAAAACATTTATTTCAATGCTTATCTAAACAAATAAAATAAAGTAGTCTGATAGTAAGGTTGAAAATTTTATTGCTTATTTTAGGTTCCCCAGGATAAGCAAAAATGTCTTAGAAGCTATGATTGCTGAAGTATTGCTGGTTATCATAATACTCATCATAGCCAAAGTAATATTAAGTATCAGATTGAGGAATATGTTGGAGCTGTCAAACATTTCACATGGTTTTAAAGTGTAACACATTCTGGTCTTTTGAATTAAAAAAAGATCATGATAAAGGGATTACTATCAGACTCAGTTTTCTTTACAGTTATTTAAATCAAAGTTGGCAATTTACATGATGTTGTTAAAGTAAAGGGCCTTTAAAACAGTGCTAAGGTATATTTATGTTTGCTGTACACTGAATATTTTATCACAAGCTCTCAGTGAATTGTTTTATTGTACTGAATTTATCATAACAAGTTATTTATTACATGTTCTCTTATTCGTGTTGTTAGCTTGCTCAGTGAAAAACAATTTATATTTTCATGACATTTACTTGTTGATAGTAGTTTTTATAACCTTGCATTTTGGTTCTACCATTCATTTTTCCATGATAATTTGTGACTTAAAGATTTTTACAACAGTCCTCTAAGTTTTATGCATAATGAATCATAATACTAGCAAACTGTCTCCTTGTATATGAGGTGAATAGTAGAGTGAAAATATGTTATTATTACAATATTTTAGAATTAAATGTAAACATTATATTTCATATAAATATTAAATGAAAAATTTAGCAAACTCTTAATACATATATACCTATTCATTTTGATATAAATGATATTTTCATTGTTTCAAAGATATAAGACAGGTACCCAGTATTCTGATGACAAATTATGATGGATTATGCTCAATAAATTTTGTTCCTATTCATTTGGCCATGTCTCATAAACCAAATAAAATTGCTTAAATAGTGAAAATGCAACTGGAATGCTCTATTTACTGGGATAACTTACATTCATAATTATTGGCTGAAAGATATACAGTATACTAAAGTGTTACTTCAATCAACAAGGAAAGGTTAAATTATACCCAACACATAGTCTGTATTAAATCTATTTTATTTATATTCTAATCCTATGAATAATAGTGATATATGTATGCTCTATGATAAATACATACTAAATAAACTTTATGATTCCTCAAAACACTTCATTCCCTTACATTGTTGGGTAACAGTTTATCAAACTACACTCTGAGGCATTCTTTCACTTTCTTCCTAAATTAAATATTAATGTTAGCTGCAACTGCCAGATGTCATTCATTGTGAAAGATGTAGTAGAGGAGTTCGGGTTTTGTGGAGTGCCAAGTCAAGTTCCAATGAACCTGCTTTTTTCTGCAAGATAGGTCAGGAGAATGGGACTAGAAGGCTGATTCAGTAGATAAGGGATTGCTTTTTCCAGACTTTTCCCCAATACACTGAAATGTGCCATCAATTACTGCTCCATTTATGTTAAAGGTCTAGTTATTTCCCTTTTTTAAGATTTTATTTATTTATATTTAGAGGGGAAGGGAAGGAGAGAAGGAGAGAAATATCAATGTATGGTTGCCTCTCGTGAGTCCCCTGCTGGGAACTGGCCTGCAACCCAGGCATGTGCCCTAACTAGGAATAGAACCACGATCCTCTGGTTCACAGGCCCGTGCTCAATCCACTGAGCTACGCCAGCCAGGGCTATGTTAAAGATCTACTTTTATAAAAGGCAGATCAACTTTATGGACTTCAAATTTATGCTTTTTCTTTATTGTTTATGACCATCTGGAATTACATGGTTACTGAAGAATGTTTGCTATCACATAAGAACACCCACATGAAATTCTACAGTCTTTGATTCTGCTACCTCTACCTCTTCCCTTGTCATTATGCAGTTCATCAGCCTCTTCTAATATACCTTCTTGTTAGCTGCAGCTTCAAATATACCAGTGTCAGCTGTAATAAGGCAGTTAACAAAAACATTAAAGTAACAAATATACTTTAAAAAGTAATGATAAGTCAATTGGCTGCCCCATGATGACTTGAAAGGGTTATTTTGGACCAAGTTCATGAGCTTTGCTACCGCTCAGTAGACTGTTTTGTTTATTTTGATCCCTGGGAAATACAGATCTGAAATGTGAAAACTGATGAATAAAAGTATTAACTCTGCTCACTAAATTTGGGACATTAATAAGTTAACAACAGAATCTTAATGTTCGAGGTTTTGTGTCACTCCAGTTTCCCAGTTATAAAAATTAATTACTGTTCCACTAATCACTAATATTAATCACTAATACCACAAAGCAAAATACAATAATAGGCCTTGGATGCTTCCAGGGTACAAGATTAAATAATGCAAAAGATATAACCCACACATATACAAAAAATGTACTTATAGTTTACACAATAATAACAATTACTTAAAGTGTGAATTAGCACCAAAGTGTAGGTTTTTACTATCTCTTCATTGATATGGATTACTTGAGGATGAATACGCTTTTATTCAATCTTCCATCTTTTCATTCCCAGTCTCACACAATGCATTTTCTCTAATATACTAGACATCAGTAAATATTTGTTGAATGAATGACTATCTAGATTATCCAGACCTTATAGCTATGCAATCAGTTAGTGAAATATTCAAAAGATGATACTCTTTTAAAAGATAGTGTGCCTTGTCTAATTCATTTCTATTTTTCTTACCACCTCACAGTTTGTTGAATATGCATGCATCCAAGAAAACATTTTTAATCGAATGAAAGGGAATTGAGTTGAGAAACACATTAATGAGTCCAAAGCATTTTCTCCCATCTTGGAGTCATGCAGTTTGGACTTGCACATACCATATTCATAGGTTGATTTTCTAAACATAACTTGTTAACTGCCTGGAGAATATGTGCTACCAATTTTTTAAATAATGGCCAAGAAAATGTTCTTGGATTAAAGCAGTGTTTATGAAATTGTCCTGAGAAAAACCTAGGGTAATTCTGAGTGTTCTCAAAGAGGAAAATGAAAGTGAAAATTAGAGCTCTGTTGACCTCTCTTGAAAATATTACCTTTTATCTGTTGAACATATTATACTCATAAAATTTATATACAATATCCCTAGGGTTTAAATAAGGAACCACAATAAGTTTAGTTGATGTGAATCATTTCATATGGGTACAAAAATGTTTTTTTTTCTTTGTGATAAGAATTCAGGATTTACTGTCTTAACAAATTCAAATATACTCTACAATAGTATTAACAAAAGTCATCATGCTCTTTTGGACTGGTGTTTCAGGGTTCTTAGGATATAACCCTAGCAGTGGAATTGCTGGGTCAAAAGGCAGATCCATTTTTAGTTTTCTGAGAAAGTTCCATACTGTTTTCCACAGTGGTTGTACCAGTCTGCAATCCCACTAACAGTGAACTAGGACCTATGCACCTCAATGTTCATAGCAGCACAATTTACAATAGTCAAATGCTGGGAGCAACCTGCGTGCCCATCAGTAAATGAATGGATCCAAAAACTATGGTACATTTACACAATGGAATTCTATGCAGCAGAAAGAAAGAAGGAGCTTCTACCCTTTGCAACAGCATGGATGGAAATGGAAAGCATTATGCTGAATGAAATAAGCCAGGCGGTGAAAGACAAATACTATATGATCTCACCTTTAACCGGAAGCTAAACAACAAAATGAACAAGCAAACAAAGTATAACCAAAGACACTGAAATACAGAACAGGCTGACAGGGACCAGAGGGGATAGGGGAGGAAATTTCAGGGGAAAAGGGGAAGAAGGGTTTACAGGAATAAGTGTAAAGGACACATGGACAAAAACAAAGGGGGGTGGAAGTGGGAGGAAGGTGGGGAGCACTGAGGGGGTGGGCTGGGATAGGAGTAAAAGACAGAAAACTGTACTTGAACAACAATTAAATAAATTAAAAAATAAAATAATAAAATTGCAAAAAAAGTCATCATATTGTAGAGTATATCCCAAGTACTTATTTATCTTATAGCTAAAAGTTTGTACCTTTTGACCCCCTTTCCCAATTTCTCCTACCCTCATCCGTTCCCAACTCTGAAAATGTAAATTTCTAATGGATTTTATTTATTTATTTATTTTTCATGATTAATCATGAATTATTTATTGTATTATGTATTATTTTTATTTTTTAATTTAAATCTTGTTCAAGTACAGTTTTCTGTCTTATATTCCCAGCCCTGGCCCCCCAATGTTCCCCATCTCCCTCCCATTTCCACCCCCCCACCTTAGTTATTATCCATGTGTCCTTTATACTTGTTCATGTGAGTCCATCCCCTTTTCCCCTGTGATTCTATCCCCTCTCCCCTCTGGTCCCTGTCAGCCTGTTCTGTATTTCAGTGTCTTTGGTCATATTTTGCTTGCTTGTTTGTTTTGTTGTTTAGATTCCTGTTAACGGTGATATCATATGGTCTTTGTCTTTCACCTCCTGGCTTATTTCACTCAGCATAATGCTTTCCAGTTCCATCCATGATGTTGCAAAGGGTAGGAGCCCCTTCTTCCTTTCTGCAGCATAGAATTCCATTGTGTAACTATACCATAGTTTTTTGATCCAGTCATTGACCGATGGGCATCTAGGTTGCTTACAACTCTTGGCTATCATAAATTGTGCTGCTATGAACATCGGGGTGCATAGGTTCTTTTGGATTGGTGCTTCAGGGTTCTTAGGATATTTTTAAAGCAGTCAGAAAAGTACATCCTATTAGTGCATTGAAACTTTAAGAGCTAGAATTATCATATTAAAATGATTTGACTCAATAATATGGAGGTCATAATCAGAGCTCTATCATATTACTTAAGTAGTATTAAAATTGAGACTGATTTCATCAAGCAAATATGTCTTTCTGTTACCTTCAAGTAAGAAGGTCAAATGGTGAATTCTTCACAAATAGGAAAATTGACTTGAGGATAAAACTAACTTTTTTCCTGTATCTTTTCTTAATGTACATTTGGAATTAATAAGCAAAACTTGAAAGTTTTTTCTCAGGGATGGTGGTACATTGGGAAGAAATGAGCAGTCCTTGGTAAAGCATCACTTTATGGCAAAAAGTTTAAAATTGTGTCCTCATGAGTACCTGTGCTATTATTCCACAAGGTCTTTACTGGCCACATGTGGCTACTGAGTGCTTGAAATGTGGTTAGTTCGCATTGAGATGTGCTGTAATTATAAAGTACACGTTATATTCTGAACATTTAGTCCAAAAATATAAATATCTCATTAATCATATTTACACTGATGACATGTTAAAGCTAGTATTTTTCATATATTGGGTTAACTAAATATATCACTTAAGTTAGCTGCACTTCTTTCTATTGTTTTAATGACTACTAAAAATTATAAAATCACCTATGCATCTCATACTTTACATTTCCACAGGACAGCACTGCTCTAAAAGTGTCTCCAATGCAGACTATAAATTGCTGAAAGGAAACAAAAAGGCAGGTGTTCGAATTCTACTCTTTGACTTCAACAAGAGCAGCTGTGATGTAATTTGTTCCACTTAGTTGGCTACTGCTTAAGACTTTATTTTTAAAATATATTAAAAAATCAAAGAAAGCTTTTTATTAATTATGAATAATTTTTCACACTTAGGAATGAAAAAAACTGTGTCAGACACTTCTTATGAATCTGTAAGATCCTCACTCTTTTTTTTTTTTGTCTTTTATCCCATACCCGGGATCTGATTCAATGACCATGCATTTCAGTTTGCCTGACAAGAGTTTGTAAATCTGTTGTCTCATTTTAATTATGAAATTGCCCCTTTTCACTCTCATAAATGTTCCACTTTAGTTTGTAAGTTATATGGTCACCTTGGTTCTGACCAATTTTTTTTTAGGTGCAACCTCAAAGTCTCTGACATCCTGCCCTCACAGAAGGCTTCTTGCCTCCTGTCCCAGGAGTTAACACTGTCATAAACAAAGTCAAGGAATCAGTGTTGTTTCAAATGGGCAATTTACAAACACAGAGGAATTAAAGCCCTGGGAGCAAATCTTTGACCAATAGGAGGATAAAATAAGCAAATTATTCCTCTGGCTTTCTCCTCACAACCTTCCCCTCCCAGAAGAGCCTATTTATAGTCTATATAACATGAGGGTGGCGTGAGAGGGAGCACAGGTGATCAGTTCCAAGAATCAGGTAATCACATTTAGTAGTGGAGCTCAATAACACCTTATCATATTAGTTTCTTTCCTTCCCTGATTTTTCTCTCTTTATTTCTCACTCTCTAATAAAACAATAGCATGTAAGCCTTCTGTATCAAGTCTACTTTCTGGTGAACATAGGCCAAAATATAGCCACCCCATAAAAACCTTAAATATGTCTGGCTTTGCCAGGTTCTCTGTGTTAAAAGCCATCATATATATCTTTTGGTCTTTGGTTAAAAGCTCACAGATATGGAAACTAATCCTAAATCTAGGTAGAAGAGATTTAGGGAGCTCTATTTCAGAATGAAATCAGCATTAAATGATCCTATGTTGATTTGAGCCTGGTTTTAATGACTGAGCTTCTGCCTCTTTTTTTTTAAGATAATGTTACAATCTTGTATCTCATTTCTGGGGACCAGATATATTACCATGCTCTTTCATCTACACCTCAGATTCTCCATGTGAACAAATACCAATTTCAAATATTCTGTTGCCTTTTTAAAAAATTTTTGTTCAGGTACAGTTTTCTGCCTTTTTTTCTGTTGTCATTCTTGCCAGATACTGTGTTCTGTATGTAGAACAAATTTTAGGTTCTGCCTTTTTTCTTCTTCAATTTCAGCCATTTCCATTCTTATCAATGCCAAAAGCAATAGCAAACAAACTAGGCCAATACCATAACTGAGAAAATTAAAGAAAAAATCAGGAATAAAACTCATTCACCTGGGTCCTAGTGCATTGCTTTTTCTACTTAAATAATTGGGAAGTACATAACTGTATGAATGTGCACACACACACAAACATATACACACATGGAACTAATCTTTCAGCAAATCACTGTAGCATGAATCTGTTGAAGATATCAAAAGGGAAACAGTCTATATCATAAGAAGCTTAAAACAAACAAATCTCTAAAAGTAAGTCATTTGACTTCCTGATACACAGTGAAAAGGAAAAATAAAATAAAAAGTGCCTCCATTATTAACAAGCATGTTCTTTAAGCCAGGAAGTGCTAAAATACTGAGGTTCTGTCCATGAAATTTCTAGACCAAGGTTTTATTCAACTTTAACCTATATAAGACATATATCTGGAAAATACCAGAAAGATCAGTCCTTAAGGATATTATTATACCATAGCTGAATTCTGCATGCCTTACCTCTAATTTTTATTTATGTGAAATAAAAATGGCCTTTTCATTTAAACTAATTTGAGTTTTCTATTACCTGCTTTCTAAGTAAAACACCTAAAATAAACTAAATGCCAATGTTATAGTTAATACTGAAATGGGAAACAAATTCCCATTCAAATTGGCTTCCCTATACACCAGCAATAAAGATGCCTTTTATCACTACTATTATTTAACACAATCCTTGAAGTTCTAGCTAAGTATTAATAGACAACTTTTGAAAATGAAGAAGCAAACACATCATTATTTATAGATAAAATAATTTTATGCCTTGAAAATCCAGTAAAATAACTAAAAATCTCCCAGAATTATAAATATTCTGAAAGGCACCCAGAAAGTGATAAGTTTATAAAAACCATAATGCATGTATGTCAACAATAAGTATTAAGAAGTTATAATGGAGAAAAGTTGCATTCATAATACCAGCAGTATTAAATTTATTGAAAAATCCTCAATATGAAATGTGAGCCAGTATATAAAAAACAAACATAAAATGTCTATAAAACATTAAAGAAAGATTTTAGAAGCCTAAATTAATTTCCAGTGTGATTCCTTGCCTTCTTCCTTCCTCACAACTTCTGAGGAGAAATAATGTACACTTGATGTTGGAACAATGTGGGGGTTAAGAGCACTAACTCTCATGCAGACAAAAATCCATGAATAACTTTTTACTCATCCCCAAACTTAACTACTAATAACCTACTGTTGACCAGAACCCCATCAATAACAAACAGTAGATTAATATACATTTTGTCTATGTATTACATATTATATTCTTAAAATAAAGTAAGTTAGAAAATGTTATTAAGAAAATTATAAGGAAGATAAAATACATGCACTTGCTTTGATATGCAGATATATATATATATCAAATCATTACCTTGTTCACTCAATTACATATAATTTTATTTGTTAGTTACACATCAATAAATCTGTGAAAAAAATTGATCAACAGCAAGGACTTTATTGGAGTACAATGCTTGAACTTGAAGATTTTGGCATAATGAGTGAGCAGTTTAAAGACTCAGGCCTCTCTGCATCATGTTCCATACTGCTTTCTTTACTTATCATATTGGTTCCTATTTTAGAATTATGTTCTACAAGCTGCCACAATCCAACAAACCTTAGGCAGTTTCTGTGTTTGGTGTCAGTCACCTTGCTCCAATAGGCCAAACTAAAATCAAGGTTGAATTCAAGGAATTAAGGGGCATCTTCCAGGCCTCTTAAGGTTTCTCTGCTTAGGAAAAGGAGTCTTCCACAGTGACCATGTGTTTCAACTCACTGCAGCCCCAGCATATACATAGGGAGAAAGGTCCAAAGCATTAGAACAAGTTTAATCAATACAATGTAGTAATATTGTCATTTCTTCCTTCCTGAGCCTTGGATCTGTTTAGACTGGCTGCAGCCATTATGGATAGCTAGTAAAGGATTTATGTATAACAAGGTTACCTTGAACCAAACAGAAAAGCTCAAATCTTGAATATATACTAATGTAACATTTTGTTTTTGGGTAGTTTTAGTCACAGGGGCAATGCCACACCCTGGTGAGTGAGAAGCTCTTTTCCTCCAAAGAGCATAGGTTAATCTTGGACGAGGAAATGAAGTAAGACTTTCAATTGATTGGGTGGACTGCCTCAGCTCTCATAACCTACACTCAGGGATGGAGATGAGCTGCCCCTGATCACATGCAATCATGGAAGAGGTAAATGTCATTCCTGAGCCCAGACTTTTTGATAGTGTCAGCTGAAGCAGCAAAATCATTGGCAGGGATAGCAGTATAAAGAAGTGGACAGTGTTTGGAGTAGCCAATACTTTGGGCAACAGTTGTAGAGAAATATAGCTTTGAGGAGTTATAGCTGAGTTCTGACCATACTGACAAGCTGTAAGAGATATCAGTGCTTGCCCTAGACAGAAAGATACATATATGCTCCCTCCTTAAGCCTGTTGTTGGTCTCGATGGTGGTTACTTGTAATGATATCTATGCCCAGGACAATGAAGGTATTTAGGGTTTAGTCTAGTAGAAGTGTTAGGGAGGAGCAAGATAAAAAAGGGCAGGAACACGTGACAAATATATTCTGAAATATACAGTTATAAACTTTCATAAATAAACACTTTGAAGCAGTGGGATGGGGGTGTGATATGGACTGAATCATGTCCTCCCTCCTAATTCATATGCTGAACCTTAACTCTTAATGTGACTTTATTTAGAGACAGGACCTTTAGGAAGGTAATTAGGGTTAAATGAGGACATAAAGTTGGGGTCCTCATAGAAAGAGTTAGTGTCTTTATAAGGCATAGGAGGTGTCCCCCTCTTCCTCTCCCTCTTCCTCGCCATCTCTTTCTCTCTCTTCCTCTCTGTTTCTCTCTCTTACTCTCTGTCTCTCTCTCCCTGTCTCTCCTAAACTAGTCCACCAAGATGCAGACTTCCCAAACTCCAGAACTGTGAGAAATAAATTTCTGTTATTTAAACTATCCAGCATAAGAGTATTTTGTTAATAGAGCCCAAGCAGACTAATATGGCCAGGAAGAGGAAGTAGCACATGAGTAGAGTAGTTAAGGCTGCCATTTCTTTAGACAATGAGTTTCATAAAAATTCAGGTTTCTACCACAATTAATATTCAATAGATAGACACTGGGGTTTGGGGTGTTATGTTCTGCCTAGAAAAAATACATATGCCTTTACATTGGAGAGTAATTAAATTTAAATAGTAACTATTTATGACCTAAAACATACATCTTACAGGTGCTAGAACTCTACTTGGAGCCAGAAGACCTGACACAGTGAGCACAGGCTAGGATGAACTCATTTGTGACTTTAGACTGTTAGTGAAGTTGCATTTTTGTAGACCAAGTCCTGTGTGGGGATCAAGGCTCCCACAGTGTGAAATAATTTTTGTTTTTTGTTAGTGATATTCTAATTTCTGGAAGAATGTATATGATTTTGAATGGCTCCCTAAAGGCAAAAGCCTGTAAAACTTAAGCAGAGGGGCAGCACAGGGCTAATGAAAGCCTTGGGATCTTTACAAAATAACACAAATACAGAGAGAAGAGCAGAAGATTGGAGACTTGGGGAATTCAAGGCCATGAACTTTTGCCTTTTACAAATGTCAGACACCTTGATCATAAGATATCAATGTGGGATATCCAATAAATGAAAACACAAAAAGATTAATTATGTTTTCCTAAACCTGGGAGATGATTTTCTGATGTTTTATTCTTATGTGTATTGGGATATGCATTTGATCTCAGAAAAAAATGAGCTTCTTGAGAGATTTATTATGATTTTAATCCAGCTGGGAGTAAGAATTGGAAGGGAATTTTGGCAGCCACCTTTAGAGTATAAGCACATATAAGGCCATAGACAAAAATACTGACAGCAGTTTTTTATGGTTGTTGGGATTATGAGCGGCAGTGTCATGGTGAAGAATATAGTCTCTCAAACTAGATTGCTTGGCTTTGAATTCTAACTTTCACATAAGTGTGACACCCTAGGAATAAGACTTAAGTACTCTGTACCTTTGTTTCTTTATTAGTAAGAGGGAAATAATAACATTTCTGCCTGTGGTTGTTGTGAGACACTGTTACACTGTTAGCTTTTATTTTCTTCAAAAATTCCAGAATTTTCTCCAATACATCTATATTCTTTTATTATCAAAAATGTTCTATTAAAAGACATATAACCATATTGAAGATAGCCTTCATTTCATGTATTTTGTAGTTTGGGAATTGGATAAGTTTTGAGATAAAAATATGCAAATATCCATTTATTCTGTAATCAAGCAAAACCAATCAAAATCCTAGACAAAGAGTATATATAGCACATACATTTTAATGTTCATAGCTCTTGTATTCATTCTATTTCTAACAGTGATCAACTGCAGGAATATACATGTTATTTAACTACTTTATGTAAAATGAGGATAATAATTCTGAGTTTGGTTGGTCACGGTGGTGATAAGTTTAGATATAATTGAAAGGCTCCTCCCTGCATAGTAGCTGGTACACAATAGGCATTCAATTAATATTAGTTAGCATTACCTGCCACTCACTTTAATAGGTTAGACTAGGTAGTCCAGCATGTGCTACATTATAGTATGGTTGTTTTTCAATATAAGAATCAAGTCCAGGCTACTAAATATACCTTTTGCTAATGTTTTCCTATAGATAGTCCCCAGATATGCTTAGGTTGTGGAGCCAAAACATAATTGTATCAAATGTCTTTTTGCAACAACCATGGGACAATCTGTAAGATTTATCTTCCATGTCATTTTCATGTGGTACACAAATGACGTGATTATTTCAGGCAATTCCTCTAAGGGCCACCCAATCCTTACTGAGATTAAAATCATGTCTAATCTGAAATTCCATTCTTTGCGTGGTTTGATTAGCCTAAAGATGTGAGTCAGGGAGACCTTTGAACATCAATGCCTCCATAGAGGTGATATATCATCATCTGAGTTGTGAAGTGGCAGATGCCTGTTTGTAGCATGGCGATTTATTTTTGCTTAAAATACTCGGGTACTGCAGCTATGGTAGCATCATTAACACTGCAGCTTTACCCTGTGAAAAATATCAAAAGAGACTTGTAATTAATATAAATTGTGAACACATAGAAATTGAGAATATTATGGGAAGTCTTGAGGTTTATAATGATAGAAAGGACTTCTTTTATCAATTTATGTTTACTTCTGTTTTGTGCATGGAATTGCCTTTGAGTAGTTAGCAATAGGTGTTTCAATGCCATCTGGCATTTTGTGAATAGGCATATCTCTAAACTCATAAGGTAAAATATCAACTGTAAAAAACAGAGGTTTATGCTCTCTGTAATGTACCATCACAGGCTCTGAAGTCAAAAAGTGCTTGTAGGTTCAAAAAGAACTTAAGACTGGAAATTCAGTGCCACAGAATATCAGATAGCTCTACTCCCACAGTCCATGCATATGTTACAGTGCAGCAGATGTTGCCTTTTGTGAAATGAAAGTTCATACACTGAATAATGTCAGCACCCCCTTGAATCCTACCCTTTCCTAAAGACAGTTTAAAGGCTTATTTTGGTTTGGAGTAGTTATCTTACAAATTATATTAAATGAACATTGGCAGCACTGACATGATAGATTGTTTCAAATTTTCAGAGTCTATTTCTTCTCTAAACCTAAATTTCTGATACGTAGTGATTAAAGGCAGGAATCTTGGATGTCAAGGAGACCACCACTTGAACCCTTCTCCAATTTCCTGTGATGTTTGAAAAATCACTTAATCTCTCTGAGCCTCAATTTTCTCATGTTACATGGCATTAGCCCTCAGGTTTGTTAGTCCCCATGTTTATTACATAGATTAAATGAGTTTAGATTATCTCCAACTTACCTGTCTTAACTATTTAAGTCTTCTACACTCAGAACTCACTAAAATAGCAGTTGTCAAGGTTAGCAATTCTTCCATAGTGCCCTCTCAGCAGTATCCAACCAGCTGATCATGCCCTCCTGAAGCGTTCTCCTCTCTTCCCTTCTGGGACGCTACATCCTCTTGACTGTCTACTGAGGTTCTGGACATGTGCTTCTAAGCCTCCTTGAGAGCTCAGCTTTCTGTTTGTAATCTTGTAACCAGGTATATCTGAGAACTCACTCTTGAAGTTCTTCCCTTTCTTCTCTCAGGTTCATTTTTTCCCCTCTATAATCACTTTCTAGGCACTGCAATTCTAGCATTGTGGCTTTAGATAGCATTAATATTTTGATGATTTTCAAATTTCTATCTAAACCCAAATCTCTATCCTAAATCCATGTTTGTATATTGAAGTTTTCTTGATATTACCACTCAAATATTTAATAGGCACCCAAAATTAATATGTCAAAAATATTTTGGTTTTCATCCAAAACAACTTGTTGCTCAGTTTCCTTCAGTTTACTAAATACACTGCAGTACATTTCAGTTCTTTAAATGGAAAACCTGTAATTCACCATTAATCCTCCACTTTCCTTTATTTTCCATATCCAATGCATTGCTTTAATGCTATGACTTTATTTCCAAATCCCTAATCAGTCTCCTACTATCTCTAGTACTACCATCATCATCCAATATGACATCTACTGTCATCTTGAACTAATTCAACAGCTCCTTAATAGATATTCCTAATTCCATTATTGACCCTCACTATTGTTTCTTCACACAATAAATATCAATAGAAGGGAATTTTAAAAATGCACATCAGATCATATCTTTTCCCTATGTATAATATTTCAATGGAGTGCCATGGCTCCCAGGATTAAAGCCATATTTCTTACATCGGCTTACATAGTTTCTAAATTTGCTAGTTCCTGACTACTTCTCCAACATGATCATTCTTCCTCAATGGGCTCTAGCCAAAAAGGCCTCACTCTCTAACTTCCTAAACTTCATTGTAACCTATGCCTGGGATGTGCTGACCCCAAATCTTGCATGACTTACTTCTTTAAATTTCAGTCTAAATGCTACCTCCTTGGAGAGGGTATTTCTTAACCACCCCTGCCCATAATACTATTTTGTCACTCTGTTCACATCATTTGTAACACCTCATATAATCTATAACTATTTTGCTCATTTGTACATTTATCTGTTTCCTGAAATACAATATAAACCCTTTGTAAGCAAGGATGTTGTTCCTAGAATAGTTTCTATGTCTTAGAAATGTTGAGTATGTATTTGTAAAATAAATTAAGAAGTTTACAAACAGTTCAACTGTACTTGAACAACAATTAAAATTAAAAATTAAAAAATAAAGAAGTTTACAAACATTTAGAACAATGCCTATTTTCAGAAATGTTAACTATAATTATTATTAAATGAAGAAAATTATGATGAGAAGGGGATGGAAAAGGAAGAGGAGGACAAGGGAGGGATAAGGAAAAAGAGGGAAGATGTGGGAGTTAGGTGAAGAATATCTTCAGTATTTCTGCAAACTTAAAATTTGTTGATTCAATGATAAGAACATAATACAGAGAATTCTTAAAAACCATACCCATTAAGATACAGAAAATTATGGGTGAAATAAATTTTGAACTTAAAGATAACATTAGATAACACTCTCACTGTGAGGGATGTTTGGACTCATTTGTAGCATCAATTCTTGTATTGTTAATAGGGCACTGAACATTCTCCACCAAATAATATGCAATCAGTAAGTTTTCCTACACAAATCTACTTCACTTTCTCAAACTTTCAAAATATTTCTCCTTTGGAGAAACTGGCATATCTCTTATTTACAGTGAATGGGAAAAGTTAATTGGAAGTCTGTAACTGGGTATTTTTATGAATTTATCAAACCATGATTCCAAGAGGTATAAACTCTTTTATACCCAAAAGATTTCTAATTCAAGCTTGTCTATTTCTGAATGCAAGCTGCTCTAAATAGGAACACTTTTGTGTACATGTGTGTGTGGAAAATCTCCCACAACATTAATCTTGATTGGTACCACAGTTTATGTAGCGAATTTTTCTACAAAAAATAGTTTGAACCCGACTTTCTTATGTTATTCTGACATGCATACATTTTTATACAATTAGGAATGTTAAATCTGATTTAATCATGTAAAACTATCATTGAAGGGCCATTGCATGAGCTCTGCAATGTTAACCTCAAACACATTTCCTCTATCTATGTCTCTCTCATTTTTTTATCTCTCCCTCCTACCTCCATCCACTTTGATATGAAGATTTTCTCTGTTTGAGGTATCATCCTCTAAACAACACCCCATGTTAAAGAAGATAGACAGTCCTAAACCATTAACTGGAGCATCCACGTTTGTGCAATGTAACACCTCTGAGCAATGAGTGTTAATATTGATGAGGTATGGCTTTAAAAAGCAACACTTTTCTCGATTATCTTAACTTATTTGCAGTAAGGATGGTATGTGTGAGGCTTTATTATTCTATTTATTAGCACCCCAGAAAGTAGTTATGCCTATATTTTTTTTGGTTCCACTAGGCAGTTTGGTTGATATCAAACTCTTCAATATACCAGACAGAAGGCATTTTAAATATTCTGCGATCAGTGTCTGTGATGCACTTCATATCCAATTGTTTACTAGGAGTATTGAGAGTAGACATACATTGTTTTCTGTGCTCCTATTTTCTTGTTAAATAAACTCCATCCTTATTGCCATAAATCAAAAGCAATAATTTAACAAAACATTATTTCATTTTAATGAAACACTGCTCTTTCCTTGACCTACCCCAACCCATAGCCACTTGAAACTACAGGGATCTAAGAAACTAAAACACTAACCAGAATTCAAGGACAACACAAGTATAGATGTTTAAGCATAGTTCCCTTCACTACACACAACAGACTTACTTACATATATGAACTCTAAGTAGCATTCTCCATCCTCTTCCTCCTACAGTTTTTCATTTCAATGGACTTTTGCTCTGGATGTTTCTGAATTGCTAAAAAGATAAGATGTTGGATATCCAGTCTCTTTGGTAATAAATTTTACCAGAGACTCATCAAATTTTGCAGAACTGAGAACTTTTAATCATCTTACCTACAACCTTTCTTCAGGAGTTTTAAGTAGCATGAATATAGTAAAAATGTTACATCTGTTAGCCATCAGATGAACAATGCATTAGATAATATGTAAACTTCAGGGTGAGAATCAAAGTAGTGTGCACATTATGTTTTCTGAATGAAACTTTCAAATTGGAGACTATCATAATAATTAGTGAACTTTCTGGTTAGGTTTTTAAAATTATTTATATAAAGCCATAATTTTGTCAGATGCTATGCAGAAAAAATATGCTCACTTGTCAACTTCTACTTTTAGGGGATCCTGCCCTGAACATTCTTCTCTAGAAGATTTACTGTGCAACTAATATATTAATGACATGACCATCAGCAACAATGATAATATATTTAACCCAGAGATCTCCAAATGTGTTTGTTTAGCTTAATATTCCTCCCACCCACCCTATGTGACTCACATTTATTAACCCTGAAGAACTTGTTATAGAAAATGTTGATGAAACAACTCTTTTTCTCGACTAAATGGAAAGCCCTTGCTAATTTCAAAGACCCCAGTCTTTCCCCTATACCACAACTAATGCATTCTTTAGATAATAATTCTTAAGAACAGTCCTATTATGAAATCACTGTTTGCTTTCAAAGCTGAACATTGATATGTCAATGAGATAAAACACAAAATGATACAAAAAAGTTAACAACGACTTTCCCCTTCTCAGTGTGCCAATTAATAGTCAATTTGTTCATTTACTATAAAAACCCCTTTCTTGACTCAATTTCTATCTTAAAAACAAGTTTGCATGTCTTACTTTCTTTTCATTGTCAAAGTGCCAAGTGGTTGTTAGTCTCATTAAATCTACCTCAAATATTCCACTTGCATCTAATCTCATAAAATATATATTTTCACATCTCTGTGACTCTGCTCCTTCTCTTCACTCCATAAACAACTGACCTCCTTCCAAATTTTCACTTGTTGAATTAACAAACTACTTATTTTTAGTTTCATATATTACTTGCTATTGAATGACTTTTTTAGTTCTTTCATAATAAATTCCTCATTTCTTTGCATTTTCATAGAAAATTCCTTATGCAACTAATTCTGCATAAAGCTGTGCTTAATTTCATCTCACACTAAGATTGTTTTTCCCTATGTTTACAGACTATAAACCTCTTGAGAGCAGGCCTTGGATTATTTTCCTCTATATTTGTGTACAGCAGTGCCTTGCTCAAACTATAATTAAATATACATTTGTTGATTGAGTAAATGCCAATAAATCAAAATTTGAAGAGAGCTCTATTTATTCTGATGAAGGAAGACCACAATTAAATTCTAGATGTTTGCAATAATGAAACCCTGTATTTACCCAGAACCTATATTCCTCTTTCATAGGTTTTATATCTTTTTAAAGTTAATGTCCTAATATTCACAACCTCAAGTCTTAATCCCAGAGAAAGAGAGTAAGTTTATTTTACAAATATCCCATGAATAATCTATTGCTTGAATTTTATTTTGAATTAAAGAAAATTAAATTTTTCTTGTCTGGTTATATGTCTAACTTCTGTGCTTGCACCATCATATTAAGTTAATACATCATGGGACATAGAGGAGATGCAGGAGATTAATGCAAAATGAAAACTTGACCCATAATGATTGATGATAATAACCACATTCTCTTCATCTCTCTGTCTCTTTTCTCACTCCTGCTCACTCTGGAGCTCAGAATGATGCAAAATTAAAATGTAATATAAAAAGATAATATCATAAAGTGCAAGTTCAAGTGTTCAGGAAAAGCCCCAATGAACATCATCTTCTTTATTTTGTTAAAAGCGCTAATACAAGAACAACAATAATAAAACTAACCACAAAGACAGGCCCGAGGCAGTGTTGACAGTAATGAAAAGAAAGAACAAAACATTCAGGGAATGGTATTAATGACCCCAGGTATTTATGAGTTTAAAAGTAAAGAGAAATGATTACTACATAATTTCTAAAGGGATAAGGGGTATATAGTCAAAGTTTTTTTTCTTCAACTATGCCATGAAATGAACTCAATTGTGAACATAAAGTATAGTGAACCATAGTCATTTCTTCAACTCAACTCTGAAAAAAATCTAATTAAAAAATTAACTGTAAACTGTAAATATTACACTGTGAATACACACATATATCTCCCAACAGGCACTCGTAAAAATGATATGACATATTTTCTAGTTATTAGACATTGAATTGCAGCCAGAAGAGAATATTGTTGGTAAGATATTGAACAGCATTCACTTTGATTCTCTGCTCTCAAAAGTATTTCACAAGAATTATTGCAAGTCACATACATGACAGGCACATTTCCCTTTGTAAGTCTTCCCCAAACCCCTAAGCCACCAAAATATACCACAGTTTAAAAACTCCTAGATCTTAATACTAATATGAAAAACCAAACCAGACCCATACAATAAAAACAACAGCAAAAAAGAAAAAGTATTCACAATTTTTTTTTGTGAATAAAAAACACATTTCCCCAGATGAAAAAATATTTCCCACTCAGTATACAAGTTCTTATCCTGAAGCTCTGACATGCTAAAGCCCTGGGAAGGAGGCCCAGGCAGCAAAATAAAATCTCATCTCCCTGTGGGTCGTAGAACATAAATAACACCAACACAGAGCTAATAAGTGGACTCATTATCCTTTGCTGTGGTGTTCAGGAAACCTTTTGTCAAATTTATTGCCAGAGCTGATGCACATTATTGTGTTCTTTATTAGGTATTCTTCTCCCTGAAGATTAATTCAGGACTTTATGAAGCTGTGTATTCCAGAGTAAGAGATGATTTCAAGTAAGTTAAGAGGTGTTACATTCACATCACTATAAATTCATGGGATTGTGATCAAATATCTGATGAAATTCTTGACATAGAATATTGGTTTAAACTTGACACGACAACTTTCCTTTTAGAACAATGCCAAAGTAGTAATGTTTAGCGGACATTCAGATTTAAGGAAGATGGATAATGCAAAAATAAAAACAATTGTAGTATGTTCTATCAATTACATCTGTAAGATTACAATGTAACTTTCATTGTAGTGAAATATTTGGCCATATCACAGGGTATTGCTTCTCATCTCCTTGATATCACCTGTGCCAAGAAACTGGATTAAATTGGTAAAAATGAACCAGATGTGCTATATATGTGTCTATGACCTAATTTCTGTGAAAATGAATTAGCACTGGTTTAATTTACATATCTGAAGCAATTTTGAATTTACAATAGCATGCTGACATAAATTGAACTTTGAATTTGTCTCCATGACTTTGAGTCAAATTCATTCTTTCATCCCTCCATTCAATAACTATTAGTGCCTATTATCTGCCAGGTGCTCTTCAAGTACCAAACAGTTCTTTTTTCAATTGGAAAAAAATCTGAGATGATGGTTTAAGTTCTATGTAATGATCAAATTGAAGGTTGATTAAATTGACTATTTAAATATTCTTGAAGCAGCTTTGAAAAACAGAGCTGTGTCTAAATCACAAAACACAATGTCAGACAGATGTTCAGCAAATCTATTTAGCTTATTCAACATAGGGGACCCATCTGTGTTATTTACATATGAAAGTGGACATTTGATAATGTTGCTTGGTCAAATTTACTGAAAACTCAAATTGCTTCTTTATTTTGAAAAATGCTTCATATATCTGAATTCAAGGTTAAAAGTATTTGCACAGTTTAACTAAGATTCATATCTATAAGGCATGCTTTTCTTTTTTATTTTTTTATCTTGATATTTAATTTTTAAAATTTATTTAATTATTTTTCAAGTACAGTTTTCTGTCTATTACTCCCAACCCATCCCACCCCCTGTGATCCCCCCTCCCTCCCATTTTCACCCTTCTCATTTGTTGTCCATGTATCCTTTATATAGGTTCCGCTAAATCCCTCCCCTATTTCCCCTGAAATTCCCTTCCCTATTCCCTCTGGTTACTGTCAGCCTGTTCTCTATTTCAGTGTCTTTGGTTATATTTTGCTTGCTTGTTTGTTTTGTTGTTTAGCTTCCTGTTAAAGGTGAGATCATATGGTATTTGTCCTTGAACACCTGGCTTATTTCACTCAGCATAATGCTTTCCAGTTCCATCCATGATGTTGCAAAAGGTAGGAGCTCCTTCTTTCTTTCTGCAGCATACAATTCCATTGTGTATATGTACCATAGTTTTTTGATCCATTCATTTACTGATGGGCACCTAGGTTACTTCCAACTCTTGGCTATTGTAAATTGTGCTGCTATAAACATTGGGGTGCATATGTTCTTTGGGATTGGTGTTTTAGGGTTCTAAGGATAAAATCCTAGCAGTGGAATTGCTGGGTCAAAGGCAGGTCCAATTTTAGTTTTCTGAGAAAATTCCATACTGTTTTCCATAATGGTTGTACCAGGCTGCAATCCTAGCAAAAGTGGACCAGAGTCCACTTTACCCCACACCCTCTCCAACATTTGTTGTTTATTGCTTTGTTTATGATAGCCATTCTCACCGGTGTAAAGTGGTATCTCATTGTGGTTTTAATTTGCATCTCTCTGATAGCAAGCGATATTGAGCATCTCTTCATGTGTCTCTGGATCCTCTGTATGTTCTCCTTGGAGAATTGTCTGTTCAAGTCCTTTCCCCATTTTTTAATTGGGTTAGTTGTCTTCATAGAGTGAAGTCGTGTGAGTTCTTTGTATATTTTGGAGATTAAACCTTTGTCTGAGGTACCATTGGAAAATATGTTTTCCCATACAGTTGGTTGTCTTTTCATTTTAATGCTGTTTTCTTTAGCCGCACAAAAGCTATATATTTTGATGAGATCCCATTTGTTCATTCTTTCCTTTATATTTCTTGCTCTAGGGGACATATCAGTAAAAATGTTGCTGTGTGAAATATCTGATATTTTCCTGCCAATGTTCTCCTCTAGGACTTTAATGGTGTCACGGCTTATATTTAAGTCTTTTATCCACCTTGAATTTATTTTGGTGTACAGTTTAAGTTGGTGCTTGGGTTTCATTTTTTTGCATGTAGCTGTCCAGTTCTCCCAACACCATGTGTGGAAGAGGCTATCTTTACCCCATTTTATGTTACTGCCCCCTTTGTTGAATATTAATTGACTATAGAGAGTTGGATTTATTTCTAGGTTCTCTGTTCTGTTCCATTGGTCAATGTGTATAAGGCATGCTTTTAATCTTTAGTGCAAATGACATAAAATCAAATGGATTATTAAACCAAAACAACATGTATTTCTAAAAGCACTTACCATGTGCCAGACACTCTTCTAAGTGCCTTACTTATATTAATCAATGACACTGTGAGTTAGGTGCTATTATTCTCATTTTACAAAAGAGAGAAACTAAGATAGATGTTTACAAAGCTAGTGAGAGGCAATGCCAGGATTTCATAGTAAGCAGAGATAAAATTGTTAACCCCCCTGTTATGAGAGAGGAGGTGGGGAGAGGAGAGAGAGAGAGAGTGTGTAAATGAATCTCTTATATTGTAGCATGGAAACTCTGAATTATAAAGTTTAGAAATCTCCTGAAATATTATCAACATTCATGAGAATGCCATAATATGATTTCTTAATAGTTTATTCACATTGTCCCATACTTAAAAAAAACATTCATTGAGAATAAAAAGAGAAATCTTAGTTTTAATTAAATTCTAAAAGAGATTTGTTTACAATGATCAATTGTGGGGGACATAGTGTTTTATATATGCTAATTTCTATGTTTATTGAATAAATAGATACAAAAGGTAGGAGCAAATGATTTTTCTGTAATTCGAAAGTTTAATGCATTATTCACTCACAGTTAAAAAATAGCACCCGTTAGTGAAAACTATAGTCACATATATAATATGGGGTACAAAGTATAATTAAGAGGTCCAGAAAAGGACTCTCATTATTTAGTCTGAAATAAAAAGATTAATTTTCTTAATTTGGCTTTACCATTTGTAGTAGGCAATATAAACAAATTGGTCATATTTTACTTCTTAGAACTCTTATTTTTAAAATTTCTCTTTGCAAGTCATTTTCCACTACAAAAAATGTTCCAATATTTCTAAAACAGTTTGTTCACTGGTCAACAAGAAAATAATAAGGGTAGACACACATGTTAAAATAATACAACTATATACTAGTAGGTTATTTCTGTGTGGAAATATGCAGAAGCAATGTCTGAAGAGCCTAAATAAGTCTACTCTTTTCATCTTTTTTTCCAGATTTATTTACAGGCTTCCCTTATATCATTCCCACCTTAGTGTGTAAGTTTCTAGGCTAATACCTCCTAATTACTTCTTATAAACTTTTTTTGGACAGGCTTACAAGCAGAAGCTGCTGTTTAGGCTGTGTATATAATAGTATTCCTTTTAATTTCATTTTACTATTCTTAGTAATTAGTACTTTTAGCTATTTATGGATCAAGGAAAGAAAACTTGGCAAACTTTTTTAAAAGCCTTGCATATTTGAGTCCCAAGTACATATTTGCATATTCTTAGGGCTTCACATATTTCCCAGAGGCTACAGCAACACAGCAAAAATCAAAAACAACCAACCAACCAAGCAAACAAACAAACAAAACCTTAGAAATCCTGGAAAAAATAAGGCACATTTTTATAAACATGTGAAAGTTATTCCTGTTGATAAAAATATCCTTTGAATGCAACATTTTAAAGGTCTATAATGTGTGAATTGGCAACAAAATTTTAGAGATTCACATGCAGAACTGGAGAATATAGAAATTGGTTGTTACACTCTTAACTTCTATGACAAATGATTCAATTAAGTCATGTTCATCAAATTGCAATAGTCATTTGATAATAAATGATCACTTTTGTCTTTCAAAAAGCATAGGAACACATATGCTACTTGAGTTTCAGAATGGCAAAGTGAGGGGTTCAGCACAAAGTAGGGATAGAACTGAACAACTCTATGAAAAACAAATATTTCATGATTCTGGAAATTATCCAAAGGCATACAACAAATTGAGAAAAGTTTATTCAAGAAAAGTAACTACACCTTAATAGGAATATGTGGCAATTTAACTTGAGGTTGCTCTTCCCCAAGCTCCAGATCCATGTTGTGACAGCACTACCACTTCAGGGTAGGGCGTGTGGATTTGGCAGTCTCCTGAAAATGCAGCTGTCTTGTCTTGGAATGTGGAGAATAAAAACTCATGCCCAGAGGTATTGTTAGAGCCAATAGTGGTCTTGTTGACAATCAATGGAAAGCAATTCATCTCTAGATGATCATTGAAACCTTGTATACCCTGGAAGGATTGACTTCTAAACTGACTGAAATTACAATGTGTACCCTGATCCATACTTAGATATTAGCAAGGTTGTGGAAAACATTCATTTAAATAGTTTAAGTACAAACTTTGACAAAACACTGGTTTATCACTAAGTTATGCTGACTGAGAGGTAATTTCTATAAAGTAGTATTAAATTTTTTTGTTAAAGATTTTGTTTATTTATTTATCTTTAGAGGGGAAGGAAAGAGGGAGAGAAACATCAATGTATGGTTGCCTTTTGTGCGTCCCCTGCTGGTAGTTAGCCTGCAAGGAACTGGCCTGCAACCCAGGTATGTGCCCTGACTGGGAATCGAACTGCGATCATCTGGTTCGCAGGCCCACACTCAATCCACTGTATTAAAAATTTTTTAATGTGATAGTTTTAAAAAATAAAGCAAAGACATCTATGGCCACACAGTACATGGAATACAGATTCTACAGAATTAGTCTAGACAAGACACCAAACAAATTAACCAAGCAAACAAAACAGAGTAGCAAAAACAATTCATAGAAGGGATCCAAATCCATAAACACTATTCTAAATTCTCTAAAATAATCAATTTTCAATAACAAAAAAATTATATGACATGTAAAGCAATAGGAAAATACAATCCATATTTATATGGTAGGGGAGCAGTAAAGAAGAACTGTCTCTGATGGTCTCTAGTTGTTGGACTTAGTAGAACAAGATTTCAAAGCATCTATTATAAACCTGCTCAAGGAATAAAAAATGCTTTAAATATTGAAGGAAGATATGTTAGCAGTGACTCAATAAAGAATATCAAAGTATAGACAAATTTATTTTTAAAGCATTCAATGTATAAATGTATAGTTAAATAGTACAAAAACTAAAATGAGAAATTGTTGGAAGGTCTCAATAGCAAATTTAAGTTGATAGTAGAGAAAATTACTGGAGTTGATAATAAACCAATAGAGGTTATCCAATCTGAAGAACAGAGGAGAGAGAGAGAAAACTATGTCATCAAAAGGACAATAAGATCCTTAAAATGAGGAGAGTAACATATAGTGTCAAAAAGAATATTTGAGCCCTGGCCGGTGTAGCTCAGTGAGCACGAGCCTGTGAACCACATGATCACGGTTTCGATTCCCAGTCAGGGCACATGCCTGGGTTGCAGGCCAGTTCCCGGTTCCTGGTTCCCAGCAGCAGATGCATGAGAGGCAACCATACATTGATATTTCTCTTCCTCTCTCCTTCCCTTCCCCTCTAAAGATAAATAAATAAAATCTTAAAAAAAGAATATTTGAAAGAATCATGACTAAAATGTTTCCAAATTTGGAAAAAATATTAATCTATACATCCACGAAACTCAATTGAATTATGATAGGATAAAAATAAACACAACCATACCTAGAGACATGTAGACAAGGGGTTGAAAGACAAAGACAGAGGAACTCTTAAAACAGCAGGAGAAAAATCAGCTTATGTACAATAAAACCCAAGTAAGATTAACAGCTTACTTCAAATCGAGAACAATGGAGGCCAGGGGGCAATGGGCTGGCATTTTCATTGTGTAGAAAGAAAAACAATACCTGCCAAATATTCTATATTCAGCAAAATCTTCTTTCAAAAAGAAGATGCAAAATAATACATTTCTACTATGAAAATATTGAGAGAATTTATACCAATTATATCTTCCTTGGAAAAAATACTAAATGAATTTCTTCAAGCTGGAAAGAAACAACATGACACACACACACAAGTACAGAGCATTAGTAAAGGTAAATATGTAAATATAAAACAGTATAAATGTGCCTTGGCTAGTGTGGGTCAGTGGATTGAGGCTGGCCTGTGAACCAAGGGGTCACTGAGTCGATTCCCAGTCAGGGCACAATCCTGGGCTGTGGGCTAGGTCCCCAGTAGGGGGCATGAAAGAGGCAACCACACATTGATGTTTTCCTCTCTTTCTTCCTCCCTTCTGCCCTCTCTAAAAATAAATAAATAAAAATTTAAATAAATAAATAAATATAAAACAGTATAAATATATTATTTACTTTTTCCTCATAATTAAAGAAATGATGTGAAACAATAATTATAAAATTGTATTATTAGTTTAGTAAACATATAGTGACATATAAGACAATAACACAAAGGAATGGGGTGAGAAAAGAGCTACATACTGAGTACACATATTGAAATTAATTTATCAGATTGTAATAAGCAAAAATGAATATTGTAAGCTGCTATGTTTTAAGTTGTCCCCCAAATTCATATGTTGAAGCACTAACCCCCAATGTGACTATATTTGGAGTTAAGGCTTGTAGGAAGTAATTGAGGTTAAGTGAGGTAGTAAGAGCAAGGTCCTAATCCAATGGAGTTGGTGATCTTCAAAGATAAGGAAGGGAAAGATCTTTCTCTCTCCATGTGCACACACTAAGGAAAAGACATAAATAGGCATAGTGAGAAAGTGGCTGTCAGCCAAGAAGAGGGTTCTCACCAGAACTCTAACATGCAAGCATTCTGATCTCAGATTTCCAACCTCCAGAATTGTGAGAAAAATTTTTGTTGTTTAAATCCCCAGTATATGATATTTTCTTATGGCAGACTGAGCCAACCAAAATATGTACCCTATAGTAACCATTAAGAAAATGACTGAAAAAATAGTAAAATAAAAAAGTAGCAAATAAGTTGAAATTAAAGTGGTACAGCAAAACCATGAAACAAAAAGGAAGCTGTGAAAGAGAAATGTAGGAACAAAGGTATATGAGATATGAAAAAATATATAAAATACAGACATAAATTCTCAATAAATTACCAGAAATCTGAATATATTGAATTTTAAAAGTGCATTATATAGAATGACCAGTTATCTCTAAAATGTAAGTTGTTTTAACCTCAAAAAAGCATTTAATATAATACATTTTATTAATAGGAAAAAACAAAAGGATATAACTACTTCAAGAAAGAAAAAAATTATTTGACTAAATCTGATATAATCTCATGATAAAAAACCTTCAACTAAACAGTAAAAAAAGAAAATTTGGTTAAACCAATAAATATCATTTATTAAGAACTTACAACCAACATCAGGCTTCATTACAAAAGACTGATTATATACTGACTAAGACTGGAAAGAAAACAAAGATGTGTGCTTTTGCCACTCCTAATCAACATTATAACTGTGATTTTAGAGTGCAGTTAAGTAAAAAAGAGAAGAAATAAATAAATAAATGCAAATTAGAAAAAAAAAGCAAAGTGTTATATGCAATTTGGGAAAACTTGACCCCTTGTACATTGCTGGTAGGAATGTAAAATGCTACAACTGCTTGTAACATAGTTCAGCAGTTTATATGAAAGAGAAACACAAAATTTCTACATGACCCAGTAATCCTACTTTGAGAAATCTATGCAAAGAAATAAAATATATTTCCACACAAAGACTTAAATAGTAATGTTCATGAAAACAGATTTCATTAGAACCAAACAGTGGAAACCATCCACGTGTCCATCAACTGTTGAAAGGATAAATAAAATGTGGTTATAGTGGGTTGAACTGTGTCTGCCAAAAGATAATTTTAAGTTTTAATCCCTAGTGTCTTTAAATGTGAATTTATTTGAAAAAATTATAATTGCAAATGTAATCAAGTTGAAGTGAAGTCATACTAGCTTAGGGAGAGTCCTAAATCCAATTATTGATGCCATTGAAAGAAAAAGGAAGGACACAGACACACAGAGATGAAGGTCATGTAAAGACCGAGGCAAAAACTGGACTTATGCTGCCACAAGCCAAGGAACTCCTGAGGCCACCAGAAGCTAGAAGAGGTGAGGAATATTTCTTCCCTGGTGTCTTCAGAGGAAGCATGGCCTATCACCTTAATTTTGAACTTCTAGCCTCCAGAACTGTGAAAGAACAAATTTTTGCTATTTTAAGCTAAATTTGTAGTAATTTGTGATAACAGCCCCAAGAAACTAATCCAGTTATATATCCATTGAATTTTTATACACTTTTCAGAAATAAAAAGAATGAACTAGATTCTGCAACATGGGTGAAACTGGAGAGTATTACATTAAGTTTAAGCAGCCAGATTCTAAGACTATATAGTTAGAATCCACTCAAATGAAATATCTGAAAAAGGAAAATCTATAGTGATGAAAAATAGATTAATGGTTGCCTAGGACTGGGCACAGGTATTGCCTACAATGGGCGTGACTGATCTTTTTTGGGGGTAATGAAAATGTTCTAAAACTACATTATTTTCACAATTCTGTAAAGTCTAAAGCTCATTGACTTGTATGTGTAAAACCACACTTAAAATGTGTGATTTTAGTGTATAAATTATACCTCAACAATGATGTTTAATAAAAAAGAATAGTATTCCCTAGTCACTACCAGTTTTTGTGCATTCCTCTGATGAACCTTTCTGATTTGTGTATACAGGCATACTTTTAACTATCTTTGGTCACACATTTTTGGAAATACATATGTAAGTTTATGTCAATCCTAGTCCTACATATTTTTTTAAATTCATACTACAATTTGTAACATGTTAATGTCATCTTACAATAGGGACTACTACTGGAAATAATTTATGAAAGGAGATGTAAGTGGGGAAATGAAATAAATCCCAAACAACAAACATGACTAGTTGTTAACCCATGAAAATAAATACTGTACTACCAATTCAGAGAACTCACTATATGATCATAATCATATTTAAGGTATGATGGAATTAATAATTCTTATTAAAACAGAATTTCAGACACTGGTATTACAGAGACTAATGAATTGTGAAATCACAATGACAATATAAGTAGCTAACAGATGTTAATATGCTACAGTATCATCTGGATACAGTGGGACATTGAAATAGTCAAAAACTCTATGGCCAGAAATAAACACACAAAAAAGTGACATTTATTAAGCATTTATTAAGTACCATTTCATACGCATTTGCTCCTTGCAATTCCCTTGCAAGTTTGGTATTATTACTTTTATTTGAGAGCTGAGGAGACTGAGATTCATAGGCTGAGGAACTTGCCAAGGTAAAATAGATGATAGCAATTGAACCCAGGCTTGTGTGGGGCCACCCACTGTACTTTCGATGTGTTTGTTGAAATAATTTATCAAGGCAGAAAAATGAGTCAAAAATTAAGATGACCAATCTGCATCAGGATTTTCTGGGAAGTGGACCTGGCCTTATAACTTTTTATAGCACTGAAGGTAATTATAATGCACATCCAGAGTTGTGAATGACTGCCAGAAAAGAAATGGGGTTGTGCAGGGGAAATATTGTAAGTTTGGAAATCAGGACATTGTGCTTCAGTTTGCTTTCACAGCACCTAGTATTCCCTCTGATACACTGCAAGTCATCCAGCCATGTTGGCATAGAGATTACATATTAAAAGGTGAGGCAGAAAGTAAAAATTAAATATGTAATTAATATACTGTGATAGAAGGTGATAACTGCATGGAGGAAAACAGAAGAGGGTTAGGGGATTCAAAGTGCAGAATCACAATGTGGCAGGAGAAAAGGAATGCAGCTTTAATTTAAATAGGAGGTTCACAGAGATCTCCTTTAGAAGGTGAATAAAAGTTGTATAAAAGTTGTGGGAAAGTATAAAACATATGTGAATATAAGATTGTGTTATAGGATGGTTCTAAACTCTTGATTCAGGAGGGAAAACAGCCTTGACCAATGTGGCTCAGTTGGTTGGGCATCATCCTGCAGAGCAAAATGTTGCTGGTTTGATTCCTGGTCAGGGCACATGCTTGGGTTGAAGATTAGGTTCCAATCAGGGCCAGGGTCCATGAGAGAGGCAATCAAGCAATCAATGTTTCTCTCTCATCTCTCTGTCTCTCTCTCCCCCTCCCTTCTTTAGTCTGTAAAAATAAATAAAATCTTTTTAAAAAGAGGGAAAACAAAAGCTATGCACTTACATCTGCATAAATGAATAAGTATTTTCAATAAAACATATAAGGTGAGGCAAAAGTAGGTTTACAGTTGTGAGTATATTAAACAGAGTTTTTGTGTTATTTATTGTTGTACTATTTTCCATATGAACAACTGTAAAGTTACTTTTGCCCCACTTTATATTAGCTATTATCAGTGGTGATATTTAGGTTAAAACTTCACAATGCCAAATAATCAATCTGACTTTTTAAAATAATTTTGTTGACCAATTTTTGCCGATTGTTTGAAGCTGACATGATTAATTCTGTTACAAGCCTATATAGTGCATCTAAAACCATTAGTCAATTTGGTTTATTCAGGCTACAATTTAGTGAAGACAAAATTGATTAAAGTGGTTATCTGATTATATTTTAAAATAGTAAATTCTGTATTCCTCTGTGGCTATGATGGTATATATTATGCTAAAATTTTCTAATACATATGATATCACCGTTAACAGGAATCTAAACAACAAAACAAACAAGCAAGCAAAATATGACCAAATACACTCAAATACGGAACAGGCTGACAGGGACCAGGGGGGAGAGGGGAGAGAATCACAGGGGAAAAGGGGAAGGACTCACATGAACAAGTATAAAGGACACATGGACAATAACTAAGGTGGGGGGCAGAAATGGGAGGGAGGTGGGGAGAACTGGGGGGGTCAGGGCTGGGAATATAAGACAGAAAACTGTACTTGAACAAGAATTAAATTAAAAAAATTCTAATACACTAGGTGTTCTTTTCTGGCCTTATAGCTTCTAATATGCCATTGCATTCAAATAATACTGTGAGATAATAAAAATGTGTTAGCTATCAGTGTTGTTGATGGATTTTACTATTCAATATTCTCTTTTGTGTGCTACTACAAGTTTCTGTATTTTAATAGAATCTGTCAACTTCTGTATACTTTCTGCACAATTATGGGCATATTGTGAGTTTTGTGAATTGATAGCAGAGCATTTGTTGTCATGTGCTTAGAAAGCACAAAAGTGTCTTTTTTATTTGCTTTGTTCTATTTTCAGAATTTTAGCTTTTGTTCATTTGTCTCCTTCATGTAAACCTTATGTTACTTATGTTAGCCATCTGGGTTCCCTGGTGTTTGCAGTCTACTCAGTGACCTTCAGAGAGATCAAAAAGTCATGTTTATACAGTTGATACTGGACACGTGTTTAGCTACATATGGATATTCTGAGTGGCATTTAAGGATGGCTGTCTGACTTCACAAGGGAAGTAATCCTGATGCTGGAGAGCCATCTGTTACCCATGAGCTTTTTTCATATTGTTGTTCTTACCTGAAATTTTATGCTTCAATATTCTTGCTCAAATCTAACCACTTGCTGTTCCTCAAATACGTTAAATATACTCCAGGTTCTGAAATTTACTTTTGCTGTACCCTATGCCTAGGAAACTTTTCCTGAACTCACACATGGCCAACTGTCTCCCTCTATTTAATTTTCACCTCATCAGATAGACATTCATAGACATCTTATGGTAAATATGTTTATCCCCGCCCTTTAGCTTTATTCCTTAACCAGAGCAGCTGGCCTGGCCATGGTCTACTTAAGGTGTAATACTGATAATTAGATGCTGAAATATGTAATAGGCAGATACACTAAGGGCACCAGCAAAAGTGAGTTACCAAAAACATCTTTTACTTACCATGGGACTTCTGTAAACTATTTTAAATTCCATATGGAGGATGGGAGTAGGGAACAATTTTATTTTCAGTCTCTTGGATCTGTAAAGGCCTTACTCTTACTCTAGAATTATGTTACCATTTTTACAAACTATTTCATGCTAAGTTCATGTAGATAACATATGTCATACATCTTATTTATTCTCTTCAAAAATGAATATGCTGAATTTTTTACGTTATAAAATGTGGGCCCTCAAAGTAAAAAAGAAGAAAATACACTCCCCCACTTCTTTATTTTAAAGTCATCATATTTAGGATATCACTTGATATTTTAAAATTATGGTGGCAACCACAGACGCTAACCATGCTTTAGTTAACCTTATTCTAGATTGGTTTTGAAGATTACTCCTCAAGTAGAACGTATACTAACCCTGAGCTGAAAGAGAAGCTAATTAGCCTCTCTCCCTGTCTTTGTTAAATGTACTTGTGTGCCCTATGAGTCCAAAAGTTGCTCCTTAATAATGAAAAGAAGAGGAACTGTGCAACTTAGTGTTGAATAGCCAATATGGCTAAAAAAGACACATGCATAATTGTAGACTATGTGAGGTGCCTGATGTTTATGTAATTCTTTTTCCAATTCTAAGGCACTGTTGACCCCACACAATTCAGCCTCTTTCCATCATGAGCATATTATTGCTCTTCATCCCCATTATTTGGAAGTATGTCACATATCACCTTCCCCATCCATCGAAACATATGGTGTGGAACTATTCAAATGGTTGCAATATAATGATTCTGGGTTACTGAGCACAACTGATTGGCACATTAAACTAGTAGGAGACTCTTATCTGGAGTAGACAGAATTCTTTCCAACGTAGTCCTAAGGGACCCCATAGTAATGAAAAGTAGTAATTTGAAGTCTTTCTTTACCTGTCTGTTGCAGGCACATCTAAATGGAGTCCCAATAGTTTTTCTTTTCCCATAACCCATATTAAAGCAAATCAAGTGCAAGCCTGCAGAAGTTAGAGAGTTTGACTAGATACTTTGCAATTATTAATTTAAAAGTATCTCAAAGTCTACTCATCCTCAGGTATAACATTATAAAGCAATTTGATGTATGCAAGAAAGTTACATTCTCTTAAACTGCTATCACTAATCTAGCTAATCACCCTCGCCTATACACATTCACATGTATGTGTAGTGATTTTTAGAGAAAATTTAAGACATCTTAAACTTATAAACCTGGAATGTATTTTTAAACAGAAAAAAATCTTTCATGTTTCCCTACACACCAGCTTAGTATAAACACATTTTACAGATGAGGAAGCTCTAGCTAGTTCAAATAAAATAACACCCAATTCAAAATTGAGTTCGAAGATAGATATTTTATCAAATAAAATTTGAAAACATTAAATTTGAAAATTGGAATATTGTCATTCAAACATATTAAATTTCACACAATCCTTAAAGCTGATGAGTTTTTAGAATGCATACATTTGAAGTTGAGTGGTATTTCAATGGCAAAATTTCTAAAGATAAAAGCAAATGATGCTGGATTGGCTTATGTGCAACAATTATACATTAGTTTGCTCTAATTGCCTGTGATATGCTTTTATTGCTTCTGACTAATTGTGATGTAGAGTTGCTTTATACATGTAAAATACTCTTAAATTCTATCCTAGAGGTAGCTGTGCACTACACTGACAAATGTTTAATGTACTCGCTATAAAACACCCCAAAATTATAAGGCATTACTTTCTGGAAACACCTATAAGATAGAGCACAATTAATTTTTAAAGTGCTTTAATACTTCACTAATTCAAATGTATTTCTTTCAGTTTCTTTTGTACCATTCTAGCTTAACCAATAATAATTTCCTGCATTAAAACAAAATGGCTCTCTAGAGATGATTATGTTGTTTTAAAAGTTCTTTAAGGAAGGAAAAAAGCCAAGATTTTCTTTATTTCAATGCTAGTATTTCTTTATATATGTCTTATGCCTTTACCCTCTAGGATTATATAAAATAATTGCTTTGTTAAAATTTAAAGTAACTTCTTTAGTTTTGTATCCTAAGAAGTACCCAATGCCAAAACAACGATCCCTTAAAGATTTAACTGTGATTTAGTATTATACTACACTCATTCTTTTTTGCAGGCTCACCACTAGAATTTCAAATTAGTGAACTGTTTTTAAATTAAAGCTCTATACAGCCTCAAATCTATAAATCTGATATTGTAGATAAAACAACAACCTCTAACCTTTTTAGTAGCAGTAGTTTATGAACCATCTAAAATAGATAATCTGAACAGCAAGATGAAAAAATTATTAATGGAATACTAAAAAAAGTTATTCTAAATTATATTTCTTTTAAAATATATTATTTATTTATTTTTAGAGGGGAAAGGAAGGAGAAAGAGAGGGAGAGAAACATCAATGTGTGGTTGCCTCTCGTGCAACCCTATTGGGGACCTGGCCCACAACCCAGGCATGTGCCCTGACTAGGAATCTAATCAGCGATCCTTTGCTATGTAGGCTGACATTTAATTCACTGAGCCACACCAGCCAGGGAAGTTATTCTGAGTTTTAAAATAAAATTCTATGTTAATTTTATTTTCTATTACTGGCTTTTCATTCAAATGCAATATTCTATACTGACAGCAAGAAAAATCTTTAAAAGTCTATACTAGTTTCCACATTCTGAGGTTTGGCAATTAATTCTGTTTCCAAACAGCACCTGGACAAAAACAATTATTTTTAATATTCAAAGAGTTGCATTTAGGTCGTAAGTATTAAGTTAATTTTCTCACCAACAGTATGATGACAATAATAAATTTAATAAGATTATTTAAGTCCTTATTTTTTAATGTTTTGCTATTCATAGGCACATACTGAACACCATAGTTTAAGTTCCTTTACATTCTTACCTGGGTTATAATAAGTATACTAAGATTTTAATTTGTGCATGAATAAAATAGCTGACATTTTAAAGGCTTCTAACATATCATTTAGAAACACAATGAAATTTTTTCAAACTTTGAGGAGGCAATGGCAATGGAGAAGCAATAATAATAGTGTCTTATGTTTTTAATATTTCTTTGCTTATTCATCTATGTGTATGTGTGTGTGTGTGTGTGTGTGTGTGTGTGTGAAGCTGGGTGGTTGAAGAGAGAATGCAACTGGTGTTATGATCATATCAATGAGGCAAATTAAAGCTAAGAGGATAAGATGTTTAAGACAACACAACCATTAAGTGACAGAGCTAAGACTCAAAACAATGTTGGTTTACTTCCAAAACCAATGCTCTTTCTACTAAATAACCTTGGTTTGTCTTTTTTAAATTGTTATTCAAATACGGTTGTTTCCATTTTTCTCCCAACACTCCCCCGACCCCAGCCATGCCCACCTCCGTCCCCTGATCCCATCCCCCTTGATTTTGTCCATGTGTCCTTTATAGTTGTTCCTTAAATAAAGCATTAGAATCCATATGTGAAGTGTTTAAATACAGCTCCATAAAAAGAATGCTTTATATAATAGTGAGCTTATATAGCAAGTGTTAGTTCCATCTTCCAACAGTAACATTCATATCTGACATCTGTATAGTTAGTCAAAACTATGATAAAAGCTCAAACGTATCTTCCAGGTATTTGCAACTTCCTCTTAGAGGGCTTGGAGTCAAGTAAGATCCCAGTGAGAATTAATTAGATTAGTAAAAACTGAATCAATGAAATGAATTGGAAGAGTTTCCATAAGAGAAAGATCCAATTCAACCCTTACGCTTTTGAGAAGACCCATAGAAATCGTAAGTATAACTATTGGCATAGAATGTTGAATTTGAGAGAATTACAATGTCAAATCAAAGGCAAAACTTTAAATCCTTGTCCTGGAAAAAAACATTTGCTGATTAGACTCCAACTGTAGTCTGTAGAAATGCCCTTGTTCCCTGTTATGGTAGGGAAATGAGAGAGAGAGGTCCCAAATAAATTAAATAAGAAATGAAAGAGGAGAAGTAACAATTGATACTATAGAAATAAAAAAGATTTTAAGAAATTACTATGAGCCCTGGCTGGTGTAGCTCAGTGGATTGAGTGTGGGCCTGCAAGCCAAAGGATCATGGTTCGATTCCCAATCGGGGCACATGCTTGGGTTGCAGGCCAGCTGCTGGCAGGGGATGCATGAGAGGCAACCGTACATCGATATTTCTCTCCCTCTCTCCTTTCCTTCGCCTCTAAAGATAAATAAATAATAATAATGAAAAATTTAAAAAAGAAATTACTATGAAAAACTGTATGCCAAGAAATTGGACAACCTGGGAAAAATGGACACGTTTCCAGAAGTATACAATCTTCCAAAACTGAATCAAGAAGAAGCAAAAAACCTAAAAAGACCAAAAACCACCAGCAAAATTGAAGAAGTAATCAAAAAACTCCTGGCACTCAAAAGCCCTGGACTATATGGCTTTAGAAGTGAATTTCATCAAACACTCAAATAAGAACTAACACTTCTCCTTTTCAAATAATTCCAAGAAATTTAAGAAGATGGAAGACTCCTGAGTTCTTTTTACACAGTCAGTATTATTCTAATCCCAAAACCGGGTGAAGGCACAACAAAATAAATTACTTGCCAATATATCTGATGAACATAGATGTTAAAATCCTCAACAAAAATACTCACATCCTGGATTCAGCAATACATTAAATAGATCATACACCATGATCAAGTTGGATTTATTCTAGGGATGCAAAGATGGTATAATATTTACAAATCAATAAATGTGATGTATCACATAAACAAAATGAAAGATAAAAACCACATGATCATATCAATACATGCAGAAAAAGCATTTGGTAAAATTCAGCACCATTTATGATAAAATTACTCAGCAAAGTCTGAATAGAAGGACCATAACTCAATATAATAAAGGCCATTTATGAAAAATCTACTGCCAACATCAGAGTCAATAAGCAAAAACTATAAGCATTTCCCTTAAGATCAAGGGTGTCAGCTCTCACTGCTCTTGTTGAACTAATAATAGAAGTCCTACCCATAGCAATCAAACAAGATGATGAAATAAAGGCATCCAAATCGAAAAGGAGGATGTAAACTGTCATTATTAGCAGATGGCATGATACTGTACACAGGACACCCTATAGGCTCCACCAAAAAACTACTAAGCCTAATAAGCAAACTTGGCAAAGTAACAGTATACAAATTCAATATCCAGAAACTGATCACATTTTTGTACCCCAACAACGAACAATCAGAAAAAAAAAACTATGAGAAAATCCCATTTACTATAGCAACAAGAAAATAAAGTGCCTAAGAATAAATTTAAGCAGGGAGGTAAAATACTTGTAGTTGTAAAAGTATAGAACACTAAAGAAATCATAAGGAAGATAAAATAAATGCAAGCATATACCCTGTTCATGTATTTGAAAAATTGACATCATTAAAATGCCCATATTTCCCAAATCAATCTATAGATTTAACACAATTCTTATTAAAATACAAAGGGCATTCTCCACAGATCTAGAAACAATATTCAAAACATTTATATGGAACAAATAAAGATCCAGAAAAGCCTCGACAATCTTGAGAAAGAAGAATAAAATTGGACAGATCACCATACCTGATATCAAACTGTACTACAAGATCACTGTAACCAAAACAGTCTGGCCCTGGCTGGTGTAGCTCAGTGGATTGAGTGCGGGCCTGTGAAGCAAAAGGTGGCTGGTTCAATTCCCAGTCAGGGCACATGCCTGGATTGCAGGCCAGGTCTCCAGTGGGGGCACATGAGAGGCAACCACACATCGATATTTCTCTCCCACTCTTTCTCCTTCCCATCCCCTCTCTCTAAAAATAAATGAATAAAATATTTTTAAAAAACAGTCTGGTGTTGGCATAAAAACAGACATGTAAATCAATGTAACTGAATAGACAGCACAGAAATAAACCTATGTCTCTATGGTCAATTAATATTTGACAAATGGGACACAAACTTAAATGGAGTGATGACAGTCTCTTCAATAAATGGTATTTGGAGAACTGGACTGGTACATGCAAAACAATGAAACTAGGCCATCAACTTACACCACACACAAGAATAAACTCAAAATAGATAAAGATATAAATATAAATTGGGATATCATAAAAATTCTAGCAGAAAACATAGGCAGTAAAATTTCAGATTCCTCATGTAGCAATTTTTTTTGACAGTATATCATGTAGGACAAAGGAAATAAAAGAAAGACTAAACAAATGGGACTGCATCAAATTAAAAAGCTTCTGCACAACTAAAGAAAACATCATCAAAATGAAAAGAGAACTCAATTTATGGGAGAACATATGTGCTAATGATACATCAGACAAGTGTTTGATCTCCAAAATATATAGAGAAATCACATGACTCAATACCAGGAAGGCAAAAAATCCAATAAAAAAGCAGGCAAAGGACATGAATAGGCACTTCTCCAAGGAGGACATACAGATGGTCCATAGACATATAGAAAAGATGCTCAACATCACTAACCATCAGAGAGTTGCAAATTAAAACCGCATAAGATATCACTTTACACATGTCAGAATGGCCATCATTAATAAATCAACAAACAACAAATGCTGGCGAGAATGTCAAGAAAAGGGAACCCTAGTGCACTGTTGGTGGGAATGCAGACTGGTGCAGCCACTGTGGAAAACAGCATGGAGTTTCCTCAAAAAATTAAAAATGGAACTGCCTTTTGACTCAGCATTTCCACGCTGGGAATATACTCTAAGAATACCAAAAGTCCAGTTCAAAAGAACTTACGCACCTCTATGTTCATAGCAACAATATTTACAATTGCCAAGATTTGGAAGCAACCTAAGTGATCATCAGTGGATCAAAAAACTGTGGTACACTTACACAATGCAGCAGGAAAAAAGAAAGAATTATTGCCTTTTGTGACAACATGGATAGAACTGGAGACTATTAGTCTGAAAGAAATAAGCCAGTCAGTGAAAGACAAATATATGATCTCACTTATCAAAGGAATCTTGAACAAAATAAACTAATGAGAAAAATAGAACCAGAGCCATGGAATCATGGAATAGACTGTAAGGTAAGGACTGATTGAAAAAAGGTAAAATGATTAGTCAAAGAACATACATGTATGACCCATGAATATGGACAACAGTGTGGGGATTGACTATGGAAGTGGGGGCAGGCTAAGGGGGGTTGAAGGGGAAGAAATAGGACATCTGTAATAGCATAAACATTTAAAAAAACAAATTGCAAGAGAGTTTTAACAAAGATACAAGATTTGAGCTAATAAGCAGAGAAGTACATCAGTAATAAAAATAACAATTCATAATATTTAAAAAATTACTTGTTGAGAATAACAGTAATGCTTAATTTTATTCAACAACTTGACAGGGCCATGGTCAGATATTATTTTGAGTGTGTCTGTGATGGTGCTTTTGAATGATATTAACATTTTGGTTGGTATACCGATGCAAAAGACTGACTGTCCTTACATTTTCAGTAAGAGGAAACTAGTACCTGACTGAAAGCTGGGCCATGAATTTTTTTCCCCTGTGTTTGGACTAGAACTGAAACATCAGCTCTTTGGGTCTCAAGCCTGTTGGCTTTCAAACTGGAACTTACACCAACAGCTCTCCCAGTTCTCAGGCTTTCTGAATCAAACTGGAACTAAAACATCAGCTGTCCTAGTTCTCAAACCTTTGGTTTCAGGCTGGAACTGTACCATTGGCTTTTCTTAATCTCTGGTTGCCAACTGCTTTGTAGAACTTTGCTTAATATAGTTCTTTTTTCATAATTAAATTTTAGCTAAAATTAATCTAAGTAGGTCAGTGAAATTCTAGCTCACATGCAAAAGAAAAAGCCTTAAGCTTCCAAGTAAAACATCAAGTTACTTCATTATTCATCTCACTTTTTTAAAAAAAGTGCATTATTACACATAGTGAATGAAAAATAGTTGAATAATTTTATTTAGCTCCACAGATCATGGGTATTAATCAAACAGAATGTTAAAAAATCAGAAGTTTAACAGAATCTTTAGAGTTTGATGAAAAATATATAGTAAATCATGTTTACTTATAGAAAAAAAGGCTTCAAAAATTATTGTGCAGTGCTTTTCCCCTACTTCTAAGTTAAATTTTGATCACCTACTTGGAAAAAGTAAAAATTTTGTTACAAAGATAAATCATTGCATTTGTTCATTGATTTGATACATATTTATTGAGCATTTTCTACAGTATGTGCTGGTTAATTAAAAAAGACATGATCTCTGCTTCCATGGACCTTACAATTTGGTGGTGGTGAAAGGCAATAAACAAATAGACAAAGAATCTTTACTAACTGTGAAGAGAAGAGAGTAAATCACTGTGTTTAAGAAATTTAGAGAGATCTTCTGTTATACTTGTCTTCACTCTTCATATTAAAATGTACTTATTAGCTCAAAGACATTAACAAAAGGAAGAAAACAAAATATTTTTTAATTATCTTATTTCCAAAAATATTTCTGGTCCCTGACAAAAATAGATATTTGGCTTTAGTGATTTTGCCTTTCTGTCTCACACAATTCATCCAAAACTATCTCTGGCAATGTTTGTTTACATGCACTTTATTTTTTAAAAACTTTTAAATATTTTATTTATTTATTTATTTTTAGAGAGAGGAGAAGGGAGGGAGAAAGAGAGGCAGAGAAACATTAATGTGTGGTTGCCTCTCAATGCTCTCAGCTCGGGATCCGGCCCTCAAGTCAGACATGTGCTCTGACTGGGAATTGAACCAGTGACCCTCTGGTTCACAGGCTGGTGCTCAGTCCACTTAGCCACACCAGCCAGGGATAAATGCACTTTAATTATGCATGGAAATATAATTTTGGTACCATGTTATCTTATCTGAGGTCACCTCTATCTCTTTTTGAGAACTACACCAGCAGAAGGCTGGGTTCTCACAAATTATAGTGAATAAAATGTAAGGAGAAAGGCAGAGCTGAGGAAATCTACTCTAAAGGGTGGCACAGATCTTTATGGAGTAGTATTCAGTTGTCTGTTTTGTAGGGGATAACAAGATGAATCAGAAAGGGATAATGTCCTCAAATTCCACTGTCATCCAGCAGGGGTGGTTAAAAAAAACTACATGAACATAAGTGTATTGCATTGGCCAAAAAGTCCATTACATCTTTTTTTTTCATTAAGATAGCTCTAGTAGTTCTCAGCTCTTTAACTTCATTTGAAACAATTTTGCTAGATTGTATTTTGACAGCTGTCATTTCAGCATGCATTAGAAAAATACACCAAAATTGGTAAATTTTGGTGCAACTACTTTAATATAGAAGGTGGAAGAGAATATGCAACATTTTTGGCATATTATGTTTTATTATTTCAAGAAAGGTAAAAATGTAACTGAAAAGTGAAAGAAAAAAAGATTTGTGCAGTGTGTGGAGATGGTCCTGTGACTGATCAAAACTGTCAAAAGTGGTTTGCAAAGTTTCATGGTACTATTGAATTTTGACCAAATAGTTATTTGCTGTGGGGCTGTCTTATGTACCGGGAAGAAGTTTAGCAGCAATGGCCTCTCCCCACTAGAAGCCAATAGCAGGAGATAGCCAAGATACTCAAAATATCCAAAGCAATAAAGTTATTGGTGAAATGAAAAATATTTTCTATGGAAAAAAGTAACAGACTTTTTGACCAACCAAATATAACAGAAGGGGAACATTCTAGATGAGGTTTTCCTACTTGATGTTTCTTTTTTTAATTTTTTAGAATTTTTATTCTATTACAGTTATCCCATTATTTTCCCCTTTGCCCTCTTCCACCCAGCCCACTCCCCATTCCAACAGTCATTTCTACCACTGTTGTCGATGGCCATGCATCATTTATAAATGTTTTTTGACTAGTCCCATTGATTTCTTTCCACCATTATCCCCCACCCCTCTGGCCACTGTCAGTCTCTCCCATGTTTCCATGCCTCTAGCTCTATTTTGCTCGTTAACTTATTTTGTTCATTAGACTTCTCTTATAAGTGAGACCATGTGGTATTTGTTTTTCACCAATTGGCTTATTTCGCTTACCATAATAGTCTCCACTTCCATCCATGCTGTCACAAAAGGTAGGAGTTCCTTCTTTTTGCTCTTGCTTTGTGGTATTCTATTGTGTAAATATAGCACAGTTTTTTGATCCACTCATTTACTAATGGGAACTTGGGATGCTTCCATCTTAGCGATTGTAAATAATGCTACAGTTAACATAGGAGTGCTCATGTTCTTTTGAATTAGTGTTTTGGGTTCCTTTGGATATATTTCCAGAAGTGGGATCTTTGGGTCACAGTTAGGTCCATTTTTTAATTATTTTCAGTATCTCCATACTGCTTTCCACAGTGACTGAACCAATATGTATTCAACCAACAGTGCAGTGTTCCCCTTTCTCCACATTCTTATCAGCACCTGTTGTTTACTGATTTATTGATGGCTGTCATTCTGACAGCTGTGAGATGATATCTCATCATGGTTTTAATTTGAATCTTTCTGAAGGCTAGTGATGCTGAGCATCTCTTCTTATGTCTATGGACCATCTGTATGTCCTCCTTGGAGAAGTGTCTGTTAAGGTCCTTTTAACATTTTTTAATTGTGTCGTTTGTTTTTGTGGCATTGAGTTCAATAAGTACTTTAAACATTTTTGGATATTAACCACTTGCCAGATATATCGGTGGATATGTTCTCTCATTCTGTGGGTTGTCTTTTTATTTTGTTGATGTTTTCCTTTGCTGTGCAAAAACATTTTAGTTTGATATAGTCCCACTTTTTTATTTTTTTTCTCTCATTTTCCTTTTCTAGGGAGATAGATCTGATAAAATATTGCTATGAGCTATGTCCAAGATATTGCTGCCTATGTTTTCTTCTCAGATTTTTACAGTTTTGGATCTAACATTTAAGTCTTTAATACATTTTGAATTTATCCTTGTGCATGGTGTAAGAAAGTGGTCTAGTTTCATTTTTATGCGTGCATCTGTCTATTTTTCCAACACCATTTACTGAATAAACTATCTTTAACTCCTGGTATGTGCTTGCTTTCTCTGTTGAATATTAATTGGCTATCAAGATGTGGGTTTATTTCTTGATTCTCTATTCTGTTTCATTGATCTGTGCATCTATTTTTATGACAGTACCATCTCGTTTGATTACTATGACCTTATAGTATACGTTCATTTTAGGTAGCATGATTCCTCCGACTTTGGTCTTCTTTCTTGGGATTGAAATGGATAAAGTCCTCAAAATATACAACCTTCCAAAAGTAAATCAGAAAGACTCAGAAAATCTGAATAGATAGATTACATCTAGTGAAATTGAAGCAGTAATAAAAAACTCCCAACAAATAAAAGTTCTGGGTGCACTGATGTTTCTGTTTCTCCCTTCCTCTCTCCCTTTCTCTCTCTCAAAAAAAAAAAAGCAATGAAAACAAATGTCCTCTGTTGAGGACAAAAATTTAAAAAAGAAATTGAAGTAGTAATAAAAAAAAACCTTCCAGCAAGTAAAAGTCTTAGACCAGATGGCTTCACTGGTGAATTTTACCAAACATTCTGGGAAGGACTAACATCTCTCCTGTCGAATTTCATAAAATTTAAGAGGAGGGAAGGCTCCCAAGCTGATTTTATGAGACCAAGATTATCTTAATTCCAAAAATGGATTAAGACACTATAGAAAAACACTATAGGTCAATGTCCCTGATGAACACAAACACTAAAATTCTCAACAAAATTAGCAAACCAAATGCAGTAATGTATCAAAAAGTTCATACACCACGATCGAGAGGGATTTATGCCGGGAATGCAAGGTTGGTGCAACATTTGCAAATCAGTAAATGTGATTTACCACATAAACAAAATGAAGAGTAAAAGCCAAATGATCACATCGATAGATGCAGAAAAAGTATTTGATAAAATCCAGCACCCATTTCTGATAAAATTCTCAGCAAAGTAGGAACAAGCAGAACACAACTAAACATAATAAAGGCCATATATGACAAACCCACTGCCAGCATCATACTCATTGGGCAAAAACTACAAGCCTTCCTCTTAAGGCTGAGATGTCCACTTTTATCTTTCTTATTCAACATAGTACTGTAAGTCCTAGCCACAGAAATCAGACAAGAAGAAGAAATAAAATGTATCCAAATTGGAAAGAAAGGAATAAAACTGTTTTTATTTGCAAGTGATATGATACTGTACATACAGAGCCCCAAAGATTCCACCAATAAATTACTAGAACTAATTAATTAATTCAGAAAAGTAGCAGGATTCAAAATTAATATCCAGAAATCAGTTGCATTTTTATATGTCACAAACAAACAAACAAACAGAAAGGGAAATTAAGAAAACAATCCCATTCACAATTGCTTCAAAAAGAATAAGATACCTAGGAATAAACCTAACCAAGGATGCAAAATTTCTGTTCCCAGAAAATTGTAAAACACTGAAGAAAGAAATTGAAGAAAATACAAATAAATGGAAGCACATACTGTGTTCATGGATAGGAAGAATTAACATCATTAAAATGTCCATACTGCCCAAAGCAATCTATAGATTCAACCCAATTTCCAGCTAGATTCCAATGACGTATTTCAGAAAACTAGAACAAATATTTCAAAAATTTATACGAAACCACAAGAGGCCCCACATAGCAACAGTGATTTTTTCTCTTCTTCATAATATCTCACTTACACTATTTCAAGGACCTCTGATTTATATCCTTGTTTCTCCTGTCTCTTTTAAGGCACCTATGTATGGAAAATTGTATAGGTTCATAGAAAAGACTGGTGTTGGGAAGTAGAGTAAACTATGTTCAAATATCAGCCCTGTTATTATTAATAAGTTACATAACTTATGTGAACTCCAGTTTCATTCATTATAAATGGCAATTATATCATTATGGTGAGTGGGAACACAAATATGTAATAAATGTGGACACAACTGGTGCAAAATGTTTTAATTATTGTTATTATTCTCATTCCACATAAAATCTTATTTACACTCTAGCTATGTAACACATGCCAAACAACATGACCTTTGTGGTCATTCTTCTTTTTATTTGAAATAGAGACATTAATATTTACCTTGAAGAGCTATTGAAAGAATTAATTCTCAATAAATGTTAGTTCACTTTTCTCCTCTCTCCCATTTAATCAATATAACCTGTTATGTGTATATAATGGAATATTACTCAGCCATAAAAAATAATAAAATATTCCCATTGGTGACAACATAGATGGACCTAGAAGGTATTATGCCAGGTGAAATAAGTCAGATGAAGACAAATACTGTATTATTTCACTTATATGTGGAATGCAAAAACAAAGAGACAGACAGACAGACAAAACAAAATAGAAACAGACTCATACACAGAGAGAACAAACTATTTGTTACCAGAAAGGAAGGTTTTGGGGGATGGGTGAAATAGGTAAAGGGAATTAGGAGGTACAACTCACAGTTATAAAACATGTAAGTCACGAGAATGTAATGTACAACATAAGATATATAGTTAATAAAATTGTAACAACTTTGTATGGTGACAGATAATTACTAGATTTACTGCAATGATCATTTTATAAGGTACATAAATGTCAAATTACTGAATTGTACAACTGAAACTAATATAATATTGTATGTCAACTACACTTTAAAAATAAAGCCTCATGAGATCTCCTGGAAAAGGATTTCCCTTCCCTAAACCTAAAGCCTGTAATACTAAACTCTAAGGGAAATCTTTCCAAGACCTTCAGAGGCTCCATTTCACAGTCTTGGAGCACATATAAAACAAAATGAAATTTTCTACTTAAAAATTTGCATAGAAATATTCATTATTAGCTGACATGAGGTTTAAACCAACTATTTATTAGGAATCTTTTCCTTCTTCAGTCTCATTCAGACTTGATCAAGACAATCTGTGAAATCTTTTCTTTATTATGAATAAGCACTAAAAGTTCCTCTGGTGGTTCTGTGTGATTTATGTATGGCTATTAGAATAAGTCATGTAAGACAATAAAGTCCATACCACTTAAAGAATGATTCATAAGCTGCCATACTGTATGTGAGATTTGTCAAGAGCATACCACTATTTTGTCACCTTGTTCCTAAACACATAAATGTGTTTCAGATAACACTTACCAGAGATGAAAACAAATAGGTTAATGTTGATTGAGGTTACCACTTACAAGTGAGCACAAGGAATGAAAAGACCTCAACAAAAAGTGAATCACAACTGCTGAGACATTTTTACCAAAGCAGGCAATTAGATTAGGATAAAAAAGGATAAATTCACTAGCATCTTGTTTTCTAGAGAAAGAAATAATAAACATTACACACATGTTATTAAGTAATATGATTGATCAAATATTAGTGTCTGGCTAAGTTTGGAGGTAGGGAATGTATTACAAAATTAAATGCTTTCTCTATGAATGCATGTTTTCTGATGCATTTCTGATGCATTTTTATTCCAAAAATATAAAATTCCATATACCAGATGGAGATATGACTTTAAGTTTAATCTTAAGAAAACAGGAAAGCTCAGATTTGACAATATTTATAGGTGTTTTGTGGGGAAAATGACTGAGAAAAATGAACAGAGAATTCTATCTTTACGTAAATTTGATGAACCGAAATCTTCTTGACTTTTGCGTGTCCAGTTATTTGATTCTGTGAAATCTTCATTTATTCCTAAAGTGAATTGTGGTTTGAAAATTTTTTAAGAACCTCATAATGTACCTTGACCCTATAGACATTTTTATACAATGCAAAACAGGATTATGAATCCCTACTTTATCCACTGAGCCCTCAGTGGGACATTCTTTGAAATTTTAGGCTTTGTAACTTTATTTCTCCAAATATGTAGGCAAGGGGAAAATACGATTCATTTCTCTGAAAATGTTAGTTATCTGGTGTTAGTGTGTGGCATCTTCCAGAACCTCATTTGTCATGTTGGCAGCTGACAGATTCCTTTTAAGTTGGTAGGGGTTTCTATTATAGACCTCACTGGCCACTACCATCCCTATATCCTTGTAACTAAACCAGAATTGAGCATGCATTACAGAAGTTTGCAACCAAGAGTAATGAATTATAACATTGGGGTTCCCTGAAAATTCCACTTTCTGAGTGAATGTCTGCATTTTTAGTTTGTATTTCATAGTTATTCTCAGGGACATGACTGTCAGTGTCAGACATGGGATACAGAGTGGTGAACAGCTGTAGTCATCTAAAAATCACTGTGAAAGGTCAGAGAAGAACAGTATTTAGTATCACAGCTCAGTTTTGGGGAAAGATGAGGCAGTGAATACTGCAGAGAACAGCCCCACTGTGGGCCTACAGTGAGGAGGAAAACATTTCTTTCTTTTTTTTTTAAGGAGGCATTTTCATTCTTTTTTTTTTCAAAAATATTTTTTAATTTTTAAAAAATTTTATTTAATTATTTTTCAAGTACAGTTTTCTGTCTATTACTCCCATCCCACTCCACACACCCGTGCTCCCCCTCCCTCCTATTTCCACCCTTCTTAGTTGTTGTCCATGTATCCTTTATATTTGTTCCTCTAAATCCCTCCCCTATTTCCCCTGAAATTCCCTCCTCTCTCCCCTCTGGTCGCTGTCCCCCTGTTCTCTATTTCAGTGTCTTTGGTTATATTTTGCTTGCTTGTTTGTTTTGTTGTTTAGCTTCCTGTTAAAGGTGAGATCATATGGTATTTGCCCTTCAACACCTGGCTTATTTCACTCAGCATAATGCTTTAATTTATTTATTTTTAGAGAGAAGGGAAGGGAGGGAGAGAGGGAGGGAAACATCAGTGTGCTGTTGCATCTGGAGCGCCCTCCTACTGGCGACCTAGCAACCCATGCACGTGCCCTGACTGGGAATGGAACTGGCGATCCTTTGATTCTCAGGCCAGCACTCAATCTACTAAGCCACACCAGCCAGGGTGAAAAATATTTATTTTCTCCAAGAAGAGGAATTTAATTACAGACACATTTTGTAATGAACTAAAAATTATTTGGGAAGAATATGAAAAAGGAGTAGAAAAGGATCTGTTTCTCATATTCTACCTGAAATCTGACTAGAAAAAAATATATTAAATATAAAATCTGTCTTAAAACAATGTCAGGAATATCAAACTTCCATAAGCAAAAACAGCATAGTTAAAATGAAAACTGAAGGCACTTTTAAAGATATAATAATCTGAACTTACTCTATTTGTGAAACAGTGGCATTAAGAGAATTATGAATTAAAATCTCTTTCTCTTCAACAAGATCCACAATCTTCACCACATGAGGAATTATACATCATATTGTAAAATAAAACTCCAGCAACATCCACATAGGTGAAAGTCTAGGCACTTCACTTTGACTTTTCAAATAAAAATGAATACAAATAACCCATCCCAAAGAGAAGTGGACATCTCATTTTGGGAAAATGTACAGGGTGAGAGGAAGTGAATAGCTTAGCTGCATATTCACTTTCTAAATTATATTCTAAATATAACATCAGGAGTTCAAATATTAAAAAAGAAATAAACAGTGACATACTAATGAATTTTTACAGGAGGCAATCAAGAAGGTGACAAAAGTTACAATGACACAATGCCAATGCCTAAAGTACAATATTAAAAAACAACAGAGAAGATAGTAGTATAGGTGGACCCTGAGCTTGCCCCTCACAAGGATACATGTACATCTATATTTGGAGCAAATTCTCCTGAGAGATAAATGTGAGCCAATTCTCAGCCTCTGAGAACAGCCTCTGCACATCCAAGCAAGAAAGAGTGCTCATAGAGAAAGTTGCAGAACAAAGAGCTGAGGAAATAACCTAACACCAGAAGAAAGGTGAGTCTCAGAGATTACTCCCCACTGAACCTGGAGAGCTGCCATGGCTCCATTCACATTCTCTGGCTGACCTGCTGGGCACTGCAGCACATCCCCAGCTAGACTCATCAGGAGCAGGAGAGTGTCATAATGTGCATACAAGGAGTCCCTTCCCTGGAGATGGATCTAGCAGGTGCAGCAAGATGTTGTTCCTCCCTCCTACCCAACTGCACACACAGGGGGCTGGCTCCCCACACTTTAAGAAAGTGAACAAAATAGTGCAGTGCCTGTCTGCAGGACTAGCCTGTCAAAAGAAAGTATGAAGATAATCCAGATTTTCTGCTTATTCCTAGTTTAGACTCAGAAGATTGTGTGTTTCTAAAAATTTGTCCAGTTATTCTAGATTGTCAAGTTTTGAGCATATAGTTGTTTATAGTATTCTTTAATAATCCTTTATGTGGTATTGGTTGTAATCACTCCTCTTCCATTTATGATTTTATTTATCTGTGTTCTCTCTCCTTTCTACACGATGAGTCTTGCTAGAGGCTTGTCAATTTTATTTATCCTCTCACAGAATCAACTCTTAGTTTCATTCATCTTTTCTATTGTTTTATATTTTCTATTTCATTAATTTCTGCTCTGATATTTATTATTTCATTTTTTACTTACTTTGGGTTTTGTTTATTTTTTCTAGTTTTTTTGAGATATAAAATTAGATTGTTTATTTGGAATTTATTTTGCTTCCTGAGGTAGGTGTATATAACTAGAAACTTTCCCCTTACACCTGCTTTTGTTGCATCCTCTAGATTTTGTAAGGTTGTGTTTTCATTTTCATTTTTCTTAAGAAAGTCTTTGATTTCCTCTTTGAGCCACTGGTTATTGAGAAACATGTTGTTTAAACTCCACATATTTGTGTTTTTCCAGTTTATTTTCTTGTGCGTGACTCTTAGTTTCATGTCACTATGGTAATAAAATATGCTTGATATAATTTCAATCTTCTTGAATTTGTTGAGTCTTTATTAGTTGCCTAGTATGTGATCTAACCTGCAAAATGTTTCATGTGCATTTGAGAAAATATATAACCTTAGTTTTTGGATGAAAATCTATAAATATCTATCAAGTCACCATTTAAGGCCATTATTTTTGTATTAGTTTCCTGTCTGAATGACATAGCCATTGACATAAGTGGAGTATTAAAACCCCCAACTATTACAGTATTATTGTTAACTTTTGCTCTTATGTCCAATAACGTTTGCTTTATATACTTAGATGTCCCAATATCAGGTGAATAGAGACTTACAATCATTATATCACCTTATTGGATTGACCCCTTTAAAATTGTGTAATGTTCTTTGTCTCTTTTTATATTCTTTGTTTTGAAGTGTATTTTGTCTGATATGAGTATTGCTACCCCAGTGTTCTTTTCATTTCTATTTGTATCAAATGTCTTTCTGCATCCTTTCACTTTCAGTCTGTGTGTACTTTTTGATCTGAGAAAAAAGAACAAACGGTTTGGAGGTACCATGCTCTCTGATCTCAAACTATATTACAAAGCTATAATCAAAACTGTGTGGCACAAAAACAGACTCATGGATCAATGGAACAGAATAAAAACCCCAGAAAAAAACCTCACTTACATGGTCAACGAATCTATGATAAACTAGATTAAAATATACACTGAAGTAACAAGAAGTAACCAAGAGAAGGTAACTAAGAAGTTACTTTCTCTATGCTGTATACCTGAAATCAATATAAAATAGTAATGAAAGTGAACTGTAATTGAACAATTAAAAATAGATAAATAAATTTAAAAAATTACTTGTTTCAAGTCCCATGTTTAAAGTATTGTAATGTGTTGCTTAAGAGGGTGAGCTCTCGTGATAGATAATCTAGGTTCACTTGCAATAAACATAGCCAAGAGAAGGTTACTTGAAGTAATCTTTTCTTTAACAAGTGGTGTTGGGAAAACTGGAAAGATGCATATAAAAAATTGAAACTGGACCAGTCTCTTACACCATATACAAAAATAATCTCAAAAGATGTTAAAAACTTAGATGTGAGGTCTGAGATCATAAAACTCCTTGAAGAAAACAGCATAAATAAACTGACATTAGTCTGAGAAACATATTTGTGGACATGTTCCCTTGAGCAAAGGAAACTAACAAATACACACATGGGACTACATCAAACTAAAAATCTTCTGCACAGCAAACAACACCAACAAAGCAAAAGGGCAACCTACTGACTGGGAGAATACATTTGTAGATTTCATGTATATGGGATTTATAGCCAAAACATATGAAACTCATTCAAGTCAGTAACAAATAATAAAAAATCTAATAGGAAAATGGGAAGAGGACATGAAAAGACATTTCTTCAAAGACAAACAGATGGCCAACAGACATATGAAAAGATGCTCAACATCACTAATCATTAGGAAAATGCAAATAAAAACTACAATGAGATACCACCTCACACCAGTCAGAATGGCTACTGTCAAAAAGTCAATAAATAATATGTATTGGAAAGGATGTGGAGAAAAGGGAAACCTCGTGCACTGTTAGTGGGACTACAAACTGGCGAAGCCTCTAGAAAAAAATATGGACATGCCTAAAAAAATTGAAAAGAGGTATACTATACAACCCAGGAATTCCACTTGAGTATTTACCCAAATAAAAGAATTTGCAAAGATACATGTATCTCTATGTTCATTGCAGTGAACCTAGATTATCTATCATGAGAGCTCACCCTCTTAAGCAACACATTACAATACTTTTTTAAAATATATATATTTTTTAAGATTTTATTTATTTATCTTTAGAGGGGAAGGGAAGGAGAGAGGGAGAGAAACATCAATGTATGGTTGCCTTCCGTGCGTCCCCTGCTGGGATTTGGCCTGCAGGGAACTGGCCTGCAACCCAGGCATGTGCCCTGGCTGGGAATCGAACCGCGATCCTCTGGTTCGCAGGCCCGCGCTCAATCCACTGAGCTACACCAGCCAGGGTGTTTATTGATTTTAGATAGAGATGGAGAGAGACAGAAAAAGACAGAGAGAGAAATATTGATCATTGGTTTCTGTACATGCCCCAACCAGTGATGGAACCCACAGCCTATGTATGTACCCTGACTGGGAATCAAACCTGCAGACTTTTGGTGTACAGGCCTATGCTTCATCCAACTGAGCCACACAGCTTGGGCAGTTATTGCACTATTACTGACTACATGCCCTATACTGTACTTTTACATCCCTGTGACTATTCTGTAGCTACCAATTTGTAGTTCTCAATCTATTCACCTTTTTCATCCAGTTCTCAGCTGTCCTCCTCTCTAGCAATTACCAGTTTGGTCCCTCTGTCTATGAGTCTGTTTCAATATTGTTTGTTTGTTTTTGTCTTTTAGATTTTACATATAAGTGGAATCATGTGGTATTTGTTTTTCTCTGACTGACTTATTTCACTGAGCATAATACTCTCTAGGTCCACAGCTAAGTTTTCTATAAAAGTTTTTCAACAATGCATGGGCTGCCTATGTGTGGCTTAGCTTCAGACTCCTGAGGCAGGGAAAAGGTGTTCTTAATCATCTGTAGGTCACCTTTAGACCTAAGGGCTCCAAGAAAATATTTTTTCTTTTTAATATATTTTATTGATTATGCCATTGCAGTTGTCTCATTTTCCCCCTTCATTCCCCTCCACCCTGCACACTCCTCCCCCACCATTCCCCCCTTTAGTTTATGTACATGTATTACAAGTTCTTTAGATTCTATATTTCCCATACTATTCTTGCCCTCCCCCTGTCTATTTTCTACCTACCGTCTATGCTACTTAGTCCCTGTACCTTCTCCCCCCTTCTCCTCCTCCCACTCCCCTGTTGCTAACCCTCCATGTGATCTCCATTTCTATGGTTTTCGCTCCTGATCTAGCTGTCCTCTTAGTTTGCTTTTGATTTAGGTGTGGTTGTTAATAACTGTGAGTTTGCTGTCCTTTCACTGTTCATATTTTTATCTTCTTTTTCTTAGATAAGTTCTTTTAACATTTCATATAATAAGGGCTTGGTGACGATGAACTTCTTCAACTTGACCTTATCTGAGAAGCACTTTATCTGCCCTTCCATTCTAAATAAAAGCTTTGCTGGATAAAGCAATCTTGGCTGTAGGTCTTTGGATTTCATGACTTGGAATACTTCTTTCCAGCCCCTTCTGGCCTGTAAGGTCTCTTTTGAGAAATCAGCTGACAGTCTGATGGGAACTCCTTTGTAAGTGACTGTCCCCTTATTTCTTGCTGCTTCTAGGATTCTCTCCTTCATTTTAATCTTAGCTAATGTAATGATGATGTGCCTTGGTGTGTTCCTTCTTGGATCCAACTTCTTTGGGACTCTCTGAGCTTCCTGGACTTCCTCCTGGGAGTCTATTTCTTTTGCCAGATTGGGGAAGTTCTTTATTATTTGTTCAAATATGTTTTCCACTTGTTGCTCTTCCTCTTCCCCGTCTGGTGCCCCTGTAGTTTGGATATTGGAACATTTAAAGATGTCCTGAAGGTTCCGAAGCCTCTCCTCAATTTTTTTGAATTCTTGTTTCTTCATTCTTTTCTGTTTGGTCATTTTTTTCTTCCTTCTGGTCCACTCCCTTGATTTGAGTCCCAGTTTCATTTCCATCACTATTGGTTTTCTGTGCATTTCCCTTCATTTCAATTAGTTTAGCCTTCATCTGTTCCTCTAATTTGTCACTAAAATCAACCAGTTCTGTAAGCATCCTGATCACTAGTATTTTGAATTGTGCATCTGATAGGTTGGCTATCTCTTGGTCACTTAGAAGTACTGGCTCTGGGGCTTTGAGCTGTTCTTCCTGAGCCATAATATTTTGGTCTGTTCACGCCTGTTCCATATGAGGGGCAAAGCCTTGGGTGTTCACCAGGGTGGGGCGACCCAGTCACTGGGTTGTGACTCGGACTGGCTAAATGGTTTGTTGTTGTTGGACTTCCGTACAGTTAAATTTTCTGTGTTTTGGTTGCTTTTTTGTTATTAAAATTTTGTTGTCTTTAAACTTGGTTGTGTGAGGAGGTACAGTGTTTCCACCTATGCCTCCATCTTGGCTGGAAGTCCCCAGGAAAATATTTTTTATGAATATGTTGATTTCATTCAAGACCTCAGGATGCCCTTGATTTAGACCATTATTGGAAAACAATTTGAGATACCATCGATGAAAACTGACATCATTGTTTTCTCTTATTGTGAGAACCTGTCCGTGTTCTCTGTCACTTATAAAAAAATTATTCCTTTTCTCAACATATCCTATTCCAGCTTCCTTTCTGGGTGACGTTAGAGGAAATTCTTCTTGAGGCAAGCACTCTCTGTATCATTATCACAAAGTAATCCTTAGTATAATGGGCTTTAATTACCTTTAATTATTTTATATCTGAATTACTGTACACTGCAGGACATTTAAAATCATAATAATAAAATATTTTATTATAGTGGTTTATTGAAGTACTACAAACAGGTTTAACTTCTGGGAACCACTCTGAGGTCTAGCAGGGCCTGTAAATTATTCTAATCTTACGACAGAGGTTGGAGGTGCAATAGGACTCTGAATAGGAAGCAAAACATATAAACTTTTCAAATTAATTTCTATTAATGCCTGGGGCTTTATTCCTACTCTCATTTGCTTGAGTTATTGGATTGAGTTATAAAATTTAAAGAGCCAATTCACTCATCAGCCATATGGTAAACTACCTTTAAAATTAATAATAAATTAATATTTATATGTTTTAACATTAAAGTAATTATTTTTCTATCCTAAGGTATCACAGAAGCTAGTGAAAAAAAATAGCTCCATTATTATTAATCATCAGGTGTCAGTGGACTATTGATTTGAATGCTACAGATTTTAGAGGAAGATTGATTTTTTTAATCCAAGGCTAGAATCTATCTCCCTATAGCCTATTAGTCTGTCTCAGCAAAATGCTCATTAAGCAATGAGGATTGCCAGGTATGGTGAAGGGGATGAAACAAGAATATCAGATATATTACCTAGGTGAGAAGGGTATGTTTTAGTCACACTGCAATATTTCTAACAGTTGTCTGCATTGCATGCCATCATATTTATGTGGACACATACAGTATATACAATAACCTCATTAAATGGGAGAAGCAATCCATGTAAATAAACAAACTGGCTTCAGCAGATGGGAATTTCAGAATAAGGACTTCCTTTGGAGCTGGGTTTCTCAGTATGTAACTAAGTTATAATCTTTCAGAAACCTGCTCCTGGGCTGTGTCATCTCCCCAAAGGCTGAAATATCCCTTGAAGGAAGTAGTATCTATGTCAACCAAGTTTGATCCAGCATCACAGGAATTCTGCTATAGTCTAATATCTCTTTTCAAAACACCATAGTCAGTAAATCATTGAGACTGAACCCCAAAACCTCACTTTAGGCAATTAATGTCCTTAAATAGCAGGGGGCAATAAAAGAGTCTCTGAATAAAATGTGAAGTCAGTTTTGCCACCATGAATTACCTTGCAAATGTTAGACTATGCTTTCATTTGATTTATCTCTCAATGTGGTGTTTGTAAGTACCCTGAGCCTCTCTGCCTTGAGTCAAATGATCATTAGGCCACACTTTTGTTATACTTTACTTTCTATCCATCCAATCCATGTGATTCATCTCTTTAAGGTGTCAGTGCAATGTCAGCTCAGTGAGGAGCTAATACACTTTGCAGATAATAACAAGGACACAACATTCAGGGAGTACTTGAGATTCCCAATGCCCTACACTCTTGCTGCCACCACCCCCAACCTAATTTGATCTTCACTGTATTTACCTAAAAATCAATTCTGAATCAATTATTTTCCTCTTTTTGTTTTATTATTATTAAAGTACACTAATTATTTCTTGCTCTTAGCAAGTAAAGCTGGCCTTAAAGCTTTCAGATAATGACTTGAGGATCCTCAGTTTGGGTAAGCTCATAGAAATGAACATAAGGATATGGAAAATAATGATTATTTTGTGAGTACCTATTATACACCAGTCACTCTATTACAAATATTTCATATATTCTCCCATATAATGCACATAAAAAGGTTATACTTCCTGTTTTAAAGAAGAGGAAACATGATTATAAATGGAAATTATTGTCTAAAATCACATGCCTGAGCATCGTATCAGACAAGATTTGAGCAAACTTCTGAGTTCAAACCCATAATGCTTTACAATTTATCACCTAGCTTTTCTCACCACTTGCCTCAAACTAGGTTTTCTAGTACCTCTTAAAATCACTTACCACTAACAGAAACAAACCTCACACAAAAAATATTTAAATCAGATGTGAAAAATAGCTTTTAACCCTGTATCTGTGGCGGTCATCTGTCCAGATAGAAATAATTTTGAATTTAAAGAGTAGTACTATTATACAGTAACTGTCAAAAATAGTAATATTTAAAAATGCTATTTTACATACTTCCCAGGCTATCTCCTAATCTACAAATATACAAAGCTAAGATCATGTCTGCTGAGTTTTCTTAATTCAGAAAGTAAGGTAACTACTCCTACAATTCTTATCCCACCTGAAAACATAAAACAAACAAACCAAAAAATATTCAGTACATTATAGGACTCATTTATAAAAGTGGGAAAAAACTGTACACCAAGAGGTTTCTTGTTAGGATTGAAATTTTAATCTTTATGTTGCTAGTTAAAAATAAAACATATTTTTGTAGTTAGGTTAGGGTATAGCTAAACAGAAGAGATCAGTAAGTACTGTTTGAGGTTGTTACATTTTTAATTCTGTTAGAACTATTGTGATATAATTTAATTTGGGATAATATTGAGGCAGTCTCCATAGAAAATTTGTTAATTTTTCAATAAGTCTACTTCAGAAAACTGTAATGGAACAACAATAAAATAATTTAAAGAAAAAAATAAGGCTACTTGCTCTAAATTCATTTTTACTTTTTGATTTTGAAGTCACAAATTCTTAGCATGCAGTAATCCTTTGTGAAAAACTATTTTTCTTGCCAATAAGGAGGGATATTCACCCAACTAATATTAATCTCTTAGGGGTTTTTACTTTTTGAGTGGTGTGATCTTCCACATTTAACCATAAGGCCTAAGATTCTGTGATTACAGAATAACCTTATTAAGAAGAATTCCCCTTTTTTGTTTGAATGCAATATTCCTGGGATAATTAATACATGAACCCATTGCTTGTATGAATAAACTTCACACAATTTCTAGGATTAATTTCTAACCAACTATTTCCCAGAGCCCATGCTTTATCGTAGGTGGAGGGAGAAGGGGGAGGTTTACAGGATTAGAAGGTACTGATAGGAGATTACAGCAGTGACAGGGTATAGATCTGAGAAATTTGCTTAATTGAGAAGGCCAGGATTGAGGGTAGAGGTAGGTGAGAAGACGGATATTGAAAAGTAAGGTACACACTAATTATTGAAGTATGACCTTAGGAATAATCATCACAGGATTCCATTGTGCCTCAGAAGAAAAAAGAACTTCATTTGCAGCTGGAAATGACTCCATCTAAGTTGTTTCTGTAACTCCAGGAAATGAAAATGCATAATAGTAAGTCTGAAAAATGTATGCCTGAAAATGAAGATGAAAAACAGCTGTGATCTCTTTCACAACAATCATTAGACTTCAGACAGACGGGAAGAGAGATGGAATGATGGACAATCAAATGGGCTATTAGCTCTGGCAGAGTCGAAATTTTGTCTGACTTTCTAAGCTTGCATGAAAATCAACCTGATAGAAATGTTACACACATTTAATGAATGTTAACATATATTTGGAAAAAGTATTTAACTTTATTCTCCTCAAACTTTTCCTCATTTTCCAAGATTATTTCCAGTATGTCTGTTTTCTTTATGCCATGAAAGAGAAATCATTTAAAAGGAAAGACACATAAATATTATTTCAAAGTAAACAAAAAAAAATCTCTTTAACCAGCTACCAGTGGAAACGTTCAAAGGTAATGCTGATAGATAACTGATCAGTTATTTCATTTTAATGATTAACTGGACTGCATTTTATTCATTTGCTTTGAAAAAGATAAGTAAATATCTGTGATATCCAGGGAGAATGCAAGTGATCCACATATGTTGTGTAATTAGTTTAAGTGACTTTCTTTCTCAAGGTTGTTTGAAGAAGGGTCATTCGGATTGCATCCCAACACCACCATCCCCAATCTACCACCTATTACTGGCACAAGTGTTTTCCTGTCACATCATGACAGCTCTGAAATGCTTTAAAATACCTTCTGTGTCTGGCAGCTAATAAGTGTGAACAAGATTCAGGAAAGCACTATGTTACAGAAGATTATTATCACCAAGGTAAGCCTGTGCGAGTCAAAACTCCAGGTGTGTGAGTAAAGCTGTTGCAGCATAATGACAGTTTTAAGCCAGAGAGAATTATTTGTCTTCAATCATGCTTATGAATAATTTTGATTTATTTTTATGCATTATAGAAAAGGGTACCTTCTTACTTCGTGTCCTGTGGCATGGTGACATATAACACAGTAGGGTACATTTTCTAGAAGCTGTTATATTATGTATGGAGGCATAAGAAGAAAAAGGGATTACTTTGTGCTGTAAATGAAATATGGGCTATTTGAATGCATAGGGTGGCACTTTTAAACCATGATGATGCCTTTTTAGTGTACATACATGTGCCTCCAAATTAAGAAACATAGAGTGATTTGTAAGCGATGTGCTTCCTTTGGCCAAACAGGTACCTCCTTATTTGTGTAGGCTTGTCCAGACAAGGTTCCTGCCAATGAAATGTTCCAAATACATCACTGTCACCTCATTCGCTGTGCTGAATCAGCATACTCTGGGTACAGAGTTTTCTTCAAAGTTTCTTCAAAATATTACACACTGGAGGGAATGCTTTCACAAAGGCTGATTCAGCAAGTGGAGCAAGAGAGGAAGTGAGAGATTTATAGAGTCCTTTTAATGCTGGAAGGAGCCCTGCCGAGTAAGAGGATGATTAGGCAATTTGGCCTATGTGGGCTGAGATTTCAGAGAATGGACTTCAGTCTCTTCATTTTGTTTCAAATTAGCATATACTCTCCTACTCAAAGCACAGACATTCCATCATACTTGCATTTAAATGATACTTTTCACTTTTCAAAAATGTTTCCACATTTGTTATTTCATTTTTTCTTTTTTGTGTAATGGTTGGATATGCAAGTCAGGTATGGTTAACCAGATTTTGACACACAAGGAAAATAAGGCATGGAGAGGTTAAATAACTTATATAAGATTACATAGTAAATTACTGGCAGAGTTGATACTAGAATACTATAGTCTAGGTTGCCTAACCTCCATTTTATGAACTTTTTAGTGTATATAGTGACTACATGCTTGGATATATAAACTGCATATAGAGATAAAGGAAGAGGTGGAGATGGAGATGATGATAGATGAAAGATAGATAGATAGATAGATAGATAGATAGATAGATAGATAGACAGAGAGTCAGACACTATATGACAAGGATTGTGTAAGGTTCTTTACTTGCAAGAACAAATCAGTCACTGCCTTCAAGACAGTGTAAAAAGGCACTTTAAATTCAAGCAACAGTTTAAATCTCAAGCCTTCTATTGACTAACATATGAGAAAATACTGTCTCTGATTTGAATATTTGAATATAGGCATTAATTGCAGCTATGATGCCAACTTATTTCTAGAGCTACTGAAAATGTTTCATTATCCATTCTACTTCCTGGTAGCGTTTTTTTTTTTTTTTCTAATAACTAAGATCTCAATCACTGACAGAAAATTACTAAATGTAGAGAGCTATGTTTCTAGAATTACTGAGCTCTTGGGTTTACAAGATCAGACACTCATTTGACAGATGTCATATATACCCCAGTCTAGAGTGGTAAGTCACATAGGAATCTGATTAATTTTGCTTTGCCACCAACAAGTAAACAATCATGCATCCAAAACTTTTCCTTAGTTTCACTTGTGAAACTTTTCAATCTGTTTATAATGAGTTTTCTTTTTTAAAAGATTTTATTTATTCATTTTTAGAGAGAGAGAAAGGGAGGGAGAAAAAGAGTTAGAGAAACATCAATGTGTGGTTGCCTTTCATGTGGCCCCCACTGGGGATCAGGCCAACAACCTAGGCATGTGTCCTGACTGGGAATCAAAGTGGTGATCCTTTGGTTTGCAATCCACTGAGCTACACAAGCCAGGTATACTGAGTTTTCTTAAGGCAAAGCATATGTCTCATCTTACTAAGACAGCCAGAGTATGTTATTAACACAATCTAATTAGGGGGGACTGAAATCCACTCATTCATTTACCAAATGATTTTTGAGTACCAACTATGAGTCAAGAACTATGCCACGTGCTCACCTCCCTGCCCTTATGGAAGAAGACAGACATTAGTAATTGCACAAATGTAACTGTCCCAAGTGCTGTGAAAAAATTAATATGTATTATTTGAATTTATAATAATCATTGACATAGTCATGGTATTCAGGGATGCTTTCTCTGAGGAGATATTTAGTAGGCCAATAGCTGAAGAATCAGTAGTTAAATAGGCAAAAAGTTTAGGGTACACATTCCAGGGAGAAAGAGCAGTATGTATGATGATAATACAGGAGGACACTTTTGTAAATTGGATTAATGGTCTTTAGCCTGGGTTGAGAAACCAATGGAATAGCAAATTCAGTAAAGAAAAATTAGCCTTTATTTGAGTAAAGATCAGAGGATTTAATATAGATTCTCCCAATCTTCTTATGGACAATGTTCACTGTATAACAACCTCCTTTCCTGAAGTGCTATACTCCCAATTACTCACTTTAATCATTAATAGCATTGTTCCAAGAGTCATCTTTAATTCAATTGCATAATGGGAATAGAAAATGGGGGTTTAGCCACATTACCTTAATTTATTCTGCCACTTGGTATTGTCTTTGTCTACTTGTGAGTGAAAGGTATTTTTTATCTAATCAAGACGAAAGTCAAAAGGGGCGTCAGGTTCTTTGAAACTAGTGAAATATTTCAGCTTATTCTAGAAAAACTATACAGTCTTTTCTAAGAAATAAGAGGCAGTCTTCATACAACAAAACCTACACTAAACACAGCTTTATATGTCATCAAACCAATTTAAACAATCAGTTTGATGTTTGACAGAGAGTCAATACATATTGCTATGTTTTGTGATAACATGCTGAGGTAGCAGTTTACTCAGCGTTGAGTCTATGCAGCAATCTCAAAAGATGAGGAAAATCAAATGAAAAAAAAAACATAAGAGACTAACAATGAAAGCTTCAATGATGATCTGAAAATGGGAGGGAGGTGGGGAGCATGGGGGGCAGGGCTGGGAATATAAGACAGAAAACTGTACTTGAACAAGAATTAAATAAAAAAATTAAAAAAAAATAAGTGGTAAAAGTCTCTACTGAATGTATAAAGATGTAGTGAAAAGACCTATGTGAGAAATCCTTGTCTTCCCCTATCAGGCCAGCTAGCCTTTCCAGATGACCTTGCCTGCTTCCTTTAGTTCAAATGCTACAGCCTTCACAGATCATTTACACTTCACTTATTAAGCCTTACTTATTATTTATCACTCTGGTATCTTCTTTCCTCAAGGAGATTGTAAAGTCCTTGAGAACAGAAACTATAACTTCCTTCTACTCTCTTTGTTGTCTCAGGTATTTTTCCTAATTCTATCTGTACAAAACAAAGGTAGTAAATACTGTATGTGTGAGATGAAGAAATGTATATCATGTTAGGCACCACACAACTTAGCTGGCCAAGGTTAAATGCCTAGTAAATGGTGATGCCTATATTTATACCCTGGTCTGCCTGACTCCTTAGTTCAGAAGTCAGACAAATCCAGATTAGAACTCCTAGTTCCACTATGTATTTATTTGTATGAATGTGGGAAAAACATATATTTATCAATTCAGTGCATACTGTAAGCCAAGCATTATGCTAAATTCCTATTCTCATTTTCATTCCTGTTCTAATTCACATTGATCTTTTCAATACATCCATATGCATTCAGCAGAAAATGTTACCCACTTATTTTCAAATCCTCAGCATGGCTTTCATTGTTAGTCTCTTATTTGTTCATTCAGTTTTACTCATATAATTTCTCCTTACTACTCTATCATAGCTGTGAACACTCTTGCTCATACTGTTTCCTACAGATGTATTGGTAACTTAGAAAAGTGCTATTATTATTCCAATGTCACAGAAGAATATATCAAGATGCATAAAAGTTAAATAATCTGTCCAAGGACATGCAGATAGTAAACATCAGAACTGAGATACAAACCCAGTGTGGTTAATTCCAAGCTCATCAGTGTAGCTGATGGTGCCTCCTTAATTGATTACAACATTAAATGAACACATTCCAGATCAGATATTCCTGGTGATTAAAATTGTACTGAAAGTTTTACTTCCTGCATGTGCATATTTTCCCCTAAAGTTTTATTTCATCAAATTTTCAAAGTTGCTCGTGACTCCAAAAAGTAAAAGAACACTTATTAGAATGGGGTGTGGAGGAGGATGGGGATATATAGTTGTGTAGCACATTTCCTGCACTCCAGGAGTTCATTATTCACCTGAAAAGCTAAGATGATCAAGAAGTAAATATGGTATAGGATATTAAGCAAGATATGTCCACTTCTAAACAAATGGTTTAGAAGAGGGAGAGATAATTCTGGCAGAGGCAATAAGGAAAGACAACACAGGCAAAGTGGATTTGAGTTGTATCTTACAATTTGGGCAAGATTTGGAGAGGTAAAAGGTGAAGCATGCTTTGCAGGCTGCAGAGTTGGGGGAAGTGGTGTGAGCAGAGTGTCACTCTCCAATTTTGATAGTATGCGAAACATCTATAATTTCTCCTTACTATTCCAGCATAGCTGTGAACTCTCCTGCTTACACTGGTTTCCCATTGATGTCCTGGTGACTTAGGAAGGCCTGGCAGAGAGTTTTGCAGAGTACCTGTTTTAAGCTATTGGTTTTCGCAACCTTGCATTTTAGCATCCCAAAGCCAAAGTGAAATTAAATTAATTTGACCCTTAAAATTACACTGTAATAAGGAGAACTAAAGACCATAACATGAAGATAGCACAACAAAACAGAAATCAAATTAAGAGGCTGTCCTGAAGACCTTTCAGGTAAGGAAGACCTTTTATGCATTGGATATTGTTAAATCATTTCACAGTGACTTGCTTTTGATGTAGTCTAGGATGAAATGTATTTCATTGCTCCCATGCATAATTAATATCATTCTATGGTCTTCTTCAGATAGGTCATCTCTGAGTATAAAGCAATTATATTTTTTTCTCAATTTTCTCTTGAAATGGATCCTCAAATCATACATGAGGGACCATAGAGGAGTGTCTGAAGAGCTACTGTAAATGCTATCTTTTAATGAACTTAACCTTACTACATACCATTCATTCATTTACTTATTCATACATTCATTCCTTCTTCCATCCATTGTATCAATAAATATTTTTTCCTTTTCATCCAGTTACTTCAGTGCCTATTACCATTAGGCACCGTGTTAGGCACTAGTTATATGAACATGAATAAGACAAAATCTATCCTTAAGTTGCTCACAGTCAAGGGAGAAAATCTGGCATATAAACAGGTAAACTAGAAGGTAATTGACGAACTTAAAAAGTAGTTTTTTATTATTAAAGGGTAACAGTGCTGTCATTTAAAAAAATCTTTGTACAAAAAGTAGGGTTTTAATTAATTTAAAAAAATAAATAAAAGTAGTTTTTTATTCTTAAAGGGTACCAGTGTTGTCATCTTAAAAAAATTGTATTGAAAAGGAAAATCAGCCCTGGATGATGTGGCTCAGTGGTTTGAGCACTGGCCTGCAAACCAATGAGTTGCCGGTTTGATTCCCAGTCAGGGCACATGCCTGGGTTGTAGGTCAGGCCTCCAGTTGAAGGCTATGGGAGAGACAACCACACACTGATGTTTCTCTTGTGCATTGATGTCTGTCTATCTCTCTTCCTCCCTCCTTTCCCCTCTCCCTAAAAATAAATAAATAGAATCTTTTTTAAAAGCTATAATTCTTGAAATAAATCCAACTAGGCTATAAGGGTTTGACTTATTTACACATGTCTGAAATTCATGCATTAATAACTTTGTTGGAAATTTTGCTTTAATGATAATGAATATGAGTCCTATACTTTTTCTTTCCTCATCTCCTTTTATTGTTTTAGTATAAAAGTTATACTGCTTTTATAAAATTGTTTTGGAGTAGTTCCTCTTTTTATTTCTTTAAAATTAGGATATTCAATTTCTTGAATGTTTGATAGAAGACACTCATAAAACAGCTTGGGTTTACTACTTTTGGTGTGTTAAGACTTTAAAATATTGAATCTACTCCATGAATAATTGTATAAGAAAAATAAGATGCTTCATTTATTTCTTCCATCATTTTTAGTAATTTTATTTCTTCTATTTCTCCTATGTTTTTAAAACTATTAGGATAAATTCTCTATTTTTTTAATATCTGCTGCATTCATAGTTACATCTTTTTCTACATTTTTCAGTTTTAAAAATTCCTATTTATTATTATTTTAATGATTTATTTTTACCTCAAATTTTTAAAATACATTTATTGATTATGCTATTACAGTTGTACTATTTTTTCTCCCACTTATTCCCCTCTGCTTTGTACTCCCCTCCCACCACCATTCCCCCACCTTAGTTCATGTACATGGGTCATACATTTAAGTTTTTTTTGCTTCTCCATTTCCTATACTATTCTTAACCTCCCCCTGTCCATTTTGTATCTACCATTTATGCTGTTTATTCCCTGCACCCTTCTTCCCCCTTGTTTTCCCTCCCTCTCCCCACTGCTAACCCTCCATGTGATCTCTATTTCTGTGATTCTGTTTCTGTTCTAGTTGTTTGCTTAGGTTTTTTTTTTTTTAGGTTCAGTTGTTGATGGTTTTCAGTTTGTTGTTATTTTAATATTCATAGTTTTGATCTTCTTCTGTATCTTAGGTAAGTTCCTTTAACATTTTGTATACTAAGGGCTTGGTGATGATGAACTCCTTTAACATGACCTTATCTGGGAAGCACTTTGTCTGCCCTTGCATTCTAAATGATAGCTTTGCTGGATTGAGTAACCTTGGATGTAGGTCCTTGCCTTTCATGACTTGGAATACTTCTTTGTAGTCCCTTCTTGCCTGCAAGGTTTCTTTGGAGAAATCAGCTGATAGTCTTATGGGAACACCTTTGTAGGTAACTCTCATTTCCTCTCGCTGCTCTTAAGATCCTCTTCTTCCCTTTAATCTTGGGTAACTCAATTATGGTGTGCCTTGGTCTGTGCTTTGTTAGGTCCAACTATTTTGGGACTCTCTGAGCTTCCTGGACTTCCTAGAAGTCTATTTCCTTTGCCAGATTGGGGCAGTTCTCCTTCATTATATTTTGAAATACGTTTTCAATTTCTTACCCTTCCTCTTCTCCTTGATCTCCTTCTTTGCCTTCCTCTGGCATCCCTATGATTTGGATGTTGGAACATTTAACGTGTCCTCTCCTATTTTTTTATTCTTATGCCTTCATTCAGTTCTTGTTGAATATTTATTTCTTCCTTCTGTTCCAAACAGTTGATTTGAGTCCCAGTTTTCTTCCCTGCTTGTTGATTTCCTGTATATCTTTCTTTATTTCACTTTTCATAGCCTTCACTTTTTCCTCTCTTTGGAGACCATACTCAACCATTTATGTGAGTATCCTGATTACCAGTGTTTTGAACTCTGCATCTGATAGATTGGCTATCTCTGTATTGCTTAGTTGTATTTCTTCTGAAGTTTTGATCTATTCTTTCATTTGGGCCATATTTTTTGTCTCAGTGCACCTGTTACATTATAAGGGGTGGATCCTTAGGTATTTGCCAGGGAGCCACAACTCATGTCTCTGTGTTGTGGCACTGTATGTGGGGGAAGGGTCCAAGAGAGAACAGTACCACTTGCTCTGCTCTCTGCTTTTGGTCACTTTCCCTGCTACCTGAAAGCAAATTGGGCCCTTCTGGTCCTGATTCCAAGGTAGGTGGTTTTGTGTACATTCTAGGACCCCATGGGTCTCTCCAAAAAATTATCCTGTGAGGCTGGGAGTTTCTCCCACTGCTGCAACCCCAACAGGTTTTTTCAGTCAGAGGTTTTGAGGCTTTATTTCCCCATGCTTGAACCTTGCGTTGTGTGGTCTGCATTGCTTCCCAATTTTTTCTCCTGGTTTATCCATAAACAAGGCGCCCACTCTGCCAGTTGTCATCTTACCTGCCCCAGTTCTCTAGCTGCCACCTCACCATACATCCTCTCACCCCTGCCACCCATCTCCACCCCTCCTACTGGTCTGTATGAATGTTTCTTCTTTAACTCCTTGGTTGTTGGAATTCCATACAGTTGTGTTTTCTGGGAGTTCTGGTTAATTTTTTTCTTTTTAAATTTGTTGTTGTCCTTCTTTTGGTTGTGTGAGGAGGCAAAGTGTATCCCCCCCCATACCTCCATCCTGGCCAGAAGTCTCTCTTTTTCTATTTTTAATGATACAATCCTAATCCAGAAATTCTGGTTTTCAGCATGTAGCCAGGCAAAACTGTATACTTGACTATATATGCTTGACATTATGGGAGAAGTGAGTTACCAGGAGTTCTAATATGACCTCCTTTTTCATCTAATTGCAAAACTAAGTCTTGGATTTCTAAAAAAATAAATAATATGGAAATCATATTATTTGAAAAATTACAGTTTCTTATTACCTTTCCTCTAGCTGTAATCACCATTAATGCTTTGGAATATATTCTTCCCAGATATTATTTGTTTACTTCTATAGAAATGAGAGCATAGTAAATTTACTCTTTGAAAACCTTATTTTTTTACTTAATATATTTTGGGTATAGTACCATTCTCTAAATTCTGAAAATTAACAGTATTTTTTGATTGGTTATGTATTAGAAGATCAATCTATTTTTATTTCCACCATGACTCTTCTGTCTTAAATATTCTAGCTCACAGTAACTTCTCCTTTCTGAAACTTTCTTTAAAAATTGTTTCATAATATAATTCTCCTAAAATCTAGCAATTGATTTTCTACTATATTTTATTTAATACATCGGTATCTTATTGTTTCATATGAGCTAGTCCCATTTCCTTAATAAGACTAAGTTTTTCTTTTCTTGCATCCCACAATCACAATAAAAACACCATAGATGCTCATCTACTTGCTACCTTTTAAGTACAGGCTCCTTGAATTCAGCAAGCAAAGGCATACAAATAAGTTCACATCAAGTTCTCCTTAACTAACCAGGAATAGTTTTGTGCTGCACTCTTGAAGAAAGAAACCATGTTGTACTCACATTCTGCACAGTTGCCAGCACATTGCCCAATCTCAATAAATGTTAAACAAGAAAAGCTGAGATATATTAAACGATGCCCTGAAGTTCATTCCCTTTGTAGATGTCAATATTTATTCCAACCAAAGCCTTCTCTGACCTACTGTTGATTTTCAAAAAGGAATTTATCTATTCCTCTGTCCTCTCATTTTAGGCCAAATGTGTTCACAAACATGGGTAGGGCCAGGGGCCAAAATAGTTAAATACTTACACCAAACTGAAAACACACACACACCCCCAAAACCCTTTTTAGTAGTTGATGGGCTTTCCTTGTACATATTCATTCACTCGTGCTATTTTATATATATATATATATATATATATATATATATATATGTATGTATGTATACTTATGTGTCTGTGTATGTGTATTTGGTAACTACCATTTGCATCTTTTGAAATACTCCAGAAGCATTTTCCTGTTTGAACATAAGAGAATGGCCTTAGGCATAAAATATCCTATTCTGAAAAATCTCTCTGCATTGCTTCCCTGCTTGTGCTACACTAAAGTCCGTGGGTTTTATTAATGCCCTTGTGATTTCCTTATCTTTCACATAGCTATATGATAGAATCTCTGTGTTACCGATGAAAGGCAAGTATTTTCTGCCTCAAAAAGTAGATCCTGAATGTGCAATCTTCTCAACAAGAATGCCAAATGCATTTATGGTTTCCTTTCCAGTTATGTACACAGGCTTCTAACAGGATTGGGTACAGATAGTTTTTTGCTGAGGTATAGAGTAAATGTCTTACAGAAAAAAGATTTACAATCTGAGAGACAGAAGCCTCCATTGCCACTTGTGTGCTCCTCTATTTCTAGAGGAAACATTTGACATCTCTTGTACAGAATAGTGTTTGGAATAAATGCCAATGCATAGTTATTTCTAAATTCCTTTGTCCTAAGATATAAATTATCATAGTGAAATTACCAACTGAGTCTTAATATCTGAAACTCTCTAGGTCAGGGTACTTCAATCAAGCACATCTAATCTTATTCTATAACTGTGAAGGATGTTAAAAACAGAACATGTGCCCTGGCTGGTGTAGCTCAGTGGATTCAGCGCGGGCCTGCGAACAATACGATCGTGGTTCGATTCCCAGTCAGGGTACATACCTGGGTTGCAGGCCAGTTCCCGGTTCCCTGCAGGGGACGCACAAGAGGCAACCATACGTTGATATTTCTCTCTCTCTCTCTCTCTCTCTCTGTCTCTCTCTGTCTCTCTCTCTCTCTCCTTTCCTTTCCCTCTAAGATAAATAAATAAAATCTTTAAAAAAAAACCAGACCATGTGTTGTTCTGCATGGCACCTGCTTCTTACAGGTTCTAGAACCACATCAGACGAGCCAGCAAGACTTTCTCTGGTAGTCTTATTGTTGGGAAATGTGGAAAGAAAATGCACCCAACCCTGACATTACAGAGACATAGATCATTTTAGTTTAGACAAAAAATTAAAAGTCTGGAAGATGAAAAGTTGTTCAACATCACTAATCATCAGGGATATGCAAATTAAAACCATAATGAGATACCACTTCACACCTGTCAGAATGGCAAACATTAATAAATCAACAAGCAAAGAGTGCTGGCAAGGCTTTGGAGAAAAGGAATACTTATGCACTGTTGGTGGGATGGCAAATTAGTGCAGCCATTATGAATAACAGTATGGAGTTTCCTCAAAAATAAAAAAAATAAAATGGAACTACCTTATAACCCAGCAGTTCTACTTCTGGATACTTATTCAAAGAAATTCAAACACCAATTCAAAAAGATATGTTCACTCTTTATGTTCATTGCAGCATTGTTTACAATAGCCAAGATATGGAAGCAAGCAAAGTGCCCATTAATAGACAAGTAGATTAAAAAGCGGCAGTAAAGATATATACAATGGAATATTACTTGGCCATAAAAATGAAATCTTACTATTTGTGACAACATGTGCAGAACTAGAGGGTATTATGCTAAGTAAAATTATTCACACAGAGAAAAGACAAATACCATATGATTTCATTTATATGAGGACTGTAAAGAGCAAAATAAAAAAGCAAACAAAAGAGAAATAGACTCACAGACAGAGCACAGAATAACGATTGTCAGACAGGTGGAAGGTTGGGGAACTGGATGAAAAAGGTGAAGGGATTAGGAAGTACAGATTGGTAATTACAGAATAGTCATGGAGTTGTAAAGTACAACATAGGGAATATAGTCATTAATATTATAATAACTATGTATGGTGCCAGGTGGGTACTGCAATTAACAGAGGGAACACTTTGTAAAGTATATAATTGTTTAATCACTATGCTTTATAACAGAAACTAATGTAAAATAATACTCAGTGTCAAATAACCAAGCAATTTAAAAATTAAGAATCAAAAATTTGTAATTTATACAATCAAAAAGGTCTGGCAGAAATTAAGTCATTCCAATGTATGTTTTACACTTTCTAAGATTTACATTTATTCTTTTTTTTACCCTTACATTTATTCTTTAAAAAAATATAAACTAAGGGACAATACTTGCTTTTCCCAATAGGAGAATAAAGTTAAGACTGACTTTTGATTAAGCATAGCAGATTCAATCTATTAAGTAAATGAAAATGAGATAAAAAAATCATAAGATTAAAGGAAATGGTAAAGGAAAACATAGAGGAGAGATTAAAATAACATGAGAGAGTAGTAACAGATAGACCTTAGAAAGCTGAACTTTAAGTGCCTGAGAAGAGTGAAGGAACATAATAGATGATAACAATGAAAAGAGTAGATCTTTGTGCTCAGAGGCTAAGAGGGGTCAGAAATTACAACTATAAATTACAGCTCTGAAGATCTGGATGTGGGTAGGGCTAAAAAGAAAACAGAACACTTGATCTTAGCCAAAGGGATGAGAAGCATGGATAATACAGTATGGTATATTTACACAATGGAATACTATCCAACTATAAAAAAGAAGAAAATTTTACCTTTTGCATTATCGTGGGTTGACCTGGAGAACATTCTGATAAGTTAAACAGCCAGTCAGAGAAAGACAAGCACTTTATGATGACACTCATATGTGGGATCTAATGAACAAACTGAACTATAAGGAAAATATAGGCAGACTTATAGATAGAGAACAAGATGGCAGCTAGTGGGGAAGGATGTCAGGGGATGGAGAGATTGAGCAAAGTGGAAAAGGACTCATGGCCATGGACAATGGTGTGGGGATATCTGGGGGGAGGTGGATGGGAAGGAGGAGGAAGATGGGATAAGGGTGATAAATGGTAATGGAAAAATACAATAAAATCACCAGAAAACAAACAAACAAATGAAATTGTACATGATAATCTGTAAAGAACACTTAGATCTCTAGATCTGGACTTGTGGGTCATTAGTACAGCTTAAAGTGAGGGTGTCACAATGGAAACCAGGATATTATCTGGTTTCCAGATAATATCAGCCCATTCTCTCTCTCAACTTCTTGAGTACTGGCAACCAATATTAAAATCCCAGGAAAGAAATTAGTGGAGAGATTTCTGCCTGGGCTGTTTCACTGACTCAGGAAAGATAATGAAAATGCAGAGATAGCAATCAGCTTTTCATTGCCTCAGTTCTAAATATAAAACAAAATTCTAAAATGAAAACTTCTAAAATAAAAAAAATAGACCAAATAAATGTAGGAGACAGAATCAGTACAGGCATCAGAGCAGGGTGTCATCATCATCACCATTATGATGCATAGAACACCAAAAAAAAAAATCAAAAGAATTGTTGGAAGAAAAAGTTGAAAGTACTGCACAGAAAGTACAGAACATATCAGACCCTGGAAACAACAGAAAGGATAGGAAAACAGTTCAATTCAGGAGGTCCTACTTTTTCACAATTGAATTTCCATAAATAACTGAAAAGTAATCACAGGGGTGGAAGTTATCAATGAAATATTAAAATGGAACTTCTCATAAGTGTAGGACATGAAGTTCCACAATGAAAGTGCCAACCAAATATAATGAATGAAAGAAAACTTACACTAAGACATATTATTGTGAAATTTCAGAAAACTAAAGCAGTGAGAAAATCCTAAAAGCTTCCCTAGAGGGAAAAAAAACCCAAAGGAACAAACAGAAAAATAAAGAAGGAAAGAAACATACAAATGGTTTGAAAGAAGAATAAATGTTCCCAACAGGAACACTGAAAGGTAGATAAAATTGGAGAAATATTTTCAAAATTCAAAGAGAAAATCACTTCCAGCCTAGAAATTACATCCAGGTAAAACATCAAAGAGTGTAAAATTGATGCTTAAGGTGATTGTAAGTTGATGATTAAGAGAATTCTTCATATACCAAACTAAGAAATCAAGAGATAGCATCTAAAACTAAAAATTAAGAAATGCAAGTGTAAGCATGCTATTTAGAAATAGTAAGGCAAATATCAAAAGCTACATCTAAAAGGGTTGAAATCTATTAGCCTGAAGAATGGTACTTGAGGTTAGAGATGTGGTGAGGAGGTTGACTGCTGTTTTTCTTTCTATGACTTTTAAAGGCATGGTCATGTATTATTTATAAAAAATAGAAACTACATAAAAAAGAAATATGATAACATCAAAGGGGATTTATTTTTGAGTTCAACATGAATGCATCCTGGTCTTAAGGTAAAAGTATGATTGATATGAAGAACCTAGCCACCATTTGTTAATATAAAGCTTTCCAGAATAATCCAGCAGGTTTTTTAATGCTTTACTCACTAAAGTGAGATTTTAAGCTAGTTGAATATCAGTGATATAGAAAGCTCCTAAACAATTTTGAGTTGCAAAAGTAAGCACTGGACTTTTAGCTTCAGAAGTGTTCCTTTGAGAAATCTTCCTATTGTGCCTCCCATAAAACTCTCTGCTTTTAGTTGGCCCAAGTGGATGGGTGACCCCTCTATCACTGAAAATTTTTTACCATCTCAGTAAAAACCGTAAGCTGCCTCTGATTAAAACCTTACACAGAGAGGGAAGTTTGGATTTCTTACGTATGGTAATTTGCTTGCTCTTCCTATATAGCCTTGTGGGAAAGTATCATAAAACAAACAGCCTGGAGTGAGGGGATGTTGACATCCTTTTGAGGTGAATGTAACACTCCCATATCCATTGTAACAACACTGCTTTTGTAGAGTTTCAGCAGGAAATTTAGTAGATAAAATATAGTCTTTGACATCATACTAGACCCTGGTACAAACCCCAGTCTAGTCACTAAAAAAACCTATGTTCTTGGATAGGTGACTTAACCCGAGCTTCAGTTTCATCTGTATAATGGATGGTGGAATAGTATGTACATAAAGAGTTACTCTAAGGATCAAATGAGATAATATAGGTAAATTACTCAATATACTATATGACATACTAGAATTCACTCAATGTTGTGTCCTAGTTCCTTTTTAAAATCACTCCAACTTGAAATTTGTTCTATGATTATCTACTTACCATGATTTATTTAGCTTCTAGTCAGGACAGGGATGCTATTTTCAAAATCCTTATTTCTCTCCTTTAAAATTTGCAGGAAAATGCTACTGATACTATTGTGCAGTTATATAAATAGCTCCTTCCCCAGGTAGGATATAGGAAGACAATACAGTTATAAAAATTCTCAAGTTTTTAATATTACCAAAGACCATATAGGCTAATACTTTAAAATATATAACAACAGTCCTGGCCAGTGTGGCTCAATAGATTGAGAGCCAACCTGTGAACCAAAAGGTTGCCAGTTTGATTCCCAGTCAGGACACATGCCTGGGTTGCATGCCAGGTCCCCAGTAGAGGGCACACAAGAGGCAACCACACATTGATGTTTCTTGCCCTTTCTTTCTCCTTCCCTTCCCCTCTGTCTAAAAATAAATAAATACAATTTTTAAAAAATGTTATAATAAATAAAATAAAACACATAGTAATAGATATTCAACACATCTTGATATGTATCCAACATGTAATTTTTAGGAGTATTTTCTTGGGCCACAACTCTTAGATTTAAGTTAGGTCTAGATTTTTAAGTGAGTCTTAGTATCTCAAACTCTCCAAGTGAGAGGCCTCCCATCAAGTCCCTCCAATCTCACTTTACAACTATAAAGCATTTTAAAATCATTGTGTCTAGTGTTGTTATGACTTCTTTAAATATTTTTGAAGAAAAGGATAGATGTGAGATCCTAACCATGCATCTGTAAAATCTTCCTTTCATCAACCTACAATATTACATTATTTCTCTCTATAAAAATGACACTTGGATGCTTATTTACATCTATTTTATGACCTTTTCTGATGCTTTTACTTTTTCTCCATTCACTTGTATGTGAGAGTTTCAGTTGGCAAGGTCTCTGATAACCCAATTCATTATCTATTTAGTGGTTATATACTTGATATCTGCATCTGCTGTTGGTGAAATGGCCCCAGTTGTTATACCAGTAGAGTCAGACTGGACCTTGGTTCAGCAACCTCATATTTGATGTCTGGCTAAGAAAGGATTTAGAGCCAAGACTCAAACTGTAAGAGAAAAATTATTTATAAAGTCACAGAGTAGAAAAAATAGGCTCAGGAAATGTGTTACAGAGGCAGAAGAAGGGCCCTTGGAGCTTAGGAGGAGATAGGCAAAGAAAACACTCTCAGGGAAATGTGTTGGAGGAAAGGGGTGGGGAAAGGGGGAGCACTCCATAGAGCAAGCTGCACTGAGTCCTTCATCTTGAGAGTATTTATCTAGAGGTCTTGAGGAGGATCCCAATACAGTATAGATCAGCTTTCCAGGTTGTCCATTCAAGGTTTTGATCTCCGCTGATTGGTCAGTGCCAGGACAGGGGCTCATTAGTCAATGAAGCTGTTCCAGATGTCAGTCATGGCATCATTTGTCTGGTTTTGCTGCTTTTCTATGCCTGGAGCAGAAACACAACTGAGACCTCCATGTATTTGATGTGGGCTGGAATTTCATTGTCTTGGGGGCATAATGTTTAAGGACTATTTTCTGGTCCCTTATTCATTCTTCTGTTAATCAGGTTTAACTGATTAGCAGAAGCCACATGACTAGCAAGAAGCCAAGGGATAAAGGTCAGGGGAGGGTGAGAACTGAATGACCTGGCATATGCTAGGGGAGGAAAAATCACCCTAGGTCAATGTCCTTGTTTTCCCAGTTTTACAAGTTGCTATGCACCTGAGGCTTTTTGCCCTGGTGACTTTCTGTACCTGGCCCATACTCCTTGTTTTGATCATGTGTAATTGCCTATCACAAACCCAGATTAGATGACAAAGAAAAAAGTTCTTTTTTCCCCCAATATTTTTATTTAATTATTTTTCAAGTACAGTTTTCTGTCTATTACTCCCATCCCATCCCACCCCCCCATGCTCCCCCTCCCTCCCATTTCCAGCCTTCTCAGTTGTTGTCCATGTATCCTTTATATAGGTTCCTCTAAATCCCTCCCTTATTTCCCCTGAAATTCCCTCCCCGCTCCCCCCTGGTCACTGTCAGCCTGTTCTCTATTTCAGTGTCTTTGGTTATATTTTGCTTGCTTGTTTGCTTTGTTGTTTAGCTTCCTGTTAAAGGTGAGATCATATGGTATTTGTCCTTCAACACCTGGCTTATTTCACTCAGCATAATGCTTTCCAGTTCTATCTATGATGTTGCAAAAGGTAGAAGCTCCTTCTTTCTTTCTGCAGCATAGAATTCCATTGTGTATATGTACCATAGTTTTTTGATCCATTCATTTACTGACAGGCACCTAGGTTGCTTCCAACTCTTGGCTATTGTAAATTGTGCTGCTATGAACATTGGGGTGCGTAGGTTCTTTGGGATTGGTGTTTTAGGGTTCTTAGGATACAATCCTAGTAGTGGAATTGCTGGGTCAAAAGGCAAGTCCAATTTTAGTTTTCTGAGAAAATTCCATACTGTTTTCCATAATAGTTGTACCAGTCTGCAATCCCACCAACAAGAAAAAAGTTCTTAAAAGACCTACAAATTAAATAAAAGAAGAGATGGCTTAGATACACTGCTATTGATTGAATTCTAAAGAAAAATTTCTCTGTAAGTATGCACATAAGTATATAAGAGAGACCAAGAAGATAACAATGTAGCTGAGTTCCTAACCTATACTATGTGCTCAATACATTTTCACTGTTATTCCCTTGCAGTATAATTACTTATGTATTTTCTACTCTACTTACTGTTATCTACTATTTAGATTTAGGTTTTTTCCCCTCATTTTTATTATTGTTTGTTTAAATCGCCCTTTAAGTGTGTTAGGATCACAACCTCCAAAGGAACTCATTCTAATAAACTCTGCAGAACCCTACATATAGTGATCATTCCATATTAAGTTCTCAAGCAATGTTTGTGTGGGTTATTGTGAAAGAATTTTTAAGTATCTCTGCCTATGGCATATTTATATTCTGACTCTCTTCCTTTGCTATTTTTTGTTCCATCTGAGCATTGCTACAGCTAGAAGAATAAGTGACCTTATATATGGAACATCTCAGGGTCTCAGAAAGCTGTCTCTCACTCATATATTATTCCTCTTATTTTCCTAGCATTTTTGTTCACTTAGCAATATCGTGGCCATTATTTACATTGATTATCACAGACACATTCTGCTTTGACAAATAAGAATACTGAAGTTCAGAAACTCAAATGACTTGTTCAGGATCATTCAGTTAGTAAATGTTGAAGCTGGGATTAAAGCTCTAAACCCCAAGCAGTTTTGTTGATCTTAGAATGTAGGTATAAAAATACATATATTACTCAAAAGAAGAAATGCATTTCTTAAATTTCCTTCTGAAATAAAAAATAATAGATATGGTAACTGCATATAAGAACTATACATCAGGTTCTCAAATAATGTTGCCTCATTCAACATCATTTTGTCATAACAATGATGATATGTCATAGGAACTTAATTCTTGTTTATATTAGTTAGCCTATGGTAAAATTGGGTTCATTACGTGTCGTGACACTTCAAGTCACAGAACCTATTGACCACATTAAGTGAGGACTTACTGTACACCAAATATTATTATAAAATACTCAAATTTCTGTTTTTCTGCAAAATTTCCAGCTAGCTTAGGGTACTCCATCCTTGGTTCATGTTAGACATTTTAAGTATAGACCAGAAACTTGAGCATATATGTGTAATGAATTCATACATACAGGAATCGCACCCCTGTCCTCCTGCACTCTTCTTCACATTAATGTCAATGTCAAGACTAGGGCAATTAGATTGTTACCACATTGAGCCCTCTTTCTTGGTGACTGCGATGGGCTTTTCCATTTCTATACTTTTATTCCAAATGTGATGTCATTTTTTACCACTTCTTCCCAATTCCATCTTTTCTTTCATTTTTCAGGCTACCTTGTTTGCTCAATTGCATTAAATATTCCATGTTTTTTACCTCCAAAGGTTAAAATATAAAGGTCAGGAAGGGCAACAGAGAAGGGGGAAATGACTAGATCTCAAGGATTGAAATTTTCATACTCCATTTTCCATTTCAAATCCATAAAGGGCAATAGAAAAGCCTTAGCTTGTTTTTTTTTTTTTTGCATTAAGGATACATCACAGTAAAAAGACAACCCTAAGAAATATCTAACTTAGGTAAAATGCACACAAGGCTCATTTGAATGGGGGGGGGGTATCCAGAAATTTTCATTTCTTCAGCAGGCCTCTAGTTTTTTCTGGGAAACTAGAATAATCCATACTAATGTTGATAGTTTCATTCTTTCAATCTGCACAACAGAAAGGACTATTGTCCAGCTACATCTTCTATAGAGATGTGTGAAAATTAGTCAGTGGTTCCCTTGGTTGGCCCTAAACAAGGCACTGGGGCATTTTTCTTTTTTATAGAGCTTGAAAGCAACTAAGACTTTTAAAATTACCAAATCAAACACTTCACAGTACTTTTCTCTGAGAGCAGAATATCAATAAAGACAGCAAGATGACAGCTTCTTGGAAAATGCATATTAGTACAGCCCAAAGCCATCTAAAGAAAAGTTTCTAAGTGGAATGAGGTTCCTTTAGCAGGAGACATACAATTTGAAAGTGCTAGGAGTGGGGAAGGGAAAGGTGAAATAGATGGTAATTGGAGAAAATAATTGTCCTCTTCTAATGGTGAAGTGACAGGCTTTATTTTAGTGCAATACATCTAAGAAAGCCTTATAATCATAATGGGACCTCAAATATCTCATGTAAAAATTGTGCCTTTGCCTTGAAGCACCTATTTTAATTTAAGTGGTTCGAAGATTAGTTGTAGCTTATTAGGAATTCTGTTGGGAGGGGAGGTTGGTCCCTGGACTTGCATTTGAATATAGTTAATTGAACAGGTTTCCAGGGATCCCACCGCACAGCTAGAGCTGTATAATAATATTAGTAGCAATTTATAGGAAAATGACAAACAACATGGAAATGAGAAATTGCAACATTGAGGGTAGAAGTAAACCAAAAAGTGAAACTTCCTTTTGCATCATAGGATTACAGAACTAACCACACCCTAATTTTTATGGTATGCAAATAAAAAGGGCAGAAAAGAAAATTCATATACCATCTACCTTATGGTTAGATTCCTGTTAAGATCTAGACTTTTTTTTTGTAATGCCTTTTTTAAATGCCGTTTGATCCATTCTCCCACTATTTTGTGTACTCAAAGAGGAACTGTAACTCAGATGCCGATTGTTATATTTAATGTGTTTGAGAAGCTGAGGCTTGTTTATCAGAACTAAATCTCATGGCAAGTTGGAAGCCAGCCATGTACTGGAGGAAAGTGCACTGGACTATCTTCAAGAGATTTCGCTTCTGGCCTTTGCTCTGCTTTAAGCAAGTGTTTTACATCACTTTCTTTCTCCCTCCCCCCTCCCACCCTTTTGGCCTCAGTTTCACTTTCTATAAAATAAAGAGGATCAATTAGATGTCCTTTAAAGTCCCTTTCAGATATAAATTTTCTGATCTCATGGCTCTATTAAAAAATACAAAAGGGCAGGGTGCTGTACAAGCCACAGCCAAAAAAAGTAACAAATCTTAAAAGTAAAACAAACAACAAAAAGTGTACATTGACAAGGAACCACAATAAAATGACTTTTCAATGGTGAAATTAGCTCATTAAAAGGAATAGAATAAGTAATCATGTACTGCTAATATTGAAAAAGTAACCCTCTGTTATATGCACTAAGAGGTAGTATAGATTGCTTTCTTGTGGTCAGTTGATAACTGGTAATCATAACTAATAGGAAGAGATTGAACAGTTCAGTGAAGCAAGTTGAGGATTGGAAGGTCATGCACACAAACAGAAGATGTACTTAAATAAAAAATATAGTTGGTGCCCTGGCTGGTGTAGCTCAGTGGATTGAGCGCGGGCCTGTGAATAAAAGGATCGTGGTTCGATTCCCAGTCAGGGCACATGCCTGGGTTGCAGGCCAGTTCCCAGCAGGGGATGTACAAGAGGCAACCGTACATTGATATTTCTCTCCCTCTCTCCTTCCCTTCCCCTCTAATATATATATATATATATATATATATATATATATATATATATATATATAGTTGGCTATTTAAGGGTTTCTGCCTTACTAGGGCTGTGTGTTTGCTGAACTTAATGCTATGGTCCTAAACAGAAAAGACTTTTATTTATTTACTTTTTAAAGATTTTATTTTTTTATTTATCTTTAGAGGGGAAGGGAAGGAGAGAGGGAGAGAAATATCAATGAGTGGTTGCCTCTTGTGCATCCCCTCCTGGGAACTGGCCTGCAACCCAGACATGTGGTCTGACTGGGAATTGAACCACAATCCTTTGGTTCACAGGCCCATGCTCAATCCACTGAGCTACACCAGCCAGGGCAGAAAAAACTTTTAAGGCAAACATTTAAAAATATATATACTCATTGCCTTGGCTGGGTGGTTCAGTTGGTTGGAGCATCGTTTTATACACCAAAAGGTCTCAGGTTCGATTTTCAGTCAGGCAGGTGGTTGCAGGTTCCATCCTCCATCTGGGTGAGTATTGGAGGAGAGGAATCAATGTTTCTCTCTAATCTTTCTGTCTCCCCTTCTCCTTTCATCTCTCTCTAAAAATCAATAAAAGCATATCCTCAGGTGAGAATTAAAAACTAAAATAAAAATAAAAATATAGACTTCTGGCCAAGATGGAGGTGTAGGTGGAAACACTGTACCTCCTCGCACAACCAAGTTTATGAACAACAAAGATTTAGAAACCAGAATGCAACCAAAACAGAGAGAAATTGAACTTTACTGAAGTCAGACAACAATGAACCATTCAGCCAAACCACTGGTAAGAGAGGCAGAGTCAGTGGCTGGTGGAAAGGGGTTGCAGCAGGAAAAAGCATCAGACCCACCCAGGCATGCAGGGAGCAGTTGAAAGATCCCAGGTGTGAGGTGGCAACAGGCAGACCCAGTGAGGGCACAAGGTGGCTGGCTGACCTCGGTCACACATTCGTGTGCAGATAAACCAGGCAAAGGAGTGAGCAGTGAGACAGACTGCACAAACCAGGGCCCCAGCCATGGAAATTAAAGCCTAAAAGCACCAACTAGAAAAACTTTCGGGGGTTGAGGTGCTGGGAGAGGCTCCCAGGCTCACAGAGAGTTTGTTGGCGAGACCCACAGGGTCCTGGAGGGTGCAAAAGCCCACACATCCGGGAACCAGCACCAGAAGGGCCCAATTTGCTTGCAGGAAGTGGCAGAGGACACTGAAATCCCAGAGAGAGGAGAACAAATGCCATTGTCCCTCTCTGACGCCACCTCCACATACAGCATCACAAACCAGTAACCTGGGTTGCCCCTCCCTGATGAACATCTAAGTTTCTGCACCTCGTATGCAACAGGTGCAAACAGACAAAAATATTATGGCTCTAGAAGAAAAACAGCTCAAAGCCCCAGAGCCAATACTTCTAAGAAACCAAGAGATAGTCAACCTATTGGATGCACAGTTCAAAACACTGGTGATCAGGATTCTCACAGAACTAGTTGATTTTAATCACAAATTAGGTGAAAAAATGAAGGCTACACTAAGTGAAATGAAGCCAAATGCATAGGGAACCAATAGTGATGGGAAGGAAACTGGGAGTCAAATCAATGGAGTGGACCAGAAGGAAATAAAAAATGACCAAACAGAAAAGAATGAAGAAACAAGAATTCAAAAAAAAAATGAGGAGAGGCTTAGGAACCTCCGGGACATCTTTAAATGTTCCAACATCCGAATTATAGGGGTACCAGAAGGGGAAGAGGAAGAGCAGCAAGTGGAAGACTTATTTGAACAAATAATAAAGAAGAACTTCCCCAATCTGGCAAAGGAAATAGACTTCCAGGAAATCCAGGAAGCTCAGAGAGTCCCAAAGAAGTTGGACCCAAGAAGGAACACACCAAGGCACATCATCATTACATTAGCCAAGATTAAAGTGAAGGAAAGAATCCTAGAAGCAGCAAGGGATAAGGGGACAGTCACCTACAAAGGAGTTCCCATCAGACTGTCAGCTGATTTCTCAACAGAGACTTTACAGGCAAGAAGGGGCTGGAAAGAAGTATTCCAAGTCACAAAATCCAAAGACCTACAGCCAAGATTGCTTTATCCAGCAAAGCTTTCATTTAGAATGGAAGGGCAGATAAAGTGCTTCTCAGATAAGGTCAAGATCAAGGAGTTCATCATCACCAAGCCCTTATTATATGAAATGTTAAAGGGACTCATATAAGAAAAAGAAGATAAAAAATATGAACAGTGAAAGGACAGCAAAGTCACTTGTTAACAACCACACCTAAAACAAAAACAAACTAAGAGGACAGCTAGATCGGGAGCAGAAACATAGAAATGGAGATCACATGGAGGGTTAGCAACAGGGGAGTGGGAGGAGGAGAAGGGGGGAGAAGATACAGAGAATAAGTAACATAGACGGTAGGTAGAAAATAGGGGGGAGGGCAAGAATAGTATGGGAAATATAGGATCTAAAGAACTGTGACACATGGACATAAACTAAAGGGGAAGGGGTGTGCAGGGTGGAGGGGAAAGAAGGGAGGAATGAAAGGGGGACAAGTGTAATGGCATAATAAATAAAACCTATTAAAAATAAAAATATATACTCATTGCAGGCACCAATGGGCTCAGTCAGAGCAGGTCTCATTGAATCAAGTAGAGTTTCAAAACAGAAATTTACTCTCCAGTTCTGTCCATGATGGATAGGAGCTCCTTTTTTCTTTCTCCTGCATAGTATTCCACTGTGTAAGTGTACCACAATTTTTTGATCTACTCATTTACTGGAGAGCATTATGCTAAGTGGAATAAGCCAGGTGGCAAAAGACGAATACCATATGATCTCACCTCTAAGTGGAACCTAATCAACAACAACAACAACAAAAAAAACCAAGCAAAATAGAATCAAAGGCATGGAAACAAGGAACAAACAAACTGACAGGAACCAGAAGGGAGGAAGGAGGGGATTAAGGGAAGAAAGAAGGGGAAGGGCCTAGTTAAAAACAAGAATAAGTGATCCATGGACATGGACAACAGGGTGGGGATTAACCGTGGGAAGAGGGGGTTGGGAGGGCAGGACAGGGGAAAGCAACAAGGGAAAATTGTGACAACTGTAACAGAACAAGCATAATTTAAAAACAAATTTAGAAAAAAAACCTGATTTTGTCTTTGTTTTTTCATCAGTGCACATATTATTTGGTTTTACTCTTTAGCTTTAGAACAACTGAGTCATATAGTATTTTTAAACAGAGGGAGATTGTGTATGAACTCTGTGTTGAAAGAAGCCTGGTCTGTATATTTATTGCCATGACCTAAGTTTTGGGCCACAAGTTCTTTGAGTCTAGAGGCTGCATCTTATTGGCCTATCAGCCCACAGTTTCTTACAGAGTATCTAACATAGTCTCGTAAACTGTAGGCACTAAAGCTGTCCTGTTAATCAATAAATAATAAAAATACTGCTTGTATTTTCAGGTTTCAAAGCAAGTAAGAAATTTGAGTATTACATACTGAGTTGAGTTTTAGTGAATATATAAGAACTGTTTGTAATAAGGTCATTGACATACCTAAGAACTTTTGGAAGGTTTGTCAGCTATTTTAAATAAACTGAAATAAATCCAGTTTATATAGTTAATTTGCTTAGAAAATATTTGTTCAACACAGGTGGTTTAAAAATACTCTATATAATTTATGTGTGAGTTATTAATAACTTATATTAGATGTATTTAAGTTTGTGGGATTCTATAATACCTGGTACCAAATCTTCCACATTGAGGAAAAGTTTATCAATGTTGGTAAAAGCAATCTCATGTGTACAGTATTTCATCTCCCACTTAAGGATAGGCCTACACATTATCTGCTGGGCTTATCATTTTGTATGGGAATACCCTCCCCTGATTAGCACTCTGATTATTCCTCTATTCTGGTTAAGCGAGTACTTCAAAACCCTTCAGGCACATTCCAAGCTTTCAGTGTTTCAGACTGCATAGGGAGTGACAGGGGTTCTTCAGCAGAGGCATGAGAGTGGTCTGCATAGGCCAATTGCTTTGCTTTGGCTGCCTGGTGCCAAGGGCTAGCCATGAGAGACTGATATCTAGTATTGGAGCTGATCTTGCTTGGTCTCTGTCTAGGTGAGTAAAAGCTTTTTCCTTCCAGTGATTGATTGTGTTGTGTTTTTCTTGGCAACTCCATTACCAAGATGCAGTGGGCAGAAGCATTTGGACTTCTGTACCAGGTGGCTGGTATTGTGATAATATTTGCTGATCTTTCATGTTAACGTTCTTCCCTGGCATTAATTGACAATGCTCGGTGTTGTTCTCAATAATTATAAATGGAGATAATGAGATGATATTGATGCAAACTATAATGGTAATTATAAAGATTTCAAAGTCAAATGCCACTGTCTGTATATAAAACCTCTTCCAAAGGAAATATAAATTTCTTAATGATACATTCAAATGTGAACTAAAACACAGTGTAAATAAAAGTTTTAGTTAAGATGCGTAAAATTGATTATAAAGATGACAATAACAACTTGGAAATATTCATATTTTTGTGGTATCCACAGTAGAAAAAGACACTGTAAAATTAACTGTCTTACTTACTGCTTGAAATTTTAAACTTGGAGAGCCAGCCATGATACATAATTTTTACTTCCTTGCCTAAATGATGGCAAAGTCCTCTCCATATCAACTTGGCTGCCTTGCATATCTCTCTCAGTTCAACAGTGCTCTCAGAAACTCTGCATTTGGGAAGAACCCAAGGAACCATTAGATTAGAGCCAATGTGTTCTTGCAAAACCCAAGCCCTCAATTATAGTTTCTGAACATGTATTAAATATTTCATTCTCTAGAAAAATACCATGAAGGCTTGTTATTTTAAGATCCAATTGTGTAGTGTGCTCATATTCTATTTCATATTTTGAATTTTACAGGTGCACTAGATGGCTGGGGTGGGGGAACGGTGGGGCAAATGGAGACAACTGTACTTGAATAACAATAAAAAATGTGAAAAAAAAAGAAAACTCTTGGTTAAGAAAGTTTAGATTTGTATGCAGTGTTCTCCTTACCCCATCCTTTTTCCACTGAAACATGCATCCTTTGGGTTCAAAATCAATAAAACTACCAAAAATAAATGTAATCAATTTAACTTTTGGTAAAAACTGACATGACAATGATTATCTGTGATATTCATGAAATAAAAATTATTGTAAGTATGTGCAATAGTAGCATAATTACTCAAGACTTGATGTAAGATGAAACAGAATGGGATTTTTGGAAGGCTATAATATCATTTCAGCAACTCCAGAGGCACTTTTCAAATATCTTCCATGGCTATTCCCACATTTTCATAAATGACCCTTAATTTTGTTCCTCCACATGCACAATATTGATGGGAGTTGATATGATCAGAAGAGAAGTGTAAGTAAGGAAAATAGTATTATAAACAGAAGGACATTCTATCCTGGTTCAATTAAATATGTTGGTGATGTACATTTGTAAAAGTCACACATCTTGTCAAGAATCTCTTAGACATTCTACATATGGAAAAGCCAGTGCCTGAGACTACTATTACACATTTTAAGGTGATTATACTGAAGCTAGCATGCCTAAGCCAGGTGGGTAATCTGAACATGTATTGATAGGGTTGGGGGCAATAAAATATCTCATAGGAAAATGCTCATTTCAAAGCCATCTGAGTTGCTAGTACACTTTGTCTCACAAACATCAAGCTATGCTTTCAGTGAACAAAACAAAGTCTTGAAATACATTAGAAAGTACTTGTGAAACACTCAGGCTTTGAGAGCTTGATTTTGATTATCTGAAAAGGCTTAAGAAGAGTATAAAACTAATTTCCACCTGGATGTAGGATTTATTTTCACTGCTCATTTGAAATGCATGGTTTAAAATAACCCTAGAATTCTCTCTTTATCTAGACCAGAATGATGGGCAAGTCTATAGGCAAATAGGACCTTCTATAAAAGAGCTATGAGAACTCAAAGAACTTATATGTACAACCCATGGACATGAAATAAGGGGAGGGAATGTTGGAGGGTTGGGGGGTGCAGGATGGAGGGGGGATACGGAGGAAAACTGTAATAGCATAATCAATAACATATACTAAAAAATAAAAGAGGTATGATACTTGGGATTTTTACTAATAGGTTGAAACTCCTTCATATTTTAGTTTCTCTGAAACTGCTCCATAGACTGGACCTAAGAAGAAGCAGCATCAAACAGTGGCAGCTATGGCACTATCTTAAAACAAAAATTTGAATAAAACTGAACTCAGCTGTAATTCCAACATGCAGAAGAACAAGAGAACTTTATAATCATTTAACTGTTCCTCTTTAGCTTACCTTAAAAAATCAAATCTCATATTTCTGCTGAAAAATTACTTGTCACATTTCTCTTCGAAAGTTACATCTTATATTAGCATATGATCAACTTTGTTGCTGTTTGCAATATGACAGTAAAGTTAGACAGGCAAACAAACAGGGTGCTTAGCTCACGAGATTTCAAATTTTGAGTCCCAAAATGTAATAGTAATGTAATTATGAATAGGGTTTCATACACTGAAAGGTCCATGTTTACATGATGTTTACTGATTGAAAATAGACATTCTTCAATAGACATTGAAAAATTGTTGTTCAAGTACAGTTGTCTCCATTTCCTCCCACCTACTGCTTTTTAAATCTAGATGTTAGTAAATAGGATAACTCACGCCAACTCAGAGTTAGAAATCAAAACTATTTTAAGACCATGATATTGTGTTTTACTAGCAAAATGTTTTTACTTGTTTTGCCTAATCCTATTTTAAATACTCTAATTTTAAATAGCTTACATGGCATCACTTATCATTCCTACCTTGATATAACTGGTTCCATTCATTTTTCTTATTTTTAAATCATTTACTTATTTATTTTTAGAGAGAAGGGGAGGGAAGGAAAAAGAGAAGGAGAGAAACATCAATGTGTGGTTGCCTCTCATGTGCCCGCCACTGGGGACCTGGCCTGCAACCTAGGCATGTGCCCTGACTGGGAATTGAACCAGTGACCCTTTGCTTCCCAGGCCCACACTCAATCCACTGAGCTACACCAGCCAAGGAACTGGTTCCATTCTTAATTAAAGTTTATGACAGTTGAGATCTGAAAAGCAATCTATTGTTCCCTTGTCAGACTTCGAAAAGCCTGATATATATAGGTATATACTTTCTGGTCCATACTGACTCAATGGCTGTGTCTACAGGAGACTAATACACTGGATGAGCTTGTTCCATAAATTAAGACAAAAATGTAAATATAGTTATTGAATTTAATAATTTAGGGCTAGAATTGGACAAACATTAGTTTTTTTCTGAAATGAGTTTCATAAGATTTTATATATATATATTTATACACACACATATATATGTCATTCATGAAAGCATAATATTATTACCTTTATTTTACATTTTTCAATCAGCATAATATTCATCTTTATAAAAAACACTATTTTAGAGTAGCTTTAGGCTTACTACAAAATGGAGAGGAAGGTACAGAAATTTCTTATATACTTTCTACACTCATATATGCATAATTTCCTTTATTATCAACATCACTCACTGAAATAATACATTTTTTACTAAGGATGACAGTTTCTAATCACTCAATGTCCATAATTTACCTTAGGGTTCATTCTTGGCATTTTATGTTTTATGAGTTTGGGCAAAAGTATAGTGACATATATCCATCATTATATTATCTTACAGAGAATTTCACTGCCCCCAACATCCTCTCTGTTCTGACTATTTCCCCCCAACCCCAAACCCTGGCAACCATTGATCTTTATATTATTTCCACAGTTTTGTCTTTTTTTTAGAATGTCACATTGTTGAAATCATAGAGCATATAGCCTTTCCAGACTGGCTTCTTTTATAGCTTAGTAATAATGCAATTTAAGGTTTCTCCATGACTTTTTATAACTTGATAGCTATTTCTTTTTAGTGCTGAAGAATATTTCATTGTCTATACGTACCACAGTTTATTTATCCCTTCACTTACTGAAGGACATACTTTTTTCCCCCTAAACTTTGGGAAGTATAAATAAAGCTACCATAAACATTTGTATGCAAGCTTTTGTGTGAATATAAATTTTTGACTCCTTTGGATGAATACTAAGGAGCATAATTGCTAGATCTTATGTTAAAGTATGTTTCGTTTTGTAAAAAAGCTCCAAATTTGCTCCATCTCACTTGTTCCACAGTCCCTGCTCGTTTTCACAGTCAGAAGTTATGGGGACTTTTATTCCCAGCACTGGAACCCTGGGCTGAAGGCCTGGTATGAGGCTGCATTCCTTCACTTCTTGGGAAGGACCACTGCAACAGAGATATTCCTCCTGGGTTTTAATTGCTATACATGTGTGTGGGATCAGCCGGTTCGCCTCTCAGTCCCCTCTACCTGTCTTGACATGGATTCTTTTATATATCTTTAGTTATAGAAAATACACTCACCTAGATTTCAGGTGGTTCAGAATGATGGTTGTTCTTTAGTTCAGCTGCAATTTTGATGTGATTCTGGGAGGATATGAGTATAGCATTTACCTACACTGACATCTTGACTGGAAGCCTGATAGAAGTTTTGTGAGTGTGTGCGAGTTCTACTTGCTTTTTTACCACATTTAATCAAATAAATAACTATAGATGTCTGATATTGATGTGCCAACTTTAAAATTAAGAATGTGAGTTATGTTGTATACCTGAAATTAACATATTTCAGCCAACCATACTTAAACAGAACAAATAAATAAAAAATAAATAAAATGAAGAACCTGAGGATTAAAACTTTGCCTAAAATCGCAGAGCCAATAAATAGAAAATCCACTTTGCAAATTAAGATTCATCTGGCTTCTATACTATCTCTCTTGATCTTTAAAAGAGGTAACCTTTTAACCTTTATTGTATTTTTCCACTACCATTTAGCCTCTCATCCTGCAATCACCACACTGTTTTCTACATCCATGAGTCCTTTTTTCTTTTCACTTAACCCCTCCATCCTCTAACCTCCCCTCCCCCCCACCCCAAGCTTTGGCCTGCTCTCTATCCATGAGTCTATTCTTGTTTAGCTTGTTGGTTCAGTTTGCTCATTAGATTCCACATATCAGTGAAATTATATGGTATTTGTCTTTCTCTGGCGGGCTTACTTCATTTAGTATAATGTTCTCCAGGTTCATCCACACCATTGCAAAGGGTAAAATTTCCATCTTTTTTAGAGCTGAATAATATTTCATTCTGTAAATGTATTGTTTTATCCACTCATTTACTGATGAGTGGATAAACCATCATCTTCAGCTGCTTTCATACCTTAGTGATTATAAATACTGCAATAAACATTGTGATGTTTCTGTTTTTTTGAATTCATGTTTCAAATTTCTTTGGATAAATTCCCAAGTTGAGTTGCTGGGACATAAGCCAGTTCCATTTTTAATTTTTTGAGGTATCTTCATACTGCTTTCCACAGTGGCTGTACAAATCTGCATTCCCACCAACAGTGCAAAAGAGTTCCCCTTTCTCCACATTCTCACCAGCACTTGTTGTTTGTTGACTTATTGATTGATGATAGACATTCTGACATGTATGAGATGTTGTCTCATTGTGGTTTTAATTTGCATCTCTCTGATGATTAATGATGTTAAGCATCTTTTCATATGTCTATGTCTCACTCTATTGGCCACCTCTACGTCCTCCTTAAAGAAATGTCTAGTCTCATCCTTTGCTCATTTTTAACTGGACTTTTCGTGGTTTTGGTGTTTAGTTTTGTAAGTTCTTTGTGAATTTTGGATGTTAACCCCTTGTCAGAAATGTAGGTGAATATATTCTTCCATTCTGTGGGTTGTCTTTATTTCATTGACAACTACCTTTGCTGTACAAAAACTTTTTTTTTTATTTTGGTGTAGTCCCATTTGTTTATTTTTCTTTTGTTTTCTTTGCCTCAGGAGACACATCCAATAAAATATTGCTATGAGAAGTGTCCAAAATTTTGCTACCTATGTTTTTCTTTTATGATTTTTATGGTTTTAGGTCTAACATTTAAGTCTTTGATTCATTTTGAATTTATTATTGTGTGTGGTTTAAGAAAGTGGTCTAGTTTCTGCACATATCTGTCCAATTTTCCCAATACCATTTACCAAATAAACTATCTTTAGCCCATTGTATATGCTTGCTTCCTGTGTCAAATATTGACTGTACAGTTGTGGGTTTATTTCTCTGCTGTCTATTATGTTTCATTGGTCTCTGTGCCTGTTTCTATGCCAGTACCATGCTGTTTTGATTATTGTGGACTAATAGTGTATTTTGATGTTAGGTACCATGATTCCTCCAACTTTGTTCTTCTTTCTCAGAATCACTGTTGTTGTATGGGGCCTTTTGTGATTCCATACAAATTTTTAAATTATTTGTTCTGGTCCTGTGAAATATCTCATTGGAATCATGATAAAAATTGTGTTGAATCAATAGATTGCTATGGATAGTATGAACATTTTAATGATGTTAATTCTTCCTATCCATTAACATGGTATGTGCAACTAATTTTATCTTCTTCAATTTCTTTCTTCCTATTTTACAATTTTATGAGTACAGGTCTTTTATATCCTTGGTTAGGTTTATCCCTATGTATTTTATTCTTTTTGTAACAATTGTGAATGGAGTTGTTTCCTTAATGTCCTTTAGTTTGTTATTGAGATATAAAGATGTGACTGATTTCTGGATATTGATTTTGTATCCTGCTACTTTGCTGAATTCATTTGTCAGTTCTAATAATTTCTTGGTGGAATCTTTGGGGTTCGCTTTATACACTATCATATCATTTGAAAATAATGTCAGTTTTACTTCTTTCTTTCCAATATCAATGCCTTTTATTTCTTCTTCATGTCTCTTTGCTGTGGTTAGGACTTCAGTTCTATGTTGAATAAGAAAGGTAAAACTAGACATCCCGGTCTTGTTTCTGATCTCAAGGGGAACACTTGTAGTTTTTGCTCATTGAGTATGATGTGGCAATGGGTTTGTTATATGTGGCCTTTATTATGTTTAGGTATGTTCCCTCTATTCCACTTTGCTGAGAGTTTTTTTTATCATAAATGGATGCTAGATTTTATCAAATGACTTTTCTGCATTCATTGATATGATCATGTGGTTTTTATCCTTCATTTTGCTTATGTGGTAAATCACATTGATTTGCTAATGTTGTACCTACCTTGCATTTCTGCTACTTTAATGAATTCATTTATCACTTGTAGTAGTTTCTTGGTGAAATTTTTCTGGTTCCCTATTTACAGTATGATGTCACCTGCAAGTAAAGATAGTTTTACTTCCTTTCCAATTTCAATGGCTTTAATTTTCTCTTTATTGTCTTGTTTCTATGGCTGACATATCTAGTACTATGTTGAATAAGAGATGAAAGTGGACATCCCTTTCATGTTCCCAACCTTAAGGGGAACTCCTGTAGTTTTTTCCTGTGTGTATGTTGCTGACAGTGGGTTTATCACACATGGCCTTTATTATGTTTAGGTATGTTTTCTATATTTCCATTTGCTAAGAGTTTTATCATAAATGGGAGCTGAATTTTATCAAATGCTTTTCTGCATCTATTGATACAACCAAGTGCTTTTTTCCCTTCATTTATGGATTTGCAAATGTTTTACCAATTTTGCATTTCTGGAATACATTTCACTTGATCATGGTACATGATCTTTGTGATATATTGCTGAATTTGCTAATATTTTGTTGAGGATTTTAGCATCTATGTTCATGAGGAATATTGACCTATAATTTCCTTTTTTGTAGTGTCTTTATCTTTGTCAGATTTTGTGTTTTTGTAGTCTCATTTTCATGTTGTAGTGTCTTTATTTGGAATTAAGATAATGTCGATGTCATAAAATGAGTTTGTTAGTCTTCTCTATTTTTGAACTTGTGAAATAGTTTGAGAAAGAAAGATATTAGCTCTTCTTGGAATGTTTGGTAAATTTTACCTATGAAGTCATCTGGTTTAGAGTTTTTGTTGTTGCAGCTTTTTTTGATTACTGCTTCAGTATACTAGGTATAATCCATCTATCAGATTATCTAATTCTTCCTGATTTAGTTTTAGAGGATTATATACTTCTAGGAATTTATTTATAATGTCCAGGTTGTCCAATTTGTAGGCATATAGTGGTTCATAATATTTTCTTACAATGCTTTATATTTCTTTGGTGACAATTGTTATTTCTCCTATTTAATTTCTGATTTTATTTATTTGGGTCCTTTTCTATCCTTGATGACTCTGGTTAATGGTTTGTCAATCTTGTTTATCCTTTCAAAGAACCAGCTCTCAGATGCATTGATCTTTTTTATTGTTTTTTTACACTATATTTTATTTACTTCTGATCTGATCTTTATTATTTTCTTCTTTCTACTCACTTTGGGCTTTGTCTGTTGTTCTTTTTCAAGTGCCACTAAGTGTAATGTTAGATTGTTTATTTGAGCTTTTTCTTGTTTCTTAGGATAAGCCTGTAATTGCATGAATTTCCTTCTTAGGACTGTTTTCTGTGTCCCACTGATTTTTGTGTTGTTGTGTTCTCATTTTCATTTTTAGGGTATCTTTTGAATTCTCCCTTGATCTCATTGTTGACTTATTCATTGTTTGATAATGGTACTTAGCTTCCATGTCTCTGTGTATTTTTAGTTTCATAGCACTATGTTCAGAAGATGCTCGATATGCTTTCCAGGTTTAATTTATTGAGACTTGAGTTCCAATATGTGGTCTATCTTAGAAAAAGTTCCGTGTGCTCTTGAAAAGAATGTACATCCTGCTGCCTTGGGGTGAAATGCTCCACAGATATCAATTAAATATATTTGATCTAGTGCTTCATATAATGCTGTTGTTTCCTTGTTGACCTTCTGACTGGAAGACGCATCCATTAAAATTCCTTACTATGACTATTTCTATTGATTTTTCCCTTTATGTCCATCAAGATTTGCTTTACATAGATAGGTGCTCCTATGTTGGGTGCATACATGATTGCTAAGGTTAAATCCCCTTGTTGGATTGTACCATTTAGCATTATGTAGTGTCCTTCTTTGTTTCTTACTATAGCCTTGGTTTTAAAGTCTATTTTGTTGGGTATATATATTGCTACCCCAGCTTTTTTCCCTTTCCATTAGCATGAAGTATGTTTTTCCATCCCTTTACTTTTAGTCTGTGTTTTTATTATTATTATTCTGAGATGGGTCTATTTAAAGAGCCCATATAAGAACTTATTTTCTTATCCATTCAGTTACCCTATATCTGTTTTTTATAAATATTTTATTTATTTATTTTTAGAGAGGGAGAGAGGGAAACATCAATGTGTGGCTGACTCTCAAGTGCCCCCTACTGGGGAATCTGGCCTGCAACCTGGGCATGTGCCTGACTGGGAATTGAACTGGTGACCCTTTGGTTTGCAGGCTGGAGCTCAATCCACTGAGCCACACCAGCCAGGGCGAGCTATCTTATGTCTTTTGATTGGAGCATTTAAGCCATTTACATTTAAAGTGATTATTGATGGATTTCTATTTACTGACATTTTATGTTTTTAACTCTTCTCCTCTGTTTATATTCTTTTCTGCTTCTTCTTCATAGAGCAAGCCCCTTATCAGTCGAAATACTGGTTTGGTGATAACAACTTTCTTTACATTTTCATCTGAGAAGCTCTTTATTTACCGTTTAATTTTAAATGCCCTTGCTGGGTAAAGTCGTCTTGGTTGCAGGTCCTTCATTTTTATCAAATTGAATATTTACTGCCTATCCTTCCTGGTCTGAAATGTTTCTGTTGAGAAATCACAAGGTAGTTTAATGGGAGCTTCCTTGTAGATAACTTATTGCTTATCTCTTGTGGCTTTTAAGATTCTCTCCTTGTTTTTAAGTTTTGCCTTTTTAATTATGATGTGTCTCTATGTAGGCCTTTTTGGGTCCATTTTGTTTAGGACTCTTTGCCCTTCCTGAAGTTGTGTGTCATTTTCGTTCACCAGGTTAGGGAAGTTTTCAGCCATTATTTTTTCAGATAGGTTTTTGATACCTTCCTCACTCCGTTCTCTTACTGCTATATCCATGATGTGCATGTTGTTACATTTCATGTTGTCCCCCAAATCCCTTAAACATTCCTCATTTTTATATTAATTTTTATTTTTGCTACTCTGCTTGAGTGTTTTTTCCTACCTTGACTTCCAAATCACTGATTTGATCCTCTGTGTCATCTAACTTACTGTTTATTCCTTCCAGTAGATTGTTTGTTTCCAATATTGCATTCTTTATTTCTGACTGGATTGACCAATGGTCTATGCCTTTTATCATCCTGTTGAGTATTATAATCATGACTCTAAACTCTATAACTAATAAATTGTCTCCATCTCATTTAGTTCTTCTGGAGAATTCTCTTGTTCACTCATCTGGGTCCTGTTTCTCTACCTTCCCATTTTGGCTGCCTCTTTGCATTTGTTTTTATGTATTAGGTAGATTTGCACTACATCTGGTGTAGACCTTTTTCAGGCACTGCCTGTGACTGACACTGGGCAATCTGTTGAAGCGATCTGAAATCTACATCTTGTGGCTCCCTCTGCTGGGCATGGATGGGTGTCTGCAGAAGGAACCAACCTGCTCATAAACACTGGCTTTTACCAGCACCAGGCCCAGTGGAGTGTCAGCTAAAGTCTCAGATCTCCCAGATACCCACCTTCAACTACAGGCTTTCTGCTAGGCTTAATCAATGAACCTCCAACTGTACTCTGCAGCAGTGAGGGGTTAAGCTCCACAGATTGGGTTGAAAGGCATTCCTGCGGTGAGGAGGCTATTGCTTACACCAGGCTGATGCCACATGTAGGGGAGTGCTCTGCCAGAGAAAGATGGCTTCTGCAGTATGGAGAATGACTGAGCACAGGGATCCTGGCTGCTAACCCTTCAGCTCTCTCTCCAGAATCACCAATTCCAGACTGTCCTCCTCCTGTCCTCCCTCTGCTAGAGCCCAGGGTAAGTGGCTGCAAATGAAATTTTGTTTGCTGGCCCTTTAAGGCATTCTTGGCATCTCTAGCCATCTGTCCCTGAATACAGAAACCCCACCACTTTTCATAGCTGGATGTTATTTGGGCTCCTTTCCAGGTTTTGTTGCTCCAGGCTGGGGAGCCCAGCTTGGGGTTTATATCCCATATTTCTTAAGGGGATCCGCCCTAAGAAATACCTCTCTAGAACCTCAGCATAAACTAATGGGATCCCAGTAAGCCTTCTTATGTCTTCACATTTCCTACCAGCCTTAATGTGATAATGTGGTTTATTCCATAAGTCCTCGGTTATAATAAGGCTTCTCTCCAGCTTGTGTTCAGTTGGTTATTCAGGATGATTTTTCTGCAATTTAGTTGTAATTCCAGTTTGATCCTGGGAGGAGGTTAGTGTAGCTTCCACCTTCTCCATTGACATCTTTTATCCACATTATCTCTTTAAAGTAGATGTACAATGAGATTCGAAGTTAAGTTTTAAGGATGAATAAGTCAATTAAACAGGCAAAGAACAAGAAATTCTGGGCACAGAAATCAATAGCAACAAAGTTGTATGTGATGAAGTGAATGGCATAATTTTGGGATAAGTCCCCATAGTATAATATTTTTAAAAAACCCACTAAACCGTCTTTCAAAGTGGTTATACAACTTAGCACATCCAGCACCAGTGTAGAAGAGTTCCTGTTGCTCCACATAGTTGCCATTATTTAGTGTTGTCATTGTTCTAGATTTGACCATTCTAATGAGTGTATAGTGATATTTCATATTTCCCTGGTGATATATGCTCATTTTCCATCTGAATATGCTTTCTGGTTAGGTATCAAAGTCTTTGGACCATTTTTAATTAGGTGTTTTGTTTTCTTGTTGTTAAGTTATAATTTTTTTCGTAGTTTTTGGCTTTTCTTCTAATTCTTTTGCTTTCACAGAACAGAATTTTTAATTTCAATGAAATGAAGTCTACCAATTATTTATTTCATGTATTTATTCTTTGATGTTATATTTAAAGAGGCATCACCATAACCAAGGTAATCTATTAGGTTTTATCTTGTGCTATCATCAAGGAGTTATATAGATTTGTGTTTTACATTAAAGTCTTTGGTTAATTTTGAGTTATTTTTTGTGAGAGTTTTAAGGTCTGTGTCTGGACTCATTTTTTTTGCATGTTAGTGCCCAGTTGTTTCGGCACTGTTTGTTGAAGAGACTATCCTAGCTCCATGGTAACATTCACCTTTTTTTATAATTTAGATTTTACTCCATTGATGGCAGCAGAAATTGGTACTCTTGAAGTATAAAATAATTTTCAGACAACCACTCCCCAGGAAAACAAAATGGTATATTTTTATCTCACCTGTTTTTTAAGAGTTTGTAATAACTAAAGATAGACTACCACAAATCAAATCAAGGAACTCATTCTATTCACTGAAAGAATCAACACAATCCAGTTTGGGTTCTTAAAAGATAATGTGCTGTCCTTCAGTTATATTGGTACTATTTTAGACCATTAATTCATTTATTTTGTTTAATTTATGGAAAAACAATTTCAGTACCTAAATAAGAATCTAGAAAGACTGGTCATGCATATATACAATTTACTATTTTAATCAAATAATACTTAAAACCAACTTAGTCTGATGATCCATATTTAATAATATTCAGAAAACTTTTTTTGCTGGAAATAGGCATAAATTATAAGTAGTTAGCATAAGTAATGCTAATTGATTGTTATTACCTTTACATAGATATATCCTACTCCTCTTCTCTTCTCTCTTCCTTTCCCTTCCCCCTTCTGTTCTCTTTTTTCTCCTTCTCTCTCTCTCTCTCTCTCACACACACACAGACACACACACACACACTTCTTGTCTCACTTTTATATCTCCTGTGTTTTTCAAGAAATTCTATCAGCATATGAATGTCATAGACAGTGAATTAAAGATAGTGAGAGGCAGTGGCAGGGATTTACATACATAGACAGACAACTGTGGGAGATCCAAACATTAGGGATCAGAATGAGGATTGTTAGTGTTGAAAGGTCTTGATACATAGGTAGACAATGAAATATGGCAGCTAGAAGAGGGGCTACAAATCTGAGTCTATAACAAATCCATAATTAATGCACAGAAGTAAGTGGAAGAACATAGGACATCAGGGGTAGTCTCAAATCTGGAAAAAGTATATATTCTTAGTCAGGTCAGAAAGGGACTATGATTGCAAAGATTAAAGGGCTTCAGCTCCAAGTAATATTGGGATCATATTACTACCTCATAAGTACTGGCTGAAGACTCATCAGAGTCTTGCCTCATACCAAAAGAACCCAGAGTGACTCTTCTAAATGTAAATCTGGGCATTTCTTGCTCAATACTTCCAGTGCTTTTCTACCACACTTAGAACGAAATCTAAACTATTTACCATGGTTTACAAGGCCATCCAGGCTTATCTTGATTTGTTTCACCCGTACGCCATCTTTTTTATATTCTTTGGAACATGCAGAACTCACTATCTTCTTTGGGCTTTTGCACTTTCAGTGCTCCTGGCCAACACCCATGGCTCATTTCCTTAGGTTATTAAGGCCACTCTGCTCAAATATCAACTTCTCAGAGCTGTCTTCTCTGAGAACCTTATCTAAAGCAGCAACCCATCACTGTAAAATCCCTTAGCATTTTCTCTTTGTGATGACATTCTTTAATAGATTTAATTTTTGTATTGTATCTCCCCCATTATAACATTAGTTCTGAAAAAGCAGAACTTTTTGTCTATTGCATTACTGTTGTATCACTAGCACCAGAGTTAAAATCATTACTATAAAGCTAATGACACTTAAACTTCAGGGTCTCTCACTTTCATAAACCCATTTCAAAGCCCTGCATTAAATTTTGTAATTATAATTTTGCAGTCTTTTTTTGCAAAGTGGGCTTGTCAACATTGTGTAAGCTTTATATCCAGCTAACCCCCTGCTTAGCATCTAGTACCTAGAACTTCATAAGGCCCCAATAAAATTTGAGTGAAAAAGGTTATTTTTTAATTTTTATTTTTGATTTTATAAAATGGGGAAGGGAGAGAGAAAAAGAGAGAAACACCAGTGTGAGAGAGAATCATCAATTGGCTGCTTTTTGTATGTGTCCTGAATAGGGGACTGAACCTACAGCCCAAGCAAGTGCCCTGACTGAGAATTGAACTGCTGACCTTTTGGTTTCTGGGATGATGTCCAACCAATTGAGCCACACCAGGTGGGGCTGAATGAAAAACAAGATTTAGTGAATGAATACCTTAAATACCTTAAAATAAAAATATGTATTAGTTTTTTCTTTCATAGCAAGTTTTAATAAGGGTTGGGCTTAGTTCAAGGGCATAAAGATGTTGGGTGTTCATTGAGGATGTAGTATTAGAACTGTTCTGAAGGCTATAAGAGAGGTACTGGAAGAGGATGTTATAGGCCCTAAAGATAAATTATACTTACTTCATAATTTTTTCTAGTGTTGGGACACTAAATTTGGCCAGCCATTGTTAATATAATGAGAACAGGTTGAGTGACATTAATGTAACTTGGCAGCCAAGTTGAGTGGACTGAAATGCACATGTGTGAACAATGATGACATCAGTGCGGTCAATAGATGCCATTGAGTGAGCACGTGTACTATGTGGTTGTCACATTCAAAATGACTGAGTGAGTAGAGCAACAGATCTGTATCAAATTTTGTATTAAGCCTGAAGATTCCTCTGCGGAAACTAGTCAGATGATTCAGAAGGCCACATCAATGGGCGCCTGGTACTTCATCATGAAGCACCAAGTTCAACACAACAATGCACTTGTTCATGCATCATGGCTCATGCAGAGATTTTTTGGTGAAACATCAAGTCACCCAGATGACCCAGCCCCACTACAACCCAGATTTGGCACCCTGCAACTTCTGGCTTTTCCCAAAACTAAAATCACCTTCAAATGGGAAGAGATTTTAGACTGTAAGTGTGATTCAAGAAAATGGGATGGAGAAGCTGATGGTGCCTGGGAGAACTGTGTGAGGTCCCAAGGTGTCTAGTTTAAAGGGGACTGAGGCATCATTGTCCCATATACAATGTTTCTTGTCTTTTGTATCTTCTTCAGGAAGTGTCCCTATTTTTCATAATAACTGGCTGGATACCTACTGGGAAAACTTCTGTATGTTTTTATTTTCCACCTTAAAATGGTATTTTAATGATAATTCCCTTCCTTGTGACACAGCTTTCTTTCTCTTATTATTTCTAACACTTGAAGGAAATCACTGAGATGTGACTTCTTCCTTATTACTACACTGGATTATTTCTTCCTTTTCTTTATATTGTTTCACAGTCCTCAAGTTTTTAAAGAAAGTTTATGTAGAAAAAATCTTGGGAGAAAATATATTAAAATAATTACAGTATTTTTTAAATGAAAGTTTATGGGTTGAATCAGGATTGTGCCATAAAGTGGCACTTGCCCACTGGAAAAATGGATGTGCACTGTATGCACGCCTGATAAGTATTGTTGAATATACATAGACACACACAAATATAAAATATATTACATATAATATATGAGAGCGAGAGAGAGGTTAGCAAGCAAACCTTAGGATTTACTTTCAGTTGTTCATTGTAAGTTTTCCATAAGATAATCCAGCTCTTCCTGAGTCATTAATAAGGAATTCATAAAAATGATTCCTTAATAAAAGAGCTTAGTTAAATAACACATTACACTTTAAATAATGATCATAACTAGTAACAATGGAAACTATCTATAAATTGATCACTCTCAATTTATAGGAGCCCATCTGCCTTGGTTTTTAATCTACTCAAATTGTTTTTGGCCAGTAGCACTGCCTGAGGCAAATTTATATCAATCTGACAAAAAGCAATAGAAAGTCTTGCTTCACAGGTTCTCATTGTTTAAAGCTACAGTACTTCTCTAAAAGCTCCAAGGTATTATAATTAAAAATATATCAATTTCTTAACTTATCAACTACAGGCAGTCATTGTAGAGCATTATTACTCCTCAAATAGCTAGATTCTCATTGATCACGTGTGATTGCACTTATAGAAAAAACACAATTAAAGTGTAAATTTAACTTCTGGGAACAAAACCTCATCAAAGCACCTCAAAAACCTTCTGGAATCTGTTCACTTTCTGGTAAACTGTACATATTAACTTTCTATTCACAGTTATAGATAAACATGTGCAAACACAATTAATATGCAGACTTTTAATGGTGACTTGAGAGAAGGGTGGGGTGAAAAGACTCCAGAAATGCCAAGTTAACTTCGGTAACATTGTGGTGATTGGGTGGGTGTGGTAAAGTAGGGGGTGGGGAGAGATGAGGAGTGGACTGGGGAGGGGTGTCTAAGAGGAATAGATGGCCATGAAAAAATACAATAAAAATTTAAAAATTTTCTAAAAAGACAGAATGACAGTTAAAATTGTAGTTAAATATATTTAAGTGATTTCTTCTTTATTTTATCTTGCCCTTGCCCCTTCTTTTTGCTCCAGAAATGTAGAATGCAATCAGTAGCATAAAGATTAAAAAAATAATTAGGCTCTGTAGCCACACATCACAATATTAGGACAATTTCAAGCTTCTACTACTATGGAAAATTAAGAAATTTTGTTTACAAAAAAAAGTTTGTGAAGTAACATTACCCTATCTTCCCGATTTCACCACACACACACACACACACACACACACACACAACACATCTATGGAAAAAGGAAACTTTCTTTTATCTTGTATAAAAAGGAATAGAGATCACTTTTCCAAAACCTAAAATTCAAGAATCATTTCTACTGTGCTGGGCTTGTGTAAACTAGTAGCTTTTCATGGAAAACTTTTATTTTAATTAAATAACAGACTGAACCTACTGAATAATTGTGTTGTTAATCTCACTACATTACTTTCAACTGAAAGTGAGGAAAAACTGGTCAATGTTAATCAATTGCCTTGGAGGAACGAAGAGTTCTTTTGACAGAGTTGCATAATAGATGAAGCACAAAATGAAATAATTGGGTGATGTTTGTCCTGGAGGGTGCTAAGTTGGTAATTACAATTAAAAAGTTGTCTTTTATCCTAATACTATCCTTTGTAAAGAGATGCACTCTGTCTTTACTTGACTGCATCAATATATGTTTTTACAAACCAATTATGTTCTGTTCATCTGTGACCTGGCTGGTAGTTAGAAAAGTAAGAAAAGACTAAATTATGCTATGCCAACTACTCATATGTTTCTTTTCTTTTTGATGCTGGTGAACTATCTTAATTTACTTTCTTTAAAAAGTTAGCCCTGGCTGGTATAGCTCAGTGGATTGAGTGCGGGCCTGCGAACCACACGATTGAGGTTCAATTCCCAGTCAGGGCACATGCCTGGGTTGCAGGCCAGTTCCTAGCAGGGAACTCACAAGAGGCAACCATACGTTGATGTTTCGCTCCTTCTCTCCTTCCCTTCCTCTCTAAAGATAAATAAGTTTAAAAAATTATCTATTTATTTTTAGGGAAAGGAGAATAGATAGAGAAGGGGAAAGAGAAACATTGATGTGTGAGAGAAACATCAATTGGTTGCCTTTCACACACAGGCCCATAATGCAGGCATGTGTCCAACCGGAACCTCTCTCCCTGTGGAATGATGCCCAACCTGTGGAGTCACACTGGTCAGGGCTGAACTGTGTTTAAGTTCACAATTTAGAATTACCGGATTGTTTCTATGTTAAAATTACCCGTATATAAAATATGTGTCTTCAGGATCAGTGGAAAATGGAATCTGATTTGCAACTGAAGATTAATGTTTACATCTATTCTTTTTTGGTTTTGGACATATTTTAATTTTTTTTACTTTTCCTTTTTTTGTTGTTAGAATGCAGTTGTCTCCATTCCCCCCCAATCTCCTGCCCCACCTGCCCCCACCTCCCACCCTCAATCCTACCCCATTTGGCTTTGTCCATGGGTCCTTTATACATGTTCCTTAACAACCCTTCCCCTTCTTTCTCTCATTATCCCCTTCCCCCTCTCCTCTGGTTACTGTCAGTTTGTTTTTTATTTCCATGTCTCTGGTTATGTTTTGCTTGCTGTTTGGTTTTTTGATTAGATTCCTGTTAAAAGTGAGGTCATATGGCCCTGGCTGGTGTAGCTCAGTGGATTGAGCGTGGGCCTGTGAACAACACGACCGCAGTTTGATTCCCAGTCAGGGCACATGCCTGGGTTGCAGGCCAGTTCTCAGCAGGGGATTTACGAGAGGCAACCATATATTGATATTTCTCTCCCTCTCTCCTTCCCTTCACCTCTAAAGATAAATAAATAAAATCTTTTTAAAAAAGTGAGGTCATATGGTATTTGTCTTTCATCACCTGGCTTATTTCACTTAGCCGTAATGTTCTCCAGTTCCATTCATGCTGTTGTGAAGGGTAAGAGTGCCTTCTTTCTTTCTGCTGCGTAGTATTCCATTGTGTAAATGTACCATAGTTTTTGATCCACTCATTTACTGATGGGCACTTAGGCTGTTTCTGTCACTTGGCTATTGTAAATAATGATGCTATGAACATTGGGGTGTGTAGGTTTTTTTGAATGGTGTTTCAGGATTCTTAATGTATAGTCCCAGCAGTGCAATTGCTGAGTCAAAAGGAAGTTTTATTTTTAGTTTTTTGAGGAAATTCCATACTGTTGTCCACAGCAGCTGCACCGGTCTACATTCCCACCAACAGTGCACTAGGGTTCCCTTTTCTCCACATCCTCTCCAATACTTGTTGTTTGTTGATTTGTTTATGATAGCCATTCTCACCGGTGTGAAGTGGTATCTCATTGTGGTTTTAATTTGCATCTATCTGATGGCTAGTGATGCTGAGGATCTTTTCATATGTCTTTGGGCTCTATATATATTCTCCTTGGAGAACTCTCTGTTCAGGTCCTTTGCCCATTTTTTAATTGGATTGTTTGTCTTCCTGGTGTGGAGTCGTGTGAACTATTTATATATTTTGGAGATCAAACCTTTGTCTGAGGTATCATTGGCAAATATGGTTTCCCATATGGTTGGTTATGTTTTCATTTTGATGGTGTTTTCTTTAGCTGTACAGAAGCTTTTTAATGTGACATAGTCCTGTTTGTTTAATCTCTCCTTTATATGCCTTGCCCTAGCGGATATATTGGTGAAACATATTGCTGCATAGGATATCTGAAATTTTCCTGCCTATTTTCTCCTTTAGAACTTTTATGGTGTCAGGACTTATGTTCATGTGTTTTATCTGCCTTGAATTTATTTTGGTGTAAGTTGGTGGACAAGTTTGAGTTTTTTGCATGTAGCTGTCCAGATCTCTTAATACCATTTGTTGAAGAGGCTATTTTTACTCCACTTTCCCCTTCTGCCCCCTTTGTCAAATATTAATTGACTATAGAGATGTGGTTTATTTCTGGGCTCTCTGTTTTGTTCCATTGGTCTATGTGTCTGTTCTTATGCCAGTACCTGCCTGTTTTGATTACACTGGCCTTGTAGTATAGTTTGATAGCATGTATTTTTTTATATTTTCTTCATTTATCTTTAGAGGGGAAGGGAAGGAGAAAGGAGGAGAAACATCAATGTATGGTTGATTCTTGTGCATCCCCTGCTGGGAACTGGCCCCTGCCGGGAACTGGCCTGCAACCCAGGAATGTGCCCTGACTGGGGATTGAACCGTGATTGTCTGGTTCACAGGCCCATGCTCAATCCACTGAGCTACACCAGCCAGGGAAGCATGTATTTTTTTAATGTAAGTGGTATTGCATATGGTTATTCAAAGACAGCTCCTTAATCAGAGAAGTGAAGCATTTCTTGAATACATGACCTCAGAGTGTCTCTTGAAAAAATAATTTTAATTTTATATTCCAAGTTCTAAATCTGCCTTGTTTCAGGATTATGTTTCATAAAGTCTGAAATTCCAAGTGAATGTCTATACATTAGGATGTTAGAAAATTCATGGACAGACAGAACTAGTATAAAGGACACATGGAGAACAACTAAGGGTGGTAGAAATAGGAGGGAGGTGGGAAGCACAGAGGGGTGGGCTGGGATGGGAGTGGGGGAAGGAAAACTGTACTTGAACAATAATTAAATAAAAAAAGAATTTTTCACAGATGATGTATATCAAGTGGTGATTAGACTCCCTCAACTTTTTTCTTTCAAAACAAATCAAAGCATTTTATTGATAACTCTTTGCGTCCTGTTGTATAGTCAAGGTATGATCCCTTAACATATAACAATAAGGGAGCTACTAATTTTATAATATTTATTAAGAGTATATAAAAACACTCTTTTTCCTTACAATAATCTTGTGAAGTAGGTAAAGCTGGTTTTTCTCACCTCTATTGCCAACATATAGTGGAGAAAACTGGGGCTTATTCAGTAGGTAGCAGTAAGAGAATTTGGATTTAGGTTGTCCGACTCAAAGAGTAGTGCTTATTTTCTTCTACAATAAAAAGAAGTAATAATATAAAAAGCCAAAGAAGGTAGGCAATTATCAAAACCATGATATTAGAGCCCATTTGGTTTTACAGATCGGTCACAGTTGTATTTATGAGCCTTATTTCTTTTTTTAAAGATTTTATTTATTTATCTTTAAAGGGGAAGGGAAGGAGAGTGGAAGAGAAATATCAATGTATGGTTGCCTCTCGTGCATTCCCTGCTGGGAACTGGCCTGTAACCCAGGCATGTGCCCTGACTGGGAATCAAACTGCAATCCTTTGGTTCACAGGCCCATGCTTAATCCACTAAGCTACATCAGCCAGAGTATAAGCCTTATTTCTTTCATAAGTTTTACAATTCTAATGATGCATGTCATAATGCCCAGCTGAATGACTGGTCTGTACAGATTATACAAAAAAACTATTTTTTAATTTTTTTAAAGATTTTATTTATTTATCTTTAGAGAGGAAGGGAAGGAGAGAAATATCAATGTATGGTTGCCTCTCATGGGTCTGCTGCTGGGAACTGGCCTGCAACCCAGGCATGTGCCCTGACTGGGAATCGAACCGTGATCGTGTGGTTCGCAGGCCCATGCTCAATCCACTGAGCTACACCAGCCAGGGCAAAAAAAAAAAAAAAGCTAATTTTAATTTAAACATTTATAATTTGTATTTTGTTGTCAGAACATATCCTCCTATTTGTAAATAAGCCCCTTTTGAGATGCTTTTTATCTTGGCTGAATATGTACTAGTGAAAAAATAACTATTTTAAGACCCAATGCTCAGACAAGACTAGGAACCCTCAGAAGTTTCATAAGACATCAGTTAACATTGAAAACTTCATTTGTTTCAAAGCTTCAATGTCACTTAAATATTACTATTTTTAAGGTAAATGTGTAGAATTAAAAAAATAATGAATCCAGACAGCATTTCAAGATATTTATCTAATACTAGGGTTGAAAGGAAACTTCCACAGTGTCTACTTCAACTCCCTTCTTTTTACAAATAAAGAAGATGAAGTCCAGAGGAGCTGTGACTTGAGGAAGATCTCACAACTAGTGGTACAGTTGGTAATATAATTCTACTTGCTCATGTGCCATTTAAATCTCTTTCCATCTGGCCTTGTACATTTTTTCTCACTTTACTGCAAAATGTAGGTTTAAATAAAATATGCATTAATTTTTAATGCTGGAGTAATAAAAGTTGCATAAAATTCAGTACCCAAATAAATTATTTTTTAAAACTTATGTTTAATAATATGAATTTTTAATTTTTTCCAGTAAAAATAACATTATTGCTATCACCAATTACATTATTATGTTTTCTTTCTGTATCATTCTCTGGTTAATGTTTTTAATATCAAAGTCTCAGGGTTTCACTTAATGTATTTGTGATTATCAAAACACATTAATATAAGCTGTCTCTAAATAATTACCTGAATAAAAATCTTATGTACACATGACCGATAAGCTTCACATTTAATACTATTACTTTTTTTAGATGACATATTCAGCTCTAAATGAAGACCCCTACCATATGATTGTATTGTACACTTTTATGTTTTCTTATGGCACTCCCACTGTATGTTATGAATCAAAAATAATTTAACTTACCATGCACCTCATAAAAACATTTTATGTGGTAGGACACAATATAGTAAAAAGAACAAACGAGTAATTAATACCTGTACTTTGCATTTTTCCATGAGCTACAAAACATAGACATTGAGTGTTCATATGCTTAGCATGAGATATGATGTCTAGATAATATTACAAATGTTTCCCAAGCTCTTCTTCCTATTCCTCTTTTATGTAGTTTTTCTCACTTTAATTGTAAGGGTTTTTGTAACCAATCTCACTATTTCTCATTTCTCTTATTCTAATTCTGCATTCAGTTGTCAAATTAGTCTATCCAAATTCCAGTTGTCAACATACTACTTCTAATTGCTCTTCGATACTTAAAATCAAATGCCTCCACCATCTGTCCCCACCTGTCCTGCCCCACCTTTTCTCTTGCTAGAGCATCATAGAGACTTGTGCACTTCCAGTACCTTCCAGTGGAGGGCGCTCTTATCCACAAATAAGGAGCATTGGCTTTCTGGCTGTCACTGAAACGATTCCACCCAGACAACAGGCAATTTCAGGTAGCTAACAGGAATCTTTAAGAGTTTTAAAATGAAAAGGTTGAGGAAAATTTTCACAACAAAGCAGCAAAGAGACATTCCATACAAAGAGTTTCAACTACCTAGGGTTTGTAAGGGCAGAAACGTTTTCTCCTTCTGTGTTTGTATAGAGCTAAGGTACATTAATTTTTGGAATGGTTCTTTCTCTTTTGAACATCTCCAAAATTCTAGGACAATGCTATTTATTTAATAAATGCATGTTGAATGCCTACTCTCTAGCAGAAACTATATAAAACAGGATCTAAAAAAATTATTACTTATGCAATCAATGTATATGTTTAGATGGCATTGAAATAAGAAGTTGATGTTGAAAAACAAACAAAAAAGGCTGTTTATATCATCAAATGCCCTACTGTAATGGGGTGCAGCTAGAGGCCCCCAAACGAAGGATTTGAAATGGGTTCCAGAACTCGGGGTGTCCAGGAAATATAAAATTATAGGATATCCTTACCCCCATAAGTCTGGACCGGACTGGGAGATGGGACACAAGGAGCTGATCCATTGAGTTATTTTGCATATCAACAGTTGGCCAGCTTCATACTTTATACGCAAAAACAGTTATTTTACATATCTATAACAGCTGGTTAGTTTCATGGATATATTAAATAGCTGTGGACCTGCTTTGAGTCAAGGAGGTGGGAGTGACTTTGATTCTTGCCATAACTTGGGGGCAGCTCCCCTTGGTTACAGCACCTGCGTGAGGCTTGGAGATGGTTTGCTCTATGCCAAAGGCCCACACCTGCCTGGACTAACTATGGCAGACCAGAAAGGTTGAAAACTGTGAGGGGGCCAGGAGGTGTAGCCAGCTGTGGGAGGAGTCAGAAATGTGGTTACAGAGGAGGTTCCAGGTTGGGATTTAAACTAAAGGCAGGCTTCCACAAGTGGGGGGAGAGACAATGCAGAACTAGAGATGGAAGACAGTGCAGGACAATGACAGATGACAATGTGAGACCTCCTGGATAAGGAAAGGGGTGAAAGGACTCTTGCTGGTAGGGCATGAGAAGGTGCCATGTGGTTTTGGATTAAGGACTGGGGGTAGCTGCCACACAGCTGGTGGTGGTCGGGACTGTGGGAGACCTCAGCTGGGTAGGTTTTCCAGTATCCAGCTGAGCATGGACAACTGAGAGAAACCAGGAGAAGTGAACCACAAACTTCTGTTTCTTCTGGAGGATGGCACTTCTGATTGGCATGTTCTGAGACTGGCCTGCCAGGGCAAAAGGGAGAAGGAATACCTGTGTGTGTTTGTGCATGTTTTACGAGACCTTGGGCTTTTTAATAGTGACATCCTCTCATTACCCTGAACCTGTATAACTTTTGAATAAATAGTTCCTTTCCTTTTTACCAAATTCTAGCATTGACAGCCATAATTCCTAATTGCAATGGGCAAGGAGAACCTAGTACAGAGAGACCCCCCACCACCACAGCTCCATTCTATAACACTACCTTGGCTAAATTGTATTCTGATTTAAACAATTTTTGTTTAAATTTTTGCCACTTATTGCTACACTTATGTGCACTTACATAATTATTGTGTCTCTCCAGGTAGATTGTAAGGTCTTTGAAGGCAAGGACTATACTTGTTAGAAGTGTTGTGTAACTTTTTAGCTGCTCTTTTCTGTGGCTTTGAAATGTCCAATAATTCACTGAAAATAAGAGTTTAGTACAGGCTGACAGGGTCCAGAGGGGAGAGGGGAGAGAATCATAGGGGAAAAGGGGATGGACTCACATGAACAAGTATAAAGGACACATGGACAGTAACTAAGGGTGGGGGTCGGAAATGGGAGGGAGGCAGGGAGCACGGGGCGGGGGGAGGGCAGGGTTGGGAATATAAGACAGAAACCTGTACTTGAACAAGAATTAAATAAAAAAATATTTAAAAAAAGAAAATAAGAGTTTAGTATTTATTTGGCTGCAGATGTACCCAGAAGCATCTTAACATAAAGGTAGAATAGAGTCTTTCTCCCGAGACACTTGTGTTCAATTTCCTGAAGCGACTACTGTGAAGGGGGGAAAAAAAGCCCTTTTTCATCACACATTCTGAGGTATTCTAGCTGAGCTAAGAATCAAATTAACAAAGACAGTCCTGGCCAATGTGGCTCAGTGAATTGAGTGCTGACTGAAAGGTCACAGGTTCGATTCCCAGTTACGGCATATGCCTGGATTGCAGGTCAGGTCCCCAGTGGGGGACACATGAGAGTCAACCAATCAGTGTATCTCTCACACATCAATGTTTCTCTCTTTCGTTCTCCCTTCCTTCCCCACTCTCTAAAAATCAATAATTAAAATATTTTTAAAAATTATCAAACACAGAATAAAAGAAAAAGATAAAAATTTTTAAAGATTTTATTATTTTAGAGAGAGAGGGGAAAGGATGGAGAAAGAGAGGGAGACAAATACCAATGTGTGGTTGCCTCTTGCACATCCCCTACTTGGGGACCTGGCCTGCATCCCAGGCATATGCCCTGACTGGGAATATAACCGGTGACCCTTTGGTGCTCAGGTTGGCACTCAATCCACTGAGCTGCACCAGCCAGGGCAGAAAATCAAATTTTAATACATGTTCAAAGGGAATTAACATAAGCATAAAAATTCCAAAGACAGGGGTAAAATTGGATATATAGGTTGGGCACATACTTTGGGTATATACGTTGTCAATTTGGACAAAAGAGAAAGGTAGGGTAGATCAGTGATGGGATTTCAAAGGAAGTAGACAATTTATAGGTAGTTGAGAAAGAGCAACCCTTGTAAGTTGGCAGGTAAATTTTTGCTAGACAATCCAGAATGAATGAGACACAAAGGATAATCTAATTAATACTCTCCTGCTTAGTGCCTTCCTAACTACCACATGTAATTTAGATCAGGATGAGGTTAACTCCTGAAATTTCCTTAATCGAGTAAGCCTTTCCATCTAAACCTCTTAGGCAAGAAAGTGAGGAGGGTCAAAGGCTCTTTCTGAGTCCTTTAATTCTTAATAACTAGCTTAAAATCAATTTTTCAAAAGGCAGCTTTAGGGTTTTGGTCCCTTTCCCTATGGTGCATGCACCTTCTGAGAGCTAAGTTTTAACTGACTGGGATTATGTACAACTGCCTCTCAACGTGGAGTTTTTAGCCACCAGTAAATCTCTGTTTTCAAGTTCAGTCTCCCTGTTTCCTAACTCCCACTAAGATGGAAAGTACCATAAACAGTTTACTCTCCCTTCATTTTTTTCTCATTACAAGTGTTACATAAAGATCTGTGCTTTGTTTTGTGTTTAATGAGGGTGTTTGAAAAAATCATCATGGTTATATGTCCTTTTATTAGTGATGATATACATATGATTAGAATATTTCAATTTCCTACTAAAGATGGCATGATTTCTATTACACACCACACTTAGCTGGCAGTAAGTAACTACAATGAGGTTGGAATTTGAGAACAAAGTTTTCACCCCTACGAGTCATGCAATTTCAGAGCTGGAGAAACAGACAGAATCCAGGTCTGTACTGTAAAATCGCTGTTAACAACTGTAATGCACATTACTTAGAAAGATAATATCTTCTGCCCTTTTAGGGAAGTAAAGTATTTTTCACCTAGTTTTAACTTAACATCCAGTTACAGCTATTGAATTTTAAATGACAAATCCTGCCTTTCAGTTTTCACGTTGGATAAAGGGATTTGGCACTTAAGATATCTGTAACTCAGCCAAAGTTTAGTGATGAATATTTGATATTTCAGATACTACACTTACTGAGCTCATGGATATTTCAAATAAACTGCAATTTTTCATTTGTGTATGGATTTTATTACCAATTGAAAATTCTGAAACCTTTTTTCTTCCTTTTCTCTCCTGTCCTTTCCCCTCACTCTGGCAGCCTTTCAGTGAAGGTGCACATCTGCTGCCAGAAACACACAAATTAGCACATCAATGTTTCTGATGAAAAAAAGTCAGTGCAATAAGAGAATGTTTTGAAAGCAAGCCAGTTTGTCAGTAAATTATAAGCTTCATTACCATAAAACTCTAACAAATAGAACCCACATCTCATTAACTGAAAGCACAATATGACTGCAGCAATATTCATCTCCCCAAAGAGTGCTTATCCATAGGAAAAAAAAAGGTAGAAGTTTTGCTTAGAGCTGCCACTAATGACAGCATTAACTTTATTTATTAAAGAATCTCCAAGCATTTTGCAAAATGTACACTTTACCCCCTCCCCCTTCTTTTTTTCTGATTAAGTACAGTGGCAGCTTGTAAGTGTAAGAGTTGTAGGATGGCTAACTTCATTCCACTTTAACATCATTCTAATTATACTCTACTAAGGATGGTGCACATTTTTTCCGGATATTGTTTCTAATTGTTTATGGTTGGTAAAATTCTCCCATATTACATTTAAGGCCAAAATTCCATATACCATTCCATATACCCCTGGTAAATTCATTTCCATAAAGGTAAAAGGACGGAATTCACCTCACCACTTTTTGCAAAATAAAAACTTATTTTTAAAAAAGTATATTTTATTGACTATACTATTACAGTTTTCCAAATTTTCCCCTTTATCCCCCCTCCACTCTGCACCCCTCAACCCTCCAGCACTCCCCCTCCTTAGTTCATGTCCATGGGTTGCACATGTAAGTTCTTTGACTTCTCTGTTTCCTATATCATTTTTGACCTCTCCCTATCTGTTTTATGCCTACCAATTATGCTTCTTCTTTCCTGTAACATTCTCCCATTCCTCCCTTCCCCCTCAATCTAGAGTGCTCAATAAGTTTTGTAAGTGTTTGGGTAACCCCAAATCAACATTTATTTAAGTTACTTGTCACGATTTGCTAAAAACAATTATTTAATAACTCTGGTATTGTTTTTGTGTTTTTACATATTTAAGAATAGTTTTAAAATTCTAAGAGAGTAAATGTATTTGTAGTAAACTTTTTGCTAAAGAGAACCAGTTTGAGAAAGGAGATCTAATCTCAAATCAATTAATTAGGCTGACAAAAATACACAAAGTAATTAGGTATAAAGACATTGCTAGCATAAGATTGTTATGGGGTACAGAGCGAGGGATCCCAAAAGTCCCCCACAGCCCATAACTGGGGTTTGAGGGAAGGGGATGATACAGCATTTAAGATACTTTGCATAACAAAAGACAAGATAATAGCTGTGCTACTGTCCAGGGCAAAAGAAGTACAGTGACTTTCAGAACCTATAGCAACTCCTGACATAGCCAAGAAACTTACACCTTACCTACGTGAGAAGCTTGCTGTTCCATAAAGGTAAAAAGAAGGAAAAAGCAGGGAGGCAGAGGGAGGGAGGCTTGATGTCAGGGGGTACTTTTGCCCTGACTAAAGATGGCAGCAGAATGAAAGTAAAGATTCAGGGCAACTGGCAAAGATGCCCATTGTAGAAGGGGCTGGATGTAAGGTCGCATAGGTAGTTCCAGGTAGGCATTTAAAGTAAGGACTGCCTGAAAAAGAAGGGGAGCTGGTCTACCACGGGAGAGAGAAAGATGCAACCATATGGTTTGAAAGGGAAGCAGCCAAAAGGAGACACAGCTATGCAGACTGTAGTGGAGGGAGCAGCCATGCCAGTTTGTGGTAAGAAAGAAGCTGGAGTAGGAAAAAGGAGACTGTGTGAGAAACCTGCCTGAAGGATATGTGGCAAATCTGATGGAGCTAGGAATTGTGAGAATCTGCTGAACTAAGCACATATTAGTGGGAGATGCCTGGAATGCTAAACTGTGACAAAGGAATGCTGGTGTCAGCTTCTCTGGAGGATGTATAGAGAAACCACTCTCTTGGGAAGTGTGTTTCCCTGGACTTCACCATGATCCAGTGTAACATGGCACATGTTTCCTTGAACCAGTACATGGGGGCTAAGAACAGTGCCACCCAGATCCTGAAGGGTAGGGCTGCTGTGAGAGGATAGTGATTTTGAAACCCACAAGTGTACTTTCCATAGGAAATGGAGAACTGTTTTTACAACTGGCTTAGGAATGGATAAGGATGTGGGGAACTTCTGGGCATGATTTTCACTGATAGCCTGGTGGGGAGAAAGGGAATTGCTGGGGCTCATGGGAGAAAAGAGCTTTGAGCAGATGTGCTCCCAGACCCCCAACCAAGGTTGGAATCCTGTAGATAACCTGTTTCTTCCAACACTAATTATTGGGTCATGTATTGAGGTGCCATGTGCATGGGCCACAGTTTGCTCATTACAAGATGAGTAAGAATGGTTGTTTAATAGTTAACTGTGATGTAATTATGGACCAAGTTTGTGACAATAACAAGAACTTAAATGATATGATGTCTTGAAAATACTCTAGGAAAAAAAGTAGGGGGACAATGAACAGATGAAATAGGATTTGGGTAAAAATGTTGCTAATTGTTGAGGATGGGTGGTGAGTACCGGGGAGTTCTCTATACTATTCTCTATACCTATATGAATGCCTAAAAGTTCCATAATTTACATTTTAAGCAGGAAAAAAGTATTTTAAAACACACTGAGTAAGAAGAACTAACTTCCTTTTTGTGTGTTTTCTATTATGTAAGAAAAACAGGAAAGACTGAGGGGGAGACAGCATTGTGGAGGGAGAGGCCTATTGTGTTTCATGTCACAGAAGTAGTTGAATCCTGAATGTGCCAGCCATTAGCTTTATGGCCTTGTGCAAATCTCTGAGATTAATTATCCATTAATAAAATGGGGATGATTATTCAGACATCACAGAGTTATTAAAAGGATTAAGTAGAATAAAATTTGTGAAAGTGGAATGAGTACATAAGGGCTGCATAATGCTGTCTTACTTTACCTGGAAGTAAGATGGCTAGAGCTAGCAAAAATAAAAAAATAAACAACCAGTGTAATTAGAATTTTAGACAAAAGGATATTCTTTTTTCTATCAGAGGAGAGCTCGAATGCAGTCCTGCAGTACCACAAATTAGGAAGTTGAGTTTCCCACATTTGGGGAAATCGTACGGGTCAGCACATCCAGAGTGCAATGGATAAGCCTCGCCCTGGAAAAATCACCTTCATGATCATGGTATCTCTTCTGCCAGGTAAGTATAAGAATAATTTTTAAAATAAGTGTGTCCCCTACAATATTTGGGGCAGAAGGAGGCCAGTTTACCTGAAAATCAAACAGAACTAAACTGGGTGTCCTGTATCTGAACTGTTAACCATACCTAAAAGGGATACTTCAGTAAATGAAATAGATTACAAAGCCTTGCCCTAACGAGCATGGTGTACTTCCAGCTAAGAAGGTTAGCTGTACTATTAGGGTTAGCACCTAATTGAAAATTTGGCATTAAAAGAACAAGAGGAGAGTAATGAAGGAGATTTTCAGCAGAGTGTTAACAACTTCGGAATTATGAACATTCAAAATCTCAAAGGGCTAAATATTGCTTGTGGTTATCCACAAATAAAGGATAGAAAAAAAAGGAAGGGGCACTTATAAACCTGGGTTTTCAAAAAAGTTATGACACAAGAGGCTTCTGACTTCAGGGAAAAGGAGACCAATGTATTTATATTAAATACACCCCCTCTATGTTTTTTTCTATGTCTCTAGCTGTCTGCCTCTTGCAAACACACATGGTTTTAACTTCTCTGTTCCCCTTATTGTGACTGCTCATCATTTATTTAATATGATATTTTATTGTCTAAATTTATTCTCCTAGAAATATGTCTATTGCTATTATTGTTTTAAAATTTTAACAATTAAAAATTTTTTCTTTAAAAAGAATTGTGTTTTGTCCTGGCAAGTGTGGCTCAGTGGATTGAACATCAGCCTGTGAACCAAAGGGTCACTGATTTGATTCCTGGTCAGGGCACATGCCAGGGTTGCAGGCCAGGTCCCCAGCAGGGGGTGAGTGAGAGACAACCAAACATTGATGCTTCTCTCTGTCTCTTTTCCCCTCCCTTCCCCTAGTTCTAAAAATAAATAAATAAAACATTTTTAAAAAATTATGGTTTATTTTTAAATTGTAGTTGATATCAATATCATATTAATTTCCATTGTAGAGCATAGTGGTCAGACATTTATATAACTTACAAAGTGATGGTACAATAAGTCTAGTACCCATCTAACACAATGCACTATTATTACAGTATGATTGACTGTATTCCTTGTGTGTACTTTATATCCCCATAACTATTTTGTGACTATCAATTTGTATTAATTAATCCCTTCATTTTGTCCCCGTGTCCTCCTTCAAAGAGCTATAGTTTTATAGCTTTAGAACTATAAGATGGAGAGACTGAAATCCTCAAAAAAGACATGGATTAAAGGTTTTGCCTACCAAATAAAGGAGTATCATCTCAAATAAAACTAACACAGATATTTCTCCAGTCTCTGTGCAGTATTACTTTTTCTCATGGGGGCATAGCTAGACAATTCAGTCCTAATCTACAGCAAATTAAATCCATATATGTAATACTTTTAAGTTGGAATTAAAAAATAAACCTATAGCTGTCTTAAATCGAGAAATTCACTTGAAGCTCTATGCACATTCATGACCTGATATAGAAAAAATATGCAATTATAAGTTGATAAACAAATTTAAAATGCCCATTTGCTCAGTGAATATCTATAATTAAGTAATATTGTATATAATTTTAGCTTGCCCTATGCACATATATTTGCTCTTAGTCTCTTTTTGTTTCATGTTATAATAGATTTTTCTTCCTACATGCTACCTTTATGTTTTGGAGGTAAACTATATATATAGTGTTCTCCTTCTTTTATAACATTCCAGAAATATCCAGTGCACTGTTTAACAAAAAAAGGCACAAAGAATGACAAAATACTGACTTAGAAATATCAAATAATGTTATATTTCTTCTCTTAAGTAGTCAGATAACATCTAGCATATAAAGGTCCATTCTTTTTTTCTTTTATTTTTTTATTTAATTATTTTTCAAGTACAGTTTTCTGTCTCTTACTCCCATCCCATCCCACCCCCTGTGCTTCTCCCTCCCTCCCATTTCCACCCTTCTCAGTTGTTGTCCATGTATCCTTTATATATGTTCCTTTAAATCCATCCCCTATTTCCCCTGAAATTCCCTCCCCTCTTCCCTCTGGTCACTGTCATAAACCAGACCCAAACTACAGTGAAGCAAAAGAGGTATGTAGGGTGCAAACTCAAGGAGAAACTCATTCTTAGTGAAATTTTGGCATTTTTGTGACCCTGAGAGAAAACACCTCCTTAAAGTTTGCGTCAAAGTTGCCTCAAATCACCCTTATCTAGGCTCCATCTTTTAAAGTGCCATCATATTTAACACTACTTGCATGTTTAAAACTACAGTTTTGAAAACAAGAAAAGCTGATTTATTATGGAAACTTTAGAGAGTTTCAAAGAACTTTTACTGAATAAGGCACAGTTTTTCTCCAGCAAGTATCACAGTCAATCCTAAATACCTAATCACCTTTGCTATCTCCTTTCAGCTTCTTGATGTAGGACTATTTCCTGATTGCCACCTGCTTGGGCAGCTCATGTTTTAAGACTTGTCCTCTTTTACCAATTTTTGCTGTTCCTTCGGGACCAAGAGTATGATGGAAGAGATTATTTGTATTCTTAAGGCATTACATTTGAATATGTTTTTGGCATTTTCCTTTTCTCCAATTTTCTCTTCATAGTGAAGATGTTTCATATTCCAAACTAAAATATTTATATTTAATCACAGGTGTGAAAGTAAAAACAGTGCAATTATAATTAACATGATGATATTAAGCACTCAATATTACTTGACAAAATCACTGACCCACATATTCTTAGGAAACTGGTTTGCTTTTATAGTAGAAGGTTACAGCACACTTCTTTCTTAATGTTTTTTTTTTTTATGCAATGGAGAAGTGCTCAAATACCAAAGTAAAAATGTTGCAAATAATACCAAATAATACCAAAGTAAATGTTGCAAATTAAGACTGAAGTAGTGATCTTACTATTATTACCATGGTGGGGAAAATGCAAGTCATCATAATGGCATTTTGCAATGTTTTATGTCATAAAATAATAGTATAGCAATAGTGTCATTCTGTCATGATTATCAGAAATGGTTTGCGGAAGTAAGAAATATGTACACTGCTTGTTTAGGAAAATCACAGAAGTAAAGCACCATTTTCATCATATCAGGACACATAACCATTAGCATGACATCTGTATTGATTTTCAGGCTGAGGTAGTGCTGTCCAGGTTTCTCCATTATATAAGTACTCTTCCTCCCCCCATTTTCACCCAGTACTCTTTAGAAAGAAAGTCACTTTATGCTTTACCCACACTTACTGAGCGGCAAGATCCCCTCCCTAAGGGTAGAATAGCTTCATAAGATATTTGAAATTCTTATGCAAGGAAGATTTGTCTTTAGTCATTCTTTTATTAATTTATTCAATCTTTTATTTACATCACCATAAACTCATGAATATTTAATTTATATTTTGGGTTATACTCTGATACTATAATTGATGGCTTGTTCAAATCTTTCAACTTTGGCCATTGGTAACTCAGTGGATTATTATGTCCCTTTGGCACAGTCCCATAATTGTGGGTTTTTCTTTTTCTGTTTGGCATTTTATTTCTTTTTGGCAGTATAAGATGCTCAGTTTTAACTTGTATATTTCCTGTCCCAAGTCTTGACTCAGCTACATCTCAAAGGAGTCCAAGTTCATTTACTAGAGGATGGTATTAGAAAACAAGTTCTTGATATTATGTGTGTGCATTGCTACTAGGGTAACTTTGTTTCTTGGCCCTCATAGCTGACAAAGCAAGGGAATATATGTGTGTAAAATAAATTTTTATACACATATCTAAAAATAATTTGAGCTGTAACATATGCATTGTTCTTGCTACCTCCCCTTGCTTAAATGTAAATTCCCACTTCAATAATGACAAGTCTGGCTCTCACCATTTGCCATCTGTTTACTTAATTTTTCAATTCTTGTTTATGTGTATAAAAATATCAGATAGTTAATCCCTACCACCAATGGAAAGAATGTTATCAAACTGGAGCTTAGTTTTTCTGTGCAGCCCTTTTTATCTGTAATCTTAAACTCCATTTATTTCCCAAGTAACTCAGGTCTGCAACTTATTCTCCTACCTCCTTCTGAGAGCTTGTTCTATAAATTTGTAATACAGTTAGCCGGTTTTGTCACATTCTGCATTTCATCCTGGGATTCTCTTGACCTCATCAAGGATAATTTTAAATTTGCATACATTGAGATTAACTCCTTGTACTTCAAAGCTCAGTGGGTTTTGATAGAATAGTTTCATGAATCCACACTTGCAGTATCATATGCAATAGTTTCTCTACCTTCAATAATTCCCTGTGCATTGCCTATTCAAACTTCCCCACCTCCCTGCAATCTTCTGGTAACCACTGATATTTACTGTCTCTAGTTTTACTTCTTACAGAATGTAATATAATTGGAATCATACAGTATGTAGCCTTCTCAGACTGGTTTCTTTACCTTAGAAATATGTATTGAAAGTTTATTCATGTTTTTTTATGGCTTAATAGCTTATTTCTTCATATTGCTGAACAACATTCCAATGTCTGGGTATACCACAGTTTATCCATTCACTTATTGAAGGACATCTTGGTTACCTCCAGCTTTTGGTGATTATAAATTAAACTTTATAAACATTTATTAGCAGGTTTTTGTGTGGACATAAGTTTTAAAGTCAGTTAGGCAAATAACTATGAACATAATTGCTGTATTGTATGCTAAGACTATATTCAGCTTTGTAAAGAAACTGTAAACTGTCTCCAAAATGGCTGTGCCATTTGTATTCCTACCAGCAATAAATGAGAGCTTTTGTTGTTTTCTACCCTTTATAAGTGCCTACCTGGGATTTATGAACTTTGTCCTCTGTCAAACATCTTTTTTGGTAGATAAATTCTCTTGAATTTTTTTTACATCCATGATTTCTGTCTCACAGAATTCATTTCTTTAGGATTTGGGACTTATAGATGTGACATATGTATCATTTCTTCATGTACTTCAATGTTCTAAGAGTTTTAATAATATCCATACATATTAATAGCATTCAGTTCCAAATTTACAATAATGGAGACAACTTTTTAATGGCTAAAAATTGTAAGGATGCCACATAATAGTTACATCTTAATAGTTGTTGAAGCATAGGGTATATAAACTCTAAGATATAGTCACTAACACTTTTAAATGGATTTGTATTATCTTAATCATATCACTCATGTATTTTTTTAAAGTTGTGTGTGTATATATATATATATATATATATATATATATATATATATTTGTAAGGCATGGTATTTAGTCATTCCATTCACAAAGATTTATGAGCATACAATTTTCCAGGCTCTACAATAATACCCTCTCTCCCAACACCAACAATAAATCTGAGTTTGAAGCCCACAGCTTAAGAATTACACTCACTGTGGAAGCCCCATATTTCCAACAAGCTGGCTCTCTCTCAGCACAGCTTAGGTAATGGGAGAGAACTTATAGTGGTCTTGCTTCCTATGTATAATCATATCTATATCAGCTTCACAAGAACAGGGACTTTATCAGTGTTAGGAAACATGCCTGGCTTATAGGCTGTCTTCAATATATATTTGATGAATATAAGTAAATCTGTAAAAAGGCCATATTTAAGCCTGTCTCCAACCAAGGAATTCTTTTTATTCCAGTTCTTCAAGTCTGACAACTGTAGATAACCTCATGAACGATCATGACATACCTTCCTTCTGACAACATAAGCATTTCTATGCCAATGAAAGGACATTTATTACTCAGGGTAATAGAATATTCAATTTTGGGTATGCCTACCTCTCCAAATATTTGTGGGTTTTTTTTTTGTTTGGATAGAGCGGGCACATATAACAAGAAATCAAATGCAGAGGGAGCCCATATTTGGAAGTACAATGCAATAATGACAAGAGGAAGTATTTTACAATTAAACTTAAGTAAGAATAAGGAATAATAGGACTATCACTTTCTTTAAAACAAATACTCTTCCAAAAGCTATATTATGAACCAGAGAAAACCCTGCCTAAATTATGTAGCAATTGTATTGAATAATTACTGTTTACCAAGCACAGTACTAAGTATTTTAAATGCATTATTTTATTTAATTTCCCTAATGACCCTATAAGATGAGCAATATTATTATCCTTATTTTACAGATAAAGAAACTGGGGTTCAGGGAAAGTCAATAACCTATTCAAGGTCACACCTGTAATTCCTGAGCCATTACTCTTAACCACTATGTTCAAACACATGCTAAGTGACAATTTCAGTAACTTTCTACTTAGATAAGTTAAAACATTTCTACTGTTATCCTTAGCTCACTATAATACTAATTACAACTGCCACTTCCCAGGACTCTAGTTATTTAGTTATGTGTGTCTTTGTTTTCTACTTCTCTCTTTAAAAGAAGAATTTATAAGTAACATTAAACATGGCTTTGCAAGCACTAAATTTTATTTAGTCACATCTAGAATTTACAATTAGTAAAACTAAACCCCATAGTATCAAGTAGAGTTCCACCATAAACAAAATGTTAGTAAGTAGGAAAGTAGAAAAAACAACTAGGCAGTTAAAATTAACTTATTTATAGTATTTGTCATCAATTTTGACCTTCTAGTAGTTGCCAGGACTCCCTTTTTTGATTCAGTGGGTTTCAGAGTCACTTTAAGTTGCAGAGTAAAATAAAATGTAACAACAACAGAATACATATCTGTGGAGCTTGGCCTGTACTTCTGACCACACATTTATTTTTATTTTTTGTCTCTTCTAGAGTTTTCAGAAGAATTACCCATTTGACATTTTCTCTTTGAGTAGGGCCTGCTTTTCTTTGTGTGTTTTCTTACTATCTTCTCTAATTACTTTCTAAGTCCTACTTGAACTTACACATATCAAAAAGCATATGTTGGCATGTATATTTTGGGGTACATATGTTATTTTTAAATATATTTTATTGATTGTGCTATTACAGTTGTCCCATTTCTTTCTCCCCTTTATTCCCCTCCACTCTTCAGCATTCCCTCACTTAGTTCATGATCATGGGCCAAACAAAAAATTCATTTGGCTTCTCCATTTCCTGTACTGTACTTAACCTCACCCTGTCTATTTTGTACTTACCACTTATGCTGCTTATTCCCTGTACCTTTCCTCCCCCATTTTCCCTCTCTCTTCCCACTGATAACACTCTATGTAATCTCCATTTCTGTGATTCTGTTCCTGTTCTAGTTGTTTGCTTAATTTGTTTTTTAGGTTCAGTTGCTGACAGTTGTCAGTTTGTTGTTATTTTAATATTCATAGTTTTGATTTTCTTCTATATCTTAGACAAGTCCCTTTAACATTCTAGGACCACCCTAGTTGCTGCTTTGTGGCTCTATCTATCAGGGAGGGGTCAGAGAGGGAACGATAATGCTTGCTAGGCTCTCACCCCTTTTTCCATCACTTCTCTCACTTCCCATAAAAAGTTTGTGCCCTTTCAGGTGATGACTCACAAGTGGGTAGGTCTGTGTACATTTTAAGGTTTTGTGAGCCTCTCCAATGAACACTCTTGTGAGGCTGGGAGCTTCTTGCACCACTGCAATCGCCAGAGATTTTTTACAACCAAGGGTATTGAGTCTTTAGTTTTCCACTCTGAAACCCTGGGTTGTGAGGTCTGTCTTGCTCTCCCACTGTTCCTCCTGGCTTATATGCCCATGAATGTGGGAACACCCTCACGATCTATTGCCTTGCTCTGTGTTCTCCCTGCTTTGGCTGCCCATCTTCACCCCTCCTACCAGTCTGGATGAATGTTTCTTTAACTCCTTGGTTGTTGGACTTTCATGCAAGTGATTTTCTGGCAGTTCTAGTTGTTCTTTGTTTTTGTAATTGGTTGTTATCCTTCTTTTGGTTGTGTGAAGAAGCAAAATGTGTCTGCCTATACCTCCAATTTGGCCAGAACCTGGATGCATACTTTAAACAGAAGGGTTGGAAAACAGCAGAAGTTTACACTGAATATCACCTTTGATCTCAGTAGTTCATTTTCATGCCTTGCACTTATACTTCTGAGCTATTTAACAGGTTAGTAGCCCAATTTTCAGAACAATTTTCAATAGATGCATGTGTGGTGGCAGGAGGAAAGATAATTTCAGAGAGTTTGATAAAAATAAGTTTTCCATTTTTAGTTTTTTCAGGAAATTCCATACTGTTTTCCAGAGTGGCTGCACCTGTCTTCATTCTCACCAACAGTGCATGAGGGTTCCCTTTTCTCTACATGCTCACCAGCACTTGTTTGTTGATTTCTTAATGATGGTCATTCTGACCGGTGTGAAGTGGTATCTCATTGTGGATTTAATTTGCATCTCTCTGATGGCTAGTGACATTGAGCATTCTTTCATATGTCTTTGGGCCCTCTGTATGTCCTTCTTGGAGAAGTAATTGTTTAGGTACTTTGCCCATTTTTTAAAATTAGGTTGTTTGTTTTCCTGGAGTGGAGGTCTATGAGCTCTTTTATATATTTTGGAGATCGAACCCTTATCTGAGATCTATTAGCAAATATATTTTCCCATAGAGTTGGTTCCTGTTTCATTTTGCTGATGTTTTCTTTAGCCATGCAGAAGCTTTTTATTTTGATGAAGTCCATTTGTTTATTCTTTTCTTTATGTCCCTTGCTCTAAGGGACATATCAGTGAAAATATTGCTTAGTGGGATATCTGAGATTTTCCTGTTTATGTTCTCCTTAATTCCACTTCTGAGATTAAAACCTAAGAATCCCGAAACACTGATTCAAAAGAACCTATGCACCCCAATGTTCATAATAGCACAATTTACAATAGCCAAGTGCTGGAAGCAGCGTAAGTGCCCATCAATAAATGAATGGATCAAATAATTATGTTATATTTATGCAATGGAAGACTACACAGCAGAAAGAAAGAAGGAGCTCCCACCCTTCACCACAGCATGGATGGAACTGGAGAGCATTATGCTAAGTGAAGTAAGCCAGGCAGTGAAATACAAATACCATATGATCTAACCTATAAGTGGAGCCTCATCAACAAAACAAACAAGCAAGCAAAATAGAACCAGAGACATTGAATTAAAGAACAAACTGACAGTAATCAGAGGGGAGGGGGATAAAGGGGGAAAGAAGGGAAAAGGTCATCAAGGAACATGTATAAATGACCCATGGACAAACCCAAAGCAGGGATGGCTGGGGGGGTGGGAGGTGGGCCTGGTTGTGGCAGGAGAAAATGGCAGTGGGGAAATGGAGACAACTATACTTGAACAGCAATAACAAAATTAAAAAAATAAAACAGTAAGTTTTCAGTAGAAACGACAATACTTTTTATCCCTTGACTTGTACGCATGGAGGGTCTTTGAACCTGGAGAAAAGTATGGTAAGTAAAATAAGTAAGTCAAATACTATATGATTTCACTCATATGTTGAATCAAATAAACAAACTAAACTAACAAGGAAAATGGGGACAGACTCATAGATGAAGAACAGGTGACAGCTAGTGGGTGAGGTTAACAGGTGGGGGGATTGAGCAAAAAGGACTCATGGACATGGATAACAGTGCGGTGATTACTAGAAGCAAGTATAAGGGGACTTAATGGTAGTGGAAAAATACAATGAAGATAAAAAAGGTTTTCATTATAACCCTAGTAATATTACAACTTAGATAATTTCACATTCTTGAAAGAATTCTTAGGATGCTTAGTATTTACTTCAGTATTAATCTTGACATAATGTCTTTTAAAAATATTAACTTTCTAGACACTCTATGCTTATAACTTTTTTTCATAATAGCACCACTGGGTTCTAAAATTTACATTAAACATGTGTACAAAATATGTTTGTACACCTAACAACAACCAACACTGGTGAGTTACTTAAGATTTGTACCTTCTGTTTTATTCTTTTTTCCATCTCTAAAATTTTTCTTAGCTTTATATAATTATTGTTTAAGGACAGTTTTCTGTCTTATATTCCCAACCCTCCCCACCCTCCCCAGTGCTCCCCACCTCCCTCTCATTTCCACCCCCACCTTAGTTTTTGTCCATGTGTCCTTTATACTTGTTCCTGTGAATCCTTCACAATTTCCCCTGAGATTCTCTCCCCTCTCTCCTCTGTTCCCTGTCAGTCTGTTCTGTATTTCAGTGTCTTTGGTCATATTTTGCTTGCCTGGTTATTTTGTTCTTTCAGTTCCTGTTAAAGGTGAAATCATATGGTATTTGTCTTTCACCATCTGGCTTATTTCACTCACCATAGTGCTTTCCAGTTCCATTCACGCTGTTGCAAAGGGGAGGAGCTCCTTCTTTCTTTCTGCTGCATAGAATTCCATTGAGTATATGTACCATAGTTTTTTGATCCATTCATTTACTGATGGGCAGTTAGGTTGCTTCCAACTCTTGGCTATTGTAAGTTGTGCTGCAATGAACATTGGTGTGCATAGCTTTTTGGATTGGTGTCTCAGGGTTCTTAGGATATACTCCTAACAGTGGAATTGCTGGGTCAAAAAGCATGCTCATTTTTAGTTTTCTTAGAAAATTCCATGCTCTTTTCCATAGTAGTTGTACCAGTCTGCAATCCCACCAACAGTGAACTAGGGTCCCTTTTCCCCACAACCTCTCCAACATTTGTCGTCCGTTGCTTCATTTATGATGGCCATTCTGACTGGTGTAAAGTGGCATCTCATTGTGGTTCTAATTTGCATCTCTCTGATAGCTAGCAATATTGAGCATCTTTTCATGTGTCTCTGGATCCTCTGTATGTCCTCCTTGGAGAATTGTCTGATCAAGTCCTTTGCCCATTTTTTAATTGGGTTGCTTGTCTTCTTAGAGTGGAGTCATGCAAGTTGTTGGTATATTTTGGAGATTAAACCTTTGTCTGAGGTATCATTGGCAAACATGTTTTCCTAAACAGTTGGTTCTCTTTTTATCTTTTTAAAAAGATCTTGTCTATTTATCTTTTAGAGGGGAAGGCAAGGAGAGAAGGAGAGAAATATCAATGTATGGTTGCCTCTCGTGAGTCCCCTGCTGGGAACTGGCCTGCAACTCAGGCATGTGCCCTGACTGGGAATCGAACTGCAATTGTGTGGTTCACAGACCCATGCTCAATCCACTGAGCTACACCAGCCAGGGCTGGTTCTCTTTTTGTCTTAATGCTGTTCTCTTCAGCCATGCAGAAGCTTTTAATTTTGATGAGATCCCATTTGTTTATTCTTTCCTCTATATCCCTTGCTCTAGGGGATATATCAGTAAGAATGTTGCTGCCTGAAGTATCTGAGATTTTCCTGCCAATGTTCTCCTCCAGGACTTCAGTGGTGTCACGGCTTATGTTTAAGTCTTTTATCCACCTTGAATTTACTTTGGTGTATGGTGTAAGTTGGTGCTTGAGTTTCATTTTTTCCACGTGGCTGTCCAGTTCTTCCAACACCATTTGTTGAACAGGCTATCTTTACTCCATTTTATGTTACTGCCCCCTTTGTTGAATATTAATTGACTGCAGAGAGTTGGGTTTCTTTTGGGGCTCTCCATTCTGTTCCATTGGTCTATGTGCTTGTTTTTATGCCAGTACCAGGCTGTTTTGATTACAGTGGCCTTGTAATACAGTTTGATATCAGGTATTGTGATCCCTCTTATTTTGTTCTTCTTTCTCAAAATTGCAGCTGCAATTCGGGGTCATTTATGGTTCCATATAAATTGTTGAAGTGTTGGTTCTATGTCTGTGAAATATGCCATTGGTACTTTAATAGGTATTGCATCGAATCTGTAAATTGCTCTGGGTAGTATGGACATTTTGATGATGTTAATTCTTCTAATCCATGAACATGGTATATGCTTCCACTTGTTTGTGTCTTCCTTGATTTCTTTCTTCAGTGTTGTGTAGTTTTCTGCATACAGGTCTTTTACCTCCTTAGTTAGGTCTGTTCCAAGATATTTTATTTTTCTTTTTCCTATATCTAATGGGATTTTTTCTTGATTTCTGCTTTTGCTGTTTCATTGTTAGTATACAAAAACGCCTTTGATTTCTGGATATTGACTCTGTAACCCGCTGTTTTGAGAAATTCATTTATTAGTTCCAGCAGGTTTTGGATAGAGTCTGTAGGATTTTCCATGTACACTATCATGTCATCTGCAAACAATGCCAGTTTTGTTTCCTCCTTTCTGATTTGGATGCCTTTTATTTCCTTTTCTTGTCTGAACACTGTGCCTAAAACTTCCAATAGTATATTGAAGAGAAGTGGTGAAAGTGGACAACCTTGTCTTGTTCTTGATCTTAGTGGAAAAGATTTTAGTTTTTGCCCATTGAGTATGATATTGGCTGTGGGTCTCTCATATATGGCCTTATTATATTGGGGTTTGCTCCCTCTATTCCCACTTTGCTGAGTGTTTTTTATCATAAATGGGTGCTGCACCGTATCAAAAGCTTTTTCCTCATCTATTGATATGATCAAGGGGTTTTCTCTTTGCTTTTGTTAATGTGATGTATTACATTTACTGATCTGCGAATATTGAACCATCCTTGCACCCCTGGGATGAATCCCACTTGCTCATGGTGTATGATCTTCTTAATGTATTGTTGTATGTGATTTGCCAATATTTTGTTGAGGATTTTAGTGTCTATGTTCATCAGCGATATTGGCCTAAAGTTTTCTTTCTTTGTTGTGTCTTTATCTGATTTTGGAATTAGGATGATGTTGGCTTCAAAAAAAAGAATTTGGGAGTCTTCCGTCATTTTGGATTTTTTTGAATAGTCTGTGAAGGATAGGGGTTAGCTCTCCCTTAAATGCTTTGTTGAATTATCCTGTGAAACCATCTGGTCCAGGGCTTTTGTGTGACGGAATTTTTTTGATTACTGCTTCAATTTCATCTGCCGTTATTGGTCTATTCAGGCTTTCTGCTTCTTCTTCATTGAGTTTTGGAAGATTATATTTTTCTAGAAATTTTTTCCATTTCACCTACGTTTTCAAATTTCTTGGCATACAGTTCTTCATAGTAATGTCTTACAATCCCTTCTACTTCTGTGGTGTCAGTTGTAATCTCTCCTCTTTCATTTCTGATTGCGTTTATTTGGGTCCTCTCTCTTATTTTCTTTTCTTTTTTAAGATTTTATTTATTTATCTTAGAGGGGAAGGGAAGGAGAGAGAGAGACAAATATCAATGTATGGTTGCCTCTCGTGAGTCCCCTGCCGGGAACTGGGAACTGGCCTGCAACCCAGGCATGTGCCCTGACTGGGAATCAAGCTGCGATCCTGTGGTTCACAGGCCCACGCTCAATCCACTGAGCTACACCAGCCAGGGCTCTCTTCTTTTCTTGATGAGCCTACCTAATGGCTTGTTGACTTTGTTTATCTTTTTAGAAAAACAGCTCCTGGATCCATTGATCCTTAGAATTGTGCTTTTAGTCTTTGTGCCATTTAATTCTGCTCTGATCTTGGTTATTTCCTTCCTTCTACTTGCTCTGGGCTGTCTCTTTTGTTGTTTCTCAAGTTCTTGTAGGCATAGAGTCTGGTTGTTTGTTTGAAATATTTCTATCTTTTTTAGATAGGCCTGTATTGCTCTGAACTTTCCCTCTCAGGACTGCCTTCACTGTGTCCCATAAGTTTTGGGTTGTTGTGAGCTTATTTTCATTTGTTTCCAGAAACTTTTTGATTTCTTCCCTAATTTCATTCTTGACCCATTCATTGTTTAATAGCATACCATTCAGTCCCCATGATTTTGGGTGTTTGGGGTTTTTTCCTTTGGGATTGGTTTAAAATTTCAGTCCCTTGTGGTCATAGACAATGCTTGGTGTGATTTCCATTTTCTTGAATTTGTTGAGGCTCGTTTTGTGTCCTATAAAGTGGTCTATCTTTGAAAATGTTCCATGTGCATTTGAAAAGAATGTGTGTTTAGCTTCTTTGGGATGAAAGGCTCTCTCTATATATATCAGTTAAGTCCATTTCATCTAGGGCATTGTTTAATTCCAATATATCTTTGTTGATGTTTTGTTCGGAAGATCCATCCATTTTTGACAGTGGGGTGTTAAAATCCCCTACTATAATTGTGTTGGTGTCATCCCTTTCTTGAAGTCCTCTAAGATTTTCGTTATATATTTGGGTGCTCCTATGTTGGGTGCATATATATTTACACTATTAATGTCTTCTTGGTGGATTCTTCCCTTGAGTATTATGAAGTGACCTTCTGGGTCTCTCTTTATGGCCCTTTTTTGGAAGTCTATTTTGTCTGATATGAGAATTGCTACCCTGGCTTTTTTTTTTTCTCTTGTCTGTTTGCTCAGAAAATTTGTTTCCAGCCCTTCACTTTTAGTCTGTGATGGTCTTTTGTCCTGAGGTGGGTCTCCTGTTGGCAGCATATGTGTGGGTCATTCTTTCTTATCCATTCAGCTATTCTGTGTCTTTTGATTGCAGCATTTAATCCATTTACGTTTAAGGTTATTATTGATAGGTACTTACTCATTGCCATTTTTGTACCTGTGTTCCTCTCTGTCTGTCTCTTTTCTTTCCTTTCCTTAAAGCAGTCCTTTAAGTATTTCCTGTAGAGCTGGTTTGGGGGAGGCATATTCTTAGACATCTTTGGCCTTGGGAGCTCTTTATTTGGCCTTCTATCTTGATTGAGAGCCTTGCTGGGTAAAGTAGCCTTGGTTGCAGGCCTCTGGTTCCCATTACTCAGAATATTTCTTGCCATTCTCTTCTTGCTTGGAGTGTTTCCATTGAGAAGTCAGCAGCTAACCTTATTGGGGCTCCCCTGTATGTTACTTTGTGTTTCTCCCTTGCTGCCTTTAATATTCTCTCTTTGTCTTGGAATTTTGCCATTTTAATGATGATGTGTCTTGAAGTGGGCCTCTTTGGGGTCCTCTTGATTGGGACTCTCTGTGGTTCCTGGATTTGTGTGACTTTTTCCCTCATCAAATTGGGGGAGTTTTCCCCTATTACTTTTTCAAATAGGTTTTCTATCCCTTGTTCTTCTTCTTCTCCTTCTATCATCTCTATTATTGTCTATTGCCTATTGTCTTCTATTGTCTCTTCTCCTTCTTCTCCTTCTGGTGTCTCTATTATTCAGATATTATTATGTTTCATATTGTCTTGCATTTCTCTTAATCCCCCTTTACTCTTTCTGAGCTTCTTTTCATTTTCTTGCTCTTTTTGTGAGTTTTTTTCTACTTTGTCCTCAGCTCACTGATCCGATCTTCTGCTTCATCGATTCTACTTTTCATACCTTCTACTGTGTTCTTCAATTTGGAAATTGTATTCTTCATTTCCTCTTGTCCCTTACTGATAGTTTCTATTTCCTTTTTCATGTTGGTATAGTTTGCGGAGAGTTCATTGTAGCTCCCCTGTAGTTCCTGGTAGCTCACTGTGAGCTCTTTGAATTTCCTGATAACCAGTGCTTTGAATTCAATATCTGATAGTTGACTTGCCTCTATTTCATCTAACATTCTTTCTGAGGCTTCCTCCTTTTCTCTCATTTGGGGATTGTTTCTTTGTCTTCCCACTGTTTGTGAGACTCTTCTTGTTAGCCTCAGCTTCTTAAATTGATCTGTTCTGACTTCCTGGGTTTGTGGTGTGAATTCCTGTGGTAGAATACCTGTGGGATTCAGTGGTGCAGTCTCCTTCAGGTATCTTGATGTTGTCTGCTTCCACCTACTCCTTTTTTCATTTTTGTGATCAGTTGGAGGGGGAGGCAAAATGGTTTATGAGAGTGGGAGCGTATTTTATATGTTTACAGTCACAGCCGGTAGAGAAGAGATAGATCTTTAGGCTACATATAGTGTTGACCGTAATCTTCAACCCAACTTGCCACTTTTAAGAAAGAATGGACAAGAGATAAGTCTCTTGTTGGGGAGGGAAGGCTTGTGACTTGGATCTAGAAACCAGTGATGTTGCGGGCGCTCAGATTTTGAGCTAAGGTGAGAGTAAAGAATGGTAACTAGCTGTAGCTTGTGAGCAAATAGAAATAGTCACTACAGTAATAGAATTCAGGAACCTGTAAAGTGGGCTAAGATCCGAGCGATGTGTTGTGAAGCATTTACAGTTGTATAGAACAGCTATTATTTACAATAATATTAGAACAACAATCATATGACAGAGTCTATGTGATCTGTCTGAATAGAGGGTATAGAACTTTGGGTAGTGTGCTAAAGGAAAACAAGCGGCGTGAAGTGTAGAAAATTGGCAATACACTGTGGAAGAGAGAATGGGGGAAACCTGTTAAATAATACAGTATAACCAGCCTAGGCTAAGAAGCCTATACAGAGAGAGGAGAAATGCAAAGATACTATTAAAATATAAAACAAGCGAGAATAAAGAAAAAATAATACAAATATGCAGCAACTTGTGGCTTCTCTGCTATAGCAAATTGAAATTTGTCTCCCTGTCTCTATTGTTGGGATGCCCCCTCTTTGGGTCCCACTCTGGTCTTTTTGAGGTTCCCAGTTGTTTGTGTCCCTTGTGGGTAAAAGGAAACAAAGCAACAAACAAATGAAAAAAGGCAGGAGAAGGGAGGAAAAGGTGACAGGTTTGGAAAGAAAGGAGGAAGGAATAAAACAGGAAAAATAAAGGAGAGGAAAAAAGTATTGAAAGATAAAACAATAATAAAATTAAAAAGATATAAGATTACAAAAAAAGTTAGTATAAAAAAAAAGGAAAAAATATTCCCATGATGGTTTCAAACTGTTGAAACCAGGTTTTCTGGATGCAGCAGGACCTCTCTGTGTGCTGGGGTGCAGACACGTGTGCGCACTTTAGCAAGCCAGACTACCAGACTGGTTTTCGGGTACCCGCACCCCCAACTGGCTGCCTGGGTCCCACAGGATCTGGCATGGTCGTTCCCAGTTCCGTGGGGGAACTCAAGTGCTTCCACCCCTCCTCTGGATCGCTGCCAGGCTGGGTGGGAAGCAAACCAAGCTGCCTTTGCAGGAGAATACCTCAGTCCACTTTCCAAAAAAAACTTCTCCAGAAAGCCTGCCTCTCAGCCCAGTCTAATCCCCAGCCAGACTGGTGACGACAATGCACCTCTCAGTTCTCCCAGGCTGGCAATTGCAGAGTCTGAAGTTGACCATGGCCCTTTGTCCTTGTTACCCTCTCTGTAAACTTAAGCAGACAGGTCTCTGCCCGTTGTTGCCTAGCCTTGCTTTGATGGGGATGGAGGGAGCCAGCTCTCTCCCAAGGACCCTGCAGCAGGCCCAAGTCTCCCAAAGAGTCTGCCTTAGACCTACCTAGTGCTGGGGCTACTGATAAGTCCGTGGCAGATGCCCCTAGTGCTGGTCACAGACAGAGGCCTCTTGACCCTGATGGATGCCTCTAGGTGCTAGCCAGGACAGCTGGGCACTGCCACCGCTGCTCTTGTTTTTACTCAGGTCCCCGAGACCCCACTGACCTGCAGCTGTCTGGTCCTTCAGTGTCCGTCACAATCTCTGGTCTCTTAATTTCATAAATGCTGGGGATCTGTTGGCTGTTTACGCTGTTCCTCCATAGATTGGCCAGGATTTTCTCCCATGTGTACCGGAAATGGAATCTGCTCCATCCTACTTCATTGCCATCTTCCCCCTCCTCTCCTCTTATAAGTACTTAAGGTAGAAATGGGTAGTGCAAGTCCACAATTATTGACTTTTTGAGTATCACCTGTATTATCAATATTCTATAAGCTACTGTCAATGAGATAAAAATATATTCTGAGTTAAGGGGCTTACATTCACTTAGGGAAAGTAAAAATAAATCATATCAAATCAATGTTTAATTGTAAAATGTTTACAATTATTTCTCATAAAACTTAATCAATCTAATGACAGAGGGTTTATTGAAAAAGGTAGAGCTGGCTCTACTTTGAAGGATGAACAAGATTTGAATAGAAAAGGAAGTGCTTTCAAATGAAGTGTATTCCTGAAAATGATTATAGATGGAATCTCTAGGGATTTGTGTTCTCCTCCTTGTATCTTTCTGTATTGTTTGATTTTTTTATCAAACAACATCATTTTACTAATCAATAGACAAAGTTTATTGTCTCATTATTTTTAGACAAAAATATATTACCTCAAAGTTTTAAAATAATATCCAAACTATGAAGGCCTAACACAAGCTGAAACACTAGCCACATGGTCTTAGAAATTAAGTTGGGATTGTTTTTCCAGTAGAATTACCTCAGATAATTGTGCTAGATCTTTTTTCTCATCTTTCTCTTTTGGCTGGAGCTATATAAAAATTGTTGCTAAAGGCTGCTTTCAAAATCAGATTTTCCCTTTGTTTTTATTCTGTGTAGCCACCTCATTTTTATACTCCTGTGGGTATTTTTGTTTGGTTGGTTTTTTATTTTTATTTTTATTTTTGTTCTGTTTTATGTATTTTTAACTGGCCGATTATTTTGGACCAAAGGCCATGTGCTGAGACTCAAGTGCTCTCTAGGGAGCTACAGCTAACATTACATATGGAATGTCCAGTTGCTGGATTGCTCGTGCCCAGAGCTCTTTATGACTATTGGGAGCTTTTCAACTGCTGCAGACAAGGAACCAATGTCTTTTCTCTATTCAAAGCTGACAATGGCTTGCAATTCACTTTAAATTCTCCTCATGGTGACCTTTGATATTATATCAGCAGTAAATGAAAGCAGCAGTTCCTGTTTTTGCTAAATTCATCAGACTTTATTTTTATACTGGAGAAAAAATACTTTCATTACTATATTTGGTTCCTTTCTGCTCTATTGTGAAGGTCCATGAAAGACTTTCCCAAGAGTCTCTGGCTACCCAGTTGAAAGAATACCATGTCTGTGCATTTACTGTGTATCATATTGTACAATGTTTGGTTTCCATAAGATTAAAAAGACAACAATTTTTATTTTTTGCCATCTCCAGGTTGGCTTTCCAAGAAATTTCTGACATGGTTTTACTGGACTTGGAAACATCAGGGGAAATAAATTGTAATTGCACAAATATAAAAATCATCAAAAGAGGTGAATATCAGGTAGACTTGTTGAAAGCTCAGACCGTTTTTCACTATTTACTTCTTGTCACCAAATTAAATTTCAGATTATGTTTAGTAAGAGGATTACAACATTTAAACAAATAATAACTTTACACAGCAAAACCTAATTATATTTGTTGAGTCTTGTGCTTTGGATCACTCACAGGAGAGAGATTTGGAATCGACAGTAAAAAGTTCTCAGTATTCATTATATCATTCAGCCTATTATTATTTCCTTAACAGAAAATGCATTTTAGACACCATTACTTCCCATATCTAAAATAAGATGTGGTACATCTGGAAAATTATTTTTACCTATGACTTAGGTGAACTCACAATTGATCTTACTTCTTTTTTATTAAAAAATTACACTACAAAATTTTGGGAACTAGAAGGTGGTCTTAATATGAATTTATTTCTTAGCAATTACCAGACAGCATAATGGAATATACCATCAAAATAGTCAATAAATTGCAATAAAATTGAAACTAATGTTATTTAAAAATTAACTATGTAAAGGGAACTTATTAAGTAAATTTGTCATTATATGTCATCCCTGTATGCTTAACATGTACATTAATATAAACATTATTACTATTATACATTAATATGCACAAAACATATTCCATATAGGTGTCAAATATCTAAAAGGTACAAATCCAGGAAGATAGTGACGGAGTAGGACAGAGCGATTCCAGTTCCCATATCCCTGGGAGAAAATCCTGGCGGATCTACTGAGGAACAGCACGATCAACCAACAGTTCCCCATCACTTATGAAAATAAGAGATCAGAGATTGTGAGGAATAGACCAGACAGCTGCAGGTCAGTGGGGTCTCAGGGACATGAGTAAAGACAAAAGTGGTGGCGGTGGGGGGCTGGCGCCCTCAGCAACTGCCTAACAGCTGTCGCGGTCAGGGTCCAGAGGCTTTGGTCTTCGACCAGCGCCGGTGGCGTCTGCCATGGAGGATGCTTCAGAAGCCCAGCACCAGGTGGATCTACAGGAAACTCTTTGGGAGACTTGGGCCTGCTGCAGGGTCCTTGGGAGAGAGCTGGCTCCCTCCATCCCCATCAAAGCAAGGCTAGGCAACAACGGGCAGAGACCTGTCTGCTTAAGTTTACAGAGAGGGTAACAAGGACAAAGGGCCATGGTCAACTTCAGACTCTGCAATTGCCAGCCTGGGAGAACTGAGAGGTGCATTGTCGTCACCAGTCTGGCTGGGGATTAGACTGGGCTGAGAGGCAGGCTTTCTGGAGAAGTTTTTTTTGGAAAGTGGACTGAGGTATTCTCCTGCAAAGGCAGCTTGGTTTGCTTCCCACCCAGCCTGGCAGCGATCCAGAGGAGGGGTGGAAGCACTTGAGTTCCCCCACGGAACTGGGAACGACCATGCCAGATCCTGTGGGACCCAGGCAGCCAGTTGGGGGTGCGGGTACCCGAAAACCAGTCTGGTAGTCTGGCTTGCTAAAGTGCGCACACGTGTCTGCACCCCAGCACACAGAGAGGTCCTGCTGCATCCAGAAAACCTGGTTTCAACAGTTTGAAACCATCATGGGAATATTTTTTCCTTTTTTTTTATACTAACTTTTTTTGTAATCTTATATCTTTTTAATTTTATTATTGTTTTATCTTTCAATACTTTTTTCCTCTCCTTTATTTTTCCTGTTTTATTCCTTCCTCCTTTCTTTCCAAACCTGTCACCTTTTCCTCCCTTCTCCTGCCTTTTTTCATTTGTTTGTTGCTTTGTTTCCTTTTACCCACAAGGGACACAAACAACTGGGAACCTCAAAAAGACCAGAGTGGGACCCAAAGAGGGGGCATCCCAACAATAGAGACAGGGAGACAAATTTCAATTTGCTATAGCAGAGAAGCCACAAGTTGCTGCATATTTGTATTATTTTTTCTTTATTCTCGCTTGTTTTATATTTTAATAGTATCTTTGCATTTCTCCTCTCTCTGTATAGGCTTCTTAGCCTAGGCTGGTTATACTGTATTATTTAACAGGTTTCCCCCATTCTCTCTTCCACAGTGTATTGCCAATTTTCTACACTTCACGCCGCTTGTTTTCCTTTAGCACACTACCCAAAGTTCTATACCCTCTATTCAGACAGATCACATAGACTCTGTCATATGATTGTTGTTCTAATATTATTGTAAATAATAGCTGTTCTATACAACTGTAAATGCTTCACAACACATCGCTCGGATCTTAGCCCACTTTACAGGTTCCTGAATTCTATTACTGTAGTGACTATTTCTATTTGCTCACATGCTACACCTAGTTACCATTCTTTACTCTCACCTTAGCTCAAAATCTGAGCGCCCGCAACATCACTGGTTTCTAGATCCAAGTCACAAGCCTTCCCTCCCCAACAAGAGACTTATCTCTTGTCCATTCTTTCTTAAAAGTGGCAAGTTGGGTTGAAGATTACGGTCAACACTATATGTAGCCTAAAGATCTATCTCTTCTCTACCGGCTGTGACTGTAAACATATAAAATACGCTCCCACTCTCATAAACCATTTTGCCTCCCCCTCCAACTGATCACAAAAATGAAAAAAGGAGTAGGTGGAAGCAGACAACATCAAGATACCTGAAGGAGACTGCACCACTGAATCCCACAGGTATTCTACCACAGGAATTCACACCACAAACCCAGGAAGTCAGAACAGATCAATTTAAGAAGCTGAGGCTAACAAGAAGAGTCTCACAAACAGTGGGAAGACAAAGAAACAATCCCCAAATGAGAGAAAAGGAGGAAGCCTCAGAAAGAATGTTAGATGAAATAGAGGCAAGTCAACTATCAGATATTGAATTCAAAGCACTGGTTATCAGGAAATTCAAAGAGCTCACAGTGAGCTACCAGGAACTACAGGGGAGCTACAATGAACTCTCCGCAAACTATACCAACATGAAAAAGGAAATAGAAACTATCAGTAAGGGACAAGAGGAAATGAAGAATACAATTTCCAAATTGAAGAACACAGTAGAAGGTATGAAAAGTAGAATCGATGAAGCAGAAGATCGGATCAGTGAGCTGAGGACAAAGTAGAAAAAAACTCACAAAAAGAGCAAGAAAATGAAAAGAAGCTCAGAAAGAGTAAAGGGGGATTAAGAGAAATGCAAGACAATATGAAACATAATAATATCTGAATAATAGAGACACCAGAAGGAGAAGAAGGAGAAGAGACAATAGAAGACAATAGGCAATAGACAATAATAGAGATGATAGAAGGAGAAGAAGAAGAACAAGGGATAGAAAACCTATTTGAAAAAGTAATAGGGGAAAACTCCCCCAATTTGATGAGGGAAAAAGTCACACAAATCCAGGAACCACAGAGAGTCCCAATCAAGAGGACCCCAAAGAGGCCCACTTCAAGACACATCATCATTAAAATGGCAAAATTCCAAGACAAAGAGAGAATATTAAAGGCAGCAAGGGAGAAACACAAAGTAACATACAGGGGAGCCCCAATAAGGTTAGCTGCTGACTTCTCAATGGAAACACTCCAAGCAAGAAGAGAATGGCAAGAAATATTCTGAGTAATGGGAACCAGAGGCCTGCAACCAAGGCTACTTTACCCAGCAAGGCTCTCAATCAAGATAGAAGGCCAAATAAAGAGCTCCCAAGGCCAAAGATGTCTAAGAATATGCCTCCCCCAAACCAGCTCTACAGGAAATACTTAAAGGACTGCTTTAAGGAAAGGAAAGAAAAGAGACAGACAGAGAGGAACACAGGTACAAAAATGGCAATGAGTAAGTACCTATCAATAATAACCTTAAACGTAAATGGATTAAATGCTGCAATCAAAAGACACAGAATAGCTGAATGGATAAGAAAGAATGACCCACACATATGCTGCCAACAGGAGACCCACCTCAGGACAAAAGACCATCACAGACTAAAAGTGAAGGGCTGGAAACAAATTTTCTGAGCAAACAGACAAGAGAAAAAAAAAAAGCCAGGGTAGCAATTCTCATATCAGACAAAATAGACTTCCAAAAAAGGGCCATAAAGAGAGACCCAGAAGGTCACTTCATAATACTCAAGGGAAGAATCCACCAAGAAGACATTAATAGTGTAAATATATATGCACCCAACATAGGAGCACCCAAATATATAACGAAAATCTTAGAGGACTTCAAGAAAGGGATGACACCAACACAATTATAGTAGGGGATTTTAACACCCCACTGTCAAAAATGGATGGATCTTCCGAACAAAACATCAACAAAGATATATTGGAATTAAACAATGCCCTAGATGAAATGGACTTAACTGATATATATAGAGAGAGCCTTTCATCCCAAAGAAGCTAAACACACATTCTTTTCAAATGCACATGGAACATTTTCAAAGATAGACCACTTTATAGGACACAAAACGAGCCTCAACAAATTCAAGAAAATGGAAATCACACCAAGCATTGTCTATGACCACAAGGGACTGAAATTTTAAACCAATCCCAAAGGAAAAAACCCCAAACACCCAAAATCNATGGTGTTGGGAGACCTGGACAGCTACACGCAAAAAAATGAAACTCAATCAGCAATTTACACCATACACAAAAATAAATTCAAGGTGGATAAAAGACTTGAATATAAGTCCTGACACTATAAAAGTCATAGAGGAAAACATTGGCAAGAAAATCTCAGGCATTCCACACAGCAACATCTTCACTGATATGTCCCCTAAAGCAAGGGACATAAAGGAAACAATAAACAAATGGAACCTCATCAAATTAAAAAGCTTCTGCATGGTCAGAGAAAACAGAATTAAAATGAAAAGAGAGCCAACCATATGGGAAAACATATTTGCCAACGACACCTCGGACAAAAGCTTAATCTCTAAAATATATAAAGAACTCACACAATTCCACTCCAAGAAGACAAAAAACCCAATTAAAAAATGGGCAAAAGACTTGAACAAACACTTCTCCAAGGAGGACATAAAGAAAGCCCAGAGACACATGAAATGATGCTCAGCATCACTAGCCATCAGAGAGATGCAAATTAAAACCACAATGAGATACCACCTCACACTGGTCAGAATGGCCATCATAAACAAATCAATAAACAAGTGTTGGAGAGCATGTGGAGAAAAAGGAAACCCTAGTGCACTGGTGGGAATGAAGACTGGTGCAACCACTATGGAAAAGAATATGGAATTTTCTAAGAAAACTAAAAATGAGCACGCTTTTTGACCCAGCAATTCCACTGTTAGGAGTATATCCTAAGAACCTTGAGACACCAATCCAAAAATCTATGCACACCAATGTTCATTGCAGCACAATTTACAATAGCCAAGAGTTGGAAGCAACCTAACTGCCCATCAGTAAATGAATGGATCAAAAAACTATGGTACATATACTCAATGGAATTCTATGCAGCAGAAAGAAAGAAGGAGCTCCTCCCCTTTGCAACAGCATGGATGAAACTGGAAAGCATTATGGTGAGTGCAATAAGCCAGGTGATGAAAGACAAATGCCATATGATCTCATCTTTAACAGGAACCTAAGCAACAAACAAGTAAGCAAATTACAACCAAAGACACTGAAATACAGAACAGTCTGACAGGGACTAGAGGGGAGAGATTTTCAGGGGAAAAGGGGAAGGATTCACAGTAACAAGTATAAAGGACACATGGACAAAAACTAAGGTGGGGGGTGGAAATGAGAGAGAGGTGGGAAGTACTGGTGGGAGGAGTGGGATGGGAGTAAAAGACAAAACTGTACTTGAACAAAAATAAATGTTTTAAAAAATTTTTAAAAACTTGTTTAGATTTAAAAATAAGGAGAAAACTGCAAAAAAGAACTTATAAGAGGAGGCAAAAATAAAAATCTACATAGTTTGAGGAGGTTTAAGCTTTCCTTGAGATTTGGGAATAATTTTCCCAATTTACATCAATGGATATATATTTAAAACTGTGGTTAAATGTAACATAACTTTTAAAACTTTTAATCCAGGACCACTCTACACTTTTAAAAATTATCAGGACTCCTAAGAGTTTTTTGTTTGGGTGGGTTATATCTATCACCAATTACTATGTTATAAATTAAAACAGAAAAAAATTAAAACACTGGAATATACATGCACATAATCTGTTAATCATCAAAATGATGACATCATATATCATGTAGACTCTTGAAAACTCTATTGTACATTCACGAGAGAAGAGGGTAAAAATATCTTTATTTTATATAAAGATAGTATAATATCTTCATATAATAGTGAAAATATTTTGAACATGTAGTCTCTACCAAACAATTTTTGGGGACTCAGCTTTTCCAAAACTACACATTCAAACATGCTGTTCTAGATGAACTGAAATCAACACCTTTATTCAAAACTAATCATGGCATTTGGAGGTTTATGGTACAGAAGGGAACTGGGGGCATCAGTAAAATCAAAGGAGTTTAGGTACCGGGGCAGCTGCCACCAAGTGCAGATCCAGCTGTGCACACCCAATTCCTTTTGGTTCTAAGTCCAGTATAGCACCTCTTAAGGATCAGCTCATTGTGAACCTTCTTAAGAAAGAACAAACCACCCAGAATAAGATTTCAGTCATTGGGGTTGGTGCTGTTGAATTTTAAATTCAACAAATATCCATAAATAGTTGGCATGGTCTGTGCCATCAGTATCTTAATGAAGAACTTGGCAAATGAACTTGGTCTTGTGGATGTCATGGAAGACAAATTAAAGGGAGAGATACTGGATCTTCATCATGACATCCTTTTCCTTAGAACACCAAAAATTGACTCTGGCAGAGACTGTAATGTGACTAAACTCCAAGCTGGTTATTTTCACAGCTGAGGCATATCAACAAGAGGGAGAAAGGCATCTTAATTTGGTCCATTGTAATGTGAACATTTTTAAATTCATCATTCCTAATGTTGTAAAATACTTTCCCAACTGCAAATTGCTTATTGTTCAGTGGATGTCTTGACCTATGTGTTCTGGAAGATAAGCAGCTTTCCCCAAAACTCTGCTATTGGAAGTGGCTGCAATCTGGATTCAGACCAGTTCTGTTGCCTAATAGGGGAAAGGCTGCCAGCTTTCCCATTAAGCTATCATGAGTGGGTCCTTGGGGAACATGGACACTAGAGTGTGCTGGTGTGTAGTGGAGTGAATGTTGTTGGTGTCTCCCTAAAGACTCTGCACCCTGATTTAGGCACTGAGACGGATAGGGAACAGTGGAAACAAGTTCACAAATAGGTGGTTGACAGTACTTATGAGGTGATCAAACTGAAAGGCTACACATCCTGGGCCATTGGATTATCTGTGGCAGATTTAGCAGAAGAAAGTATAATGAAGAATCTTAGGTGGGTGCATCCAGTTTCCACCACAATCAAGGGTCTCTGTGGAATAAAAGAAGACATGTTCTGTAGTGTTCTCTGCATTTTGGATCAGAACGGAATCTCAGATGTTGTGAAGGTGACACTGACACCTGAGGGAGAGCCCGTTTGAAGAAGAGTGCAGATACACTTGAGTGTAGCTTCAGAAAGAAGCTACCTTACTCTCTAGGCTACAATAGGATTTTAGATGGAAATTGTGCATATTGTCCCTTTTATCTGATCTATGACTAGAAACATCAATTTCCCAAAGGTAGAAATAGTAATGATTCATAAACCCCTGCATCTCTGTCCTGATGCTGGATGGTGCTTACCTTGCATAGTCCTAACCTGGTTAGTGTGAAAGATTTCCACCTCTTCAAAGGCCCCACTGCCAGTGTTGCACATACTACAGTCGCCCTTCAAACTAGATATGTGTTCACTGTGTGTTATATAACTGGTGGTTCCTTTACCCAACCTGGCTAGTCCAACATTTTTTCTCTCTAGTCAATCACATCCTAGGATCCAATGTATAAATCCAATATTGCATGTCTTGTGCATAACGGTTCTTAAGGATCTTATTTTGTGTACTGTATGAATCAGATTAGTGTACATTGCTATATACTGTAAAAAGAAAGTCTACATATAAATAATGCAGCCAACTGTCCAAGTGTCATACCAATTAAAACACAAAATAAGCCTTGAACAGTGAAAAAATCAAAGGACTTTATGTTCTAGTCCTTCTGTTTCTAGTCAGTGAGTTAAGTCTGGAAAATAACTATTAGTTCATCTCCCAAAGGCTAAGCTTCAGGACTATAAGATCATATAGTCAGTATTTCTCTTTTGTGATTCAAAAACCACCCCTTCAGAATCAAGAAGTATTTAAACTTCAGGTAATTGGACCCCACTACAGATCAACTAAATAAGTATGTTGGAGATAGAGCCCAGGAATCTGCTATTTTAATAAGGTTCCCAGGTAAATCTGTTACTCAATAAAATTTATGAACCATAGACATAAATAAGTGCATGAGGCACTTAAAATAGTACAATAGGCACATACTACCACTTGTTCTGGTTTGGCCATTTGCAGAATGACCCAGTGCCTATGGAAAGATTGACCACTTTGGTTCAGATATTACCATAGGGCTGTTGAAACTTTGGTAACTGAATGAGATTTCTCCATTATTTTAGTAACCTTCTAAGAGGTGCTTTCCCATTTCCTGGCCCTCCATAGTCTGCTCTTTTCTTCTTTTTTAAAAAAATATTTATTTATTTATCTTTAGAGGGGAAGGGAAGGAGAGAGGAAGAGAAACATCAATGTATGGTTGCTTCTTGTGCATCCCCTGCTGGGAACTGGCCCCTGTCGGGAACTGACCTGCAACCCAGGCATGTGCCCTGACTGGGAATCGAACCGTGACTGCCTGATTCACAGGCCTGTGCTCAATCCACTGAGCTACACCAGCCAGGGCTTGCTCTTTTCTTCTGATGAACTCTTTGCTCAATAAACACGTATATCAATCTATTATTGTGAAAACCAGAAGTGAGAGTATAACAGGGGGCAGAGTGGGGGTCCCCTGAAAACCCACACAAACCTAGATTGGGAGAAAAGGGAAGTGGATGGTACAGCAGTTAAGCTACTTTGCGGAACAATGGCAAGTTAATAGTTGTGCTGCTGTCCTGGGCAAAATGTGTAGTGACTTTAAGGGCATATTGTGACTCACAACATAGGTGAGGAGGTTGGTGCCCCTGTGTCATAAGGATCTCTTACTCTTATGTTACCAAAAGAAGGTAAAAGATACAGGGGAACTAGCAAAAGTAGCACATCATAGGCGGGGCCTGATAAGAGATCACATAGGAAGTTCTAGGCTGAGCATTTAAAATAAGGACAGGCTGAAAGAGAAGGGGATTCCATCAGGAGGTCTGAAAGAGAGGAAGCAGGAGGAAAGGGTATAAAGAGACCTGATGGAGCTGTGCAGGCCTAACTAAGCATGGATTTGTGGGAGATGCCTGGAATGGAATTGAACTATGACTGGGAATGCAGACTTCTGCTTATCTGAAGGGTGTACAGAGAAGCCACTCTTTTGGGTCATGCGCCTCCCTGGAGTCCACCCTATCCAGTGTAACATGGCATATGTTTCCCTGAATCATTACATGCAGGCTGAGAACAACATACCTCAGATCCTGAAGGAGAGAGCTGCTACGAGAGGATGGCGACTCTGAAGCCCATAACAGCACCTTACAGAGGAGATGGAGACCTGTGTTGCCCAGCTGGCTTAAGAAAGGATAAGGATGTGGGGAACTTCTGGGCATGGTTGTGGCTTATCGCCTTTTGGGGAGCAAGAGAAGTGCTGGGTACCATGGGGAATCAGAGCTCTGAGCAGAAGTGCACTCAGCCTCCACCTGTCCTTGACGTTGGAATCTTGTAAATAAAATCTTCATGTATCAAGGTGCCAAATTGCCAAACCTTGGTTTGGTAAGTTACAGAACATCTGAAATACTTCAAAAATAAAGGCAAAAAGATAGCTGAATTCACAGCACTTGCAATTATCCAGGACCTTTGAACAAATACTTACGTGTTTGAACAAACATGGTCTCTCTGGATGAGCTTTATTATTATTTTAATTTTGAGTAACATCAACAAAATTTTTCCTGAATGCTGAATTATAGCCAACCAATAAAAGTGTTACACTTTCTCCAGTAAGCTATTTATTTGATTACTTGAGAGGGTTATGTGTGTGGGAGGGGGTGGGGTGACTAGAGTAGGGGAATTTTTTTTCCTCTAAACTGTTCAGAGCATCAATCAAATCTTCACTATCTCAAAACCAAGTAATTTTTTTCAAGCTTTCCATTCTAATCATCACAGGGGTTTTCAGTGATTCCTGCTGTGAAACACAAGATTCTAAAGACCAGTTAAATAGATATCCAAATGCAAAAATGCACGCTCTTTATTCTAACACAGCTATGGCATTAAATACAATAGGTGAGATTTATATAGTGCCAATCGAAAGGTTTAAAGTATTTTACATCATGGGGTTTTTAAATACTGTGCTTAATCCTCATTTTATTGATTCAGGAAATGAAAAACAACCATGTAGGCGAAATAGGTGGCCACCTACACAATGTTATTTAAATGGGCCCCAAACTCTTCTTGTCCTTGAAATATCATCCAGAGTTATATTAGCCTAACATATGTAAAGTGATTCACAGGTTGCAAAGCACTTTAATGTAATTAACATATTAAATTTTCTCAACAACCCTCAAATAGTTAAGAGATTATCCTCACCTTCATTTACATATAAGAAAGCCGAGTATAATATCTATAAGGAAAGGGTTTATATTTTAATCACCTAGTATGTAACAGTCACTTTTCATACATAACTCTCTGTAATTCCACTCTGCAAATGAGGAGAATGAGGTTCAAAGAAGATACCTGCTCAAATTTACAAAGGCAGTAAGTAGAAAAGCTGAGATTTGATACCAGATCTGTATTCCTATGACTCCAGAATCAAAACTCTGAACTTGGCACATATGATTCATTTTTAATAATATTTGATAAAATGTATTCAACATGAATGTATAATTTCTTCATTATAATCAAGAAGGAACTAATCCATAATAGTTTTTGCTTTTTAAACCAAGTTCAAGAAATGAAGTACGTGTATATGTTGAAGGAACTTCTGATGTATGCAAGGAAATATAACTTTTTGGAGTAATTGCCATAAATTACTGTTTTAAAACAATTTTTAAAAAAAATCTGGAGCAAAAACTTGAGAAAAGTAATAATAGTTGATTGAATTTCACACAAATAGGTCCAACAGTGAGGCGTATATTGTCATTTGCTTTTCCCAGTTATGGTGGTGAAATGATCACACTTCCACCTGTTCATCTTCATCAGTTATCACATAGAGTGTGCAGGACAGATGGTGGCAGAGAGGACAGGAGTACTGCCTATAGTTGTGAAACTAAATAATGCTGTCTGGCCCATTGTGGGATAATATCATGCTTTCATTAATCTCATGCTTTTTAATACATGGAATTAAATAGCAACCGACATCTAAAAATACCTGGTCTGTCTTCTAGAAGTACTTTTTAGGCATCCTTAACTTGCAGACCTTTCCAGGGGCATAGCTACATTACATCTGAAAATGAGTTAACAGATGAGATCTTTGACAATTGTCTCTCAGAGATCAAACTAACAATCTCCTCATCACTTTCTTATTAGTCTGATTGCAACAGAAAGACTCATGTTTATGTCTGTGTCTCCTGGATTCTTTTTTCTAAACTATCTGTATTTATTTTAGTATGTATACTACAAAATAAATTTATTGGGATAACAACAGTTAATAAGATTATATAGGTTTCAAGGATACAATTCTATAATACATGATCAGTATATTTCATTGTGTGCCCACCACCCAGCCAAATCTTCTTGAAAAGATGTTTTTTACTTACTCTTTAAAGGATGTTATTCATTTATTTTTAGAGAGGGAGAAGGGAGGGAGAAAGAGAGAGTGAGAAATATCAATGTGTGGTTGTCTCTTGTACGCCCCCTACTGGGGACCTGGCCAGAAACCCAGGCATGTGCCCTGAATGGGAATCAAACCAGTGACTCTTTGGTTCCCAGGCAGCCACTCAAGCCACTGAGCCATACCAGCCAGGGTGAAAAGATATATTTGAAATGATACTTTACCCACAGTTACACATCTACAAAATTTCTTTGAAAAAAATTTGATTTTAGCTGTACAATCACATCTTTCATGACCTCATAATTGTGCAAAGGTAAACATTTTTTATTGCCCTCACTTAGCATTTCAATGAAGTTCTCAAAACCTTTTGACAAATCTGTGAGTAATGTCTGGAGTTGTGTCTTGAAATAAGGGATTATAAGTAATGAAAGGCATTTATAGCTAAGCTGCTTTCACAACTATGCTACTTTTCAATAAATCCTCAACTTCCATTACATTTTTCCCTCCCGAAAGCAGTCTCTTAAACAAACAAACAAACAAACAAGCAGGCATGCAATCTATTAGTATTCTTAGATGAGGGGATGGCCTTTGTAATTTCAGAGCAATCAATCTGTAGACCAACAGCAGAAAATAAAAGCTGGGGAAATATTCTTGCTTAAAGTGGAAGAGGGGGATGGAATTTAGGTTGAAAAAGCAGAAAGCCCCTTATACAAAAAAGTTACAAGGCAATATATGAATATTTGTAAAGTTTGATACCTGTTATAGCTTTTATTCCTTCCTTCCATTTGCAGAGAAGTATCCAGAGGTCTATCACAGAAGATTATATATATAATTTTATATATAAAATATATAAATATAATACAGTACATAAATACATAAATATAATATATACCATATTATATATTATATAAATATATAAATACGTTTGTGTATCACATACAATATATACCACACTATATATTATATAACATAAATGTACAGTAATTAAATATAATATATTATATATAATATAATGCAGTATATAATATGTAATGTATAACACAAATATATGTTATAAACACATACTTAATATAAATATATTATATATTTATATAATAAGTTATATAAATATATAACTATATTTATATTTTATAAATATATAAAATTAATTTTATATAAATATATACTGATATATTTATGTATGTGTAAATAACACACACACACAGTTCATAAACTAGAAGGTAAAATGAAGGAAAGAACTGCAAATCAAGGGGCTAAAAAATAAAAAGCTATATGATTCTTAGATGTATTTTTATAGTGCTATTTTATTTCATCTTCACATAAGAGACTCAGATTAAAAAACAATTTAACCCCCCCGAATCTCTGTTCCCCACCAAGTTAATACTATGTATCTTCTAAAGTAGAAGTTTAAATGAGAAGATTAGGTATGGAACTGTCTGCTCAATGTTTGTGATAACTATCTTTCCTAAGTAAAATTTCAGAAATAACTCCTAACATTGGACCATGTCTCCATGATTCTTCTAAAATCTTAATTGTCTTTCCAATTGACCTGTAACCAGGTTAAGGGACTGAATGTCTCTTTACCATTCATCTACTATGTGCAAAAAGGAATTTTACATTTACCTTCAAAAGTGTCATGGATTCATCCCTTCCCCCTCCCCGCGCGTGTTTTTTTTCCTCCCTTGTTACCTAGCAACTGGTCACCTTAGCAAGAGAATGGTCAGGTCTAGAACCAGAACAGTTGGTCTCTGGCTTCATTCGAGCTGCCAAGCTGCTCTAAGGTGAAAGTACCAGTTGTTGCTCTGGACGGTGTTAATCTGCATGGACATTCAGCCGATTTTCTCCGACAACTTAGGAGGGTTTCCCTATTAAATTTCGCTGTGGCTTGTACTGGGAATGTTTAAGTACAAAAATGAGTACAACTTTTCCTGAGTAAGTGGGACAAGGACGAGTGGGTTTGAGGGGGTGCGGGAGGGGATCCCAGACAAATACTTGAAGGTTATACACTCAGGTACTATGAATACCGACTGGGTTTAGGGTGGTGATTTTTAAATGTCATTTCAAGACAGAAGTATGTATGAAGTTCAATCAACTATTATTAGTTTTCTAGAATCCTTAGTCTAAACAGTGGGGTTTAAACATGAGGAAATTGGTAGTCCAGGGTGTGGTGTGGATTGAATGAAGAAAAATGTAACAAAATTCTACTTCAATGTTGAATGATTCTTCATAAAGAGAAACAATGTGGAGTGTTTAACGTAACTAATGTTTCTTCGACTTCTGTGGAGAGAAAAAACCGTTTTCCCTCAAAAGATTCTCCAGGATATGCCTGCCAGAATGTGAATGCTGGGCTTACTGGATCACTGATCCTACTGAAAGACCTGCTGTTTGCTATGGCTAGCCTGCACACTGAGGCCTTTAGGGATGCTGTCTTGAGGAGGTGGGGAAATGAGGAATGGGGTGGAGCCACAGGTCATTTGTGAAGGGTGATCACAGAGCTTGGTGCCAAAGAGGTTGCCTGATAAGGGTCAAGTGAGTTAAAGAAGTGTTTGCTAAGTAGAAGTAGGAAGAAATAAGGCTCTCTCCTTTCCCCTGGTGTATTTCAGAGAGTTCAATAAATCACGTGTTTTAGATATTTCCTAGTTGTTGCATTTCCATTTTATTATTTATTTATTTATTTATTTATTTATTTATATTTATTTATTCTAATTATTTCTATTTATCTATCTATTTATTTCTATTTATATTTATTAGATTTATTTATTTATTTCTATTTATTTCTATTTTTGCAAGCCTTGAAGGGCACTCCTCTTCACCTGTAGCTGTAACTGCAGATGAAAATAAGAATGAGACTCCACAACCCAGTGTGTCTCTGCAGCTTTCCAGTACCATGCTGATGGATAAAGTGGGATCCTGGGGACAACCTCGTTTGCCTTTGAGACTTCCCTTCAGTTTGCCACCTGAACTTGCAAGAGAGCAACTGGAGAGCCTCTGGGAGAAAAGAGGATCCAACATTCCTGTGGACAGTTCAAGAGCTCTTAAACATCCAGAGGGGCCACCACCTGCTGTTGTGAAAGAGTCCCTAGCAACTGCAGAAGTAAATAGCTCTGAGGGGCTAGCAGTCTGGAAGCAAATGGGACAAGATTCTATTAATATATCCCCAAAATTCTCTAGTAGCTCTCCCTCACTGATGGTAGGGGGAGCAGGGGTCAGCAATGAGAACATGGAAAGAGGTGTCAATAATGCAAATGTCCATGTGGCTTTGCCACAAGGTCAAGGGTTCTTTCCACTCAGGTGCCCACAAGTAAGAGGTCCTCCAGGTATCCCCACCATTAGATCTGGAATAATGACGGAGGCGCCTCCAGGATATCTGAGAATGCCCAACAATGAAAGGATGGCTCATGTTTCTTTCCCAACGGGAAGCCCATGGCTCTCCATGGAGAATTGGCAGAGGCCTGTAATCATTCCTCCTGGTATTGCTCCTTTACCTTCCTGGCCTTCTGCTCCTGGCTTTATATGCCCTCTATTTTGGAGTTTCAATCCATTTCTCAATATGCCTATGCGTTTTGCTCCTGCCCCAATAAATGGTTCTCCACCTCTTCCCACTTTTGCCCATTTCCCTCCCAGGAACATGATACCCCCTGCATCCTTTATCAGAGAGAACAAATGACAGCAAAAATAGAAGGGGAAAATTTAAAAAGCGTAGGGGAAAGAGGTGAAAGTAATTCATTTATGTTTTTCTTTTTGAAACCCCCTACCTTCTTTCTCTCTGTTTAGCACTGGTGCGCCTTACATATGTGGAAATTCAATAAAGATTCTAAAGTTGGAAGTATCATGAGTCATTTTTAACCACCACTCTGGGAGCCTGGACCTTGGATTTTGCTTTCTCTTTTAAGGACATGAAATGAGTAATGTACCAATGTTTTCTAAGTAGCTTAGTTGGATCCCCGTCACTGGCTTACAGCCATATGACTGTACTGAGGGGCCACTGGGATATTTCTAGACTTAGCCAAGTCTAGAGCAGGGAATTTCTACCTGCCTAAGATTATGAGGGTTGCTTGAAGCAGGATGGGTGGATTAGGATAAGGTCCATAAAGGTAAACCAAAGTCCAGATAGTAGAGAAAAATGCACTAACAGAAAAGTAGCTAGATGAGATGAAATGAGAATAACAGAGCCAACATTTCGCAGTTAGAGGCTGAACCAGGCTGAGAGAGCACAAAAGAAAAGGGGCAAGAGAGATGGAAGAGTTCTACACCATTGCTTGAAACTCAAACTAGTGTTTCCCTCTCAAGAATGCGAAGTACACGGTATATATAAAGCTGTCTTAAAAAGACCAGTAAATGGCTGATCCCTTCATCCATTCTGTGAACAAAGGGCTATTGTATCATCAAAATTTTTAAATGCAAGTGAAAGTATTTTGTTCATGTGAAATTATTTTCTCCAATGCTACTCTTTGCGCTTTTTATAGCATGTTGCAACACTCCATTATAATGATGATTTTGAGAGATTATCAAAATGCCCAGATAGGAACTTTTTCAAATTTAGGCGACAAAGATATGGGCACAGCATACTAAGCAGAAGGATGGTAATTCTGACCTTGGTACAACTTAATTCACATAGTTGCCTTTATACACAATGCTACTGTGTATTAACAATCACTAGATTAGAAATGACTTTAGAGGACAATTCTTCAAATGAGCATTTTTGATGCCCAGGCCAAATGATGTAGGTGGTGTAAGCACTTGGTTAAAGGCTGATAGATCCTGCAGATCCAAAAGACACGTAGCCTACAAGCAAAACCACCAATGTGCTTTCAGTATAAATAATGGGTTCTTTGCTGCCTTGGTAAAAAAGCCACATGGATCCAGGTTTATTTTTCTTTTTGTTTTTTAATAGGTTGTTCTAAATTTACAGGTGGTAGTGCAAGGCTTAGAAAGAGATTGCTAAAATTCCCCTCACTCTGAGTATGTCCTGAAACTGGCAATTTTCTATCAATTCACTGTGGTGGGCTGAGCAGAAATTTTCAGCAAATCATTTGACAGCTGCTCACTATGAAGTAGCTTAGTCCCAGTACACCAAACACTTATTGAATTTTCAGCCTTAATGAACAGAAGAGGTGAGCATGCTTATAGTCATAAAAAATATCTTTTGAGCCAGATGTTAAAAAATATTTTGACAAGGAATCAAGTTGTTGTGTGAATGGCAGTGCTGCATCTCTGGAGAGTTGCCAAACGGTGTGGTAAGTGGCCACAGCACAAGAATAATTTTTCCTTCTTGAAGAAAGTGCTCTGATAAATGCTCACAAAGACTTTACTCACAATTACAGCAATCCATGACAAATTCACTCTAACAAGAAAGTGCCACCAGCACAATCTGCTCTTTTTCACCCGCCTGTTCTCTTTCTTAACCCTCTGTACATGTTTATTTTGTATGTCATTTCTAAACACTGAACACTTAGAGTAAGCAACAAAGACTGTTAGCAAATTGAGGCATTGTTTTCTTTATACCTGGGTGGTATAGGATATATATATTTTTTAGTTTATTTAGAGCTGTGTACCTATATAACAGGTATCAGTGAATGCAATGATCAAGTGACCCTAGAATATTATTGTTAAATGCAAGTGGAATGCAAATATTTTGATTATTCATGGCTTCTGTATAGAAATACTATGTAATTTTGTTATTGCATGTCCTCCATTACAGAAAAATCAATTTTTAAGCAGATGATTTGCCTTAAAATCATTATTTTAAAATTATTCTGGTGCAGTATGGGTCAATAGAAATTGAATACCACAACATCATATTTATTTTGGGAAGTGCTTATAACAAAATATATTCAACACTCTTGAACAAGTACGTTTCCTGTTACTTTTCTGTGGCTTAAATAGTTCTTAAAGGAGAAAGGGAGAGATAAGTATCCACAAAGTAGTCCTTTCTTTTGATGGTAATGAAGATGGAGTAAGTATTTCTTATCCTAGGTTTTAATGATTGTCAGAAGAAGGTTCATATTGTACTGTTTATTATGTATATTTCACATAATTTTGTCACAAGACTATAGCATAGGAATTTAAATGTCCTATATATTCTCTAGAAGATAATAATAAACTTGTACAACTTTGACCTCTGTCATGTCCCAAAGTATGATTCACTTGCCATTTTTATTTTCCACTTTTACAACTTCTGTAGCCTGATAGAAGTACACAGGCAGCCAATCAAACTATAGGAGATTGAAAAGGTTAAAGTTCAAAGAGATGAAATTGTTAAAGTTTATAGTCTTTCATAAACCAGAATGACATTAAAATTATGCCTCATTCTTCTGAGAATTATTATGACAAAAACATGAAACAAGACCAAATAATTTACTTCCACTGGAGTCTTAAGGTTGAGATCATAGTGCTATCTTCATCTACCATGTAACAAGAGGTTTACTGTGTGACTGTCACTTAATAACTGGGTAGCATATATACAGTCAGGGAGAAATATATCGTTCCATAATTATCACATTGTACTGGAACAATGGTTTTAGATTATCAAGTATGACTAAGATATGTTGATTTTTAAAGGACTTAAAAATAGAACTATATAAAATAACTCTATTTCAAGATCAAATGGGTCAAAGCCAAAGAAAAATGGCATTTTAGGCAAATGAAAAACACTAAGTCATGTCATAGGTTAACTCCATAGTTATCACAAGTCCTTGTATGTCTTCTTTATAATGAGTCAGATTGAATGATACTCCCACAGAATAAGGAAGTAATGAGACTAAAGTAAAAGAACCCATCTCTTTCTCTGTGGTGATATTTATTTTTTCTTTATAATAATAAAAATGTATAGTATACATCAAATCAAGTCTCTAAATTTGAGAAGTCAGAGAAATTGTGCTTTATCATGCAATCTTATAAAATCTTTTTCTTAAGTGTTTGACAGGGGCTTACTTTTTTTGAAGAAGTTTAAAGATTTAATTGTATAACTGAGGTAGCATAAAAAGAAGTAATTTAATACACTAATTTATTATATGTTGATTTCTTAATTTTTTTTTGTTTTTCAGGAACTACTATAGAGGACACATGGACAAAACCAAGAAGGAGGGTGGAAGCAAGGGAGGGAGGTGGGTTTGGTTGGGGGGGAGGGGTGTGGAGAAAATACAGACAACTGTAATTGAACAACCATAAAATAATTTAAATTTAAAAAGAGAGGGTATTACTTTTGCTAAAGATTGACTAAGTATATATGCTTTCTAACCCACCTTTGGGGACTTGTTGCTGCCACTCAGGAAGACTTTCTCAATATCTCAGTTCCTCAAAGAAATGATCTGTAATACTCATTTTTGTGAAGTGATGCCACCATTGATTTTGAGAATAAACCAGTATCATATATTACTTTATGGAGACAAAATTATTGTTTTTCTTAACTCCAAAAATGTATTTTTCTAAGTAAAATAAACTAATATAAAGCACAGAAACCCATCAATCTTACCAGAAAGGACTGTGTCCATCTAATGGTGTTTAATCATGTAATTTATTGGAAAATATACATTTGTAATTTACTTCAAACAACACCCTGATTGTAAAAGCTCTGGCTCAGAGGTAGAGTGACACAGGGAGTATGAGGGTTGATGGATAGTGTTTGTGCATAAGAGACAGAGCAAAACAGATGGAGAAAGGCAGGATTAAAAATAGAGAGGGGCAGGGCTACTGTCAGTTTAGAAGAGAGACGTGCTTTACAAAAAGAAGCAAATGCTAATTGGAAGTACTGCAGGAAAAGTAACAAATCTGGGTGTGGGAGAATGTAATCCAGAAAAGATAGAAGAGGCAGTTTGAAAAGAAAGAAGGGTTGTGAATTAAGTGTTTCATGACAGAAGGGGCTCCATGTAGGAGCTCTATGTAGGAGAAAGGGTGGAGATGAGATGATTAGAGAAGGACTATTCACACTTCCTAAAAATGAATCTATCTCTGCTGCTTCATTCCTTCCCATAAGTATCATCTGTCATTAGAAAGCAGCCAATCTCATATTCAGTCCGTGAAACTGAAAGCTCTTTCTGATTTAGGGTTCATCATTCCCTCAGATTGGCCTTGACAAGCAGATACACCGTCATTAAGATTCACTTTATTAGTGAAGTGGGGATGCATTGAATTAAGCTCACAAAAGAAGATTTTCTCTTTAAGTTCTCAAACATACCAGACCCTGAACATTTTTAAAATTTAAACTCCAATCATTTTTTCTGCTAGTGAGGTACACTGATGATTTTCTAATTTTGCCTTTTTACTCTTCCCACTAAATCATAATTTTCTAAGGTGGAGCTACTGGCTTTATTAATTACACTTGATCCAGAAACTGAGTAATCTCTTCTTTTCCCCAGAGGCCCTATTTATATCTCTTTTAGGAGTAAAATTCTTATACATTGTGTTAATCCTCATTGGTGCTCAATACTGTTAGTAATACACTTAACAATAAATGTACTGAAGACAATGTTTAATGCTCTAACTAAAAACTGGATTAGCCATAATAAGATCATTAAAAATTGTGTATTAGTAATAAGTCACATCTGGTGAAAAATAGTCAAATATAAATAATGATGTATAGTTTAAAAACCTATTAGATAATATTGTAATAATGATCAGTAAAATCATGGACAATCCCAAATTTAACAGAATAACATGACTGTTAAAAAACATATCTTTAGAGTTTATATAAACTTTATTGCTTCAGTGCTAGGTATTTTCACAAACTAATAGCGATAAAAATGCATCCCACATTGTCAAGGTTTATGATTACTTAACAATTTTAACCTTTCCAGTCAAATAAATCTATGTACATATCACTTGAAAACAGAGCAAAAGCTCATTTATCCTTTAGGCATTTGCTACAAAGTGAAATTATATGAGGAAAATGTCCATTTCAATGCCTAAATCTCACCCTCTCTATATGATTTGATGTTGTTATCAGGAGCAATCAACCATTCATTGGAAAACTGGTAAGATATACTTCAATTTGGGGTCTTAGGCTCATCTAACCAAAACAAAAAGCAAGTATAACAGAGTATAAGATATGGAATCCATGGGCTTAAAGATTAAATATATTCAATGTCTATTGAACATGCAAGGTCTGTTCAGAAAGTATCCAGCCATGTAATATAAAAAATAGAGACATTTATTGAAGAAGATGCAGGATGCAACAAATGTTGTACAGAGGACATTGATGCCTCAGTTCCCTTCAAAGTAGGCACCTTGGGTCCTCACACAGTTCTTCTAGCATCTCTTATGTTTTTCAAAATACTCTGCAAAATCTTTTGATGAAATTATCATCAGCTGGCCCATTGTATTTTCTTGACTCTCATCAATGGTCAGAAATCTCTTCCCTTTCAAAGGTGATTTTAGTTTGGGGAAAAGCCAGAGGTCACAGGGCACCACATTTGGTTCATTGGTAGCAGTTTGAATCAAGTCATTAGCAACTGAAATACAATGATTCTTCTGCTCTGATAGCAGAGGCCACAGAATGAATTTTTTCATGACACATTTCATACCAGGATCCTGCATCAAAATCTCAGACACAGTGGTGTTTGGAGTCCCCAGATCAGCTTCTAGTTCTCACACTGTCAGTTCACCAATCTTTGTTGATTGCAGCTGGTACATGTTCAACATTCTGAAGTGTCCTGCTTGTTGCAGGCCTTCCAGGATGTGGATCACCTTCAAAAGATTCTCAACCATCATTAAAGTATTTGTGACACACTTTTATTTGCACTGTTCTCATTGCATCATCCTTGAAAGCCTTCTGAATCATCAAAACAGTTTCTGTGGAGAAATGTTCAAGCCTAATGCAAAATTTGATGCCGAGTCATTCTTCTACTTGCTCAGTCATTTTAAATGTGATGGCCACACAGTACACATGCTCACTCAACAGTATCTACCACCCCCACTGACTAGTGCAGTGAAGTTGTCATTGTTCACACACGTGCATTCCAGTCCACTCTCCTTGGCTGTCAGGTTACATTGATGTCATGCAAACCATTCATGTTATATTAACAGTGGTTCAACTTTTTCCAGACAGACCTCATATGCTATAAGAATAGTTGTACATTGGGTGTTATTGAAAATAAAACCTGAGTAGACACCTGTGGAAATGACTGATTACTAAGGGAACATTAATTTTCCTTCAGTGATAGAAGATATATACCCTAGATAGACTAAGTTCTCCTATGCTCCCTAGTTTGTATTTAGAATTTCTACTTCTTCTATTGCACTGATAGGTCTTCAATTTGCAGATGGAGAAAATGAGACTTCAGAAATTTAGTGATTTGACCAAGAACAAAACATGACACAGTTAGAATCCTCTTGAGACACAATGTTTTAAAATGTGTTTCACATTATCAAGATAAAAAGAAAAGCAATAGCTTGGGAAAACATATTTGCCAATGATACCTCAGACAAGGGTTTAATCTCCAAAATATACAAAGGACTCACTCAACTCCACTCAAAGAAGATGAGCAACCCAATTAAAAAATGGGCAAAGGACTTGAACAGACATTTCTCCAAGGAGGACATACAGAGGATCCAGAGACATATGAAAAGATGCTCAGTATTGCTAGCTATCGGAGAGATGCAAATTAAAACCACAATGAGATACTAGTCAGAATTGCTATCATAAACAAAGAAACAAACAACAAGTGCTGGAGAGGCTGTGGGGAAAAGGGTACCCTAGTTGCAATACCACTGCAATACCACTGTTGGTGGGATTGCAGACTGGTACAACCACTATGGAAAACAGTATGGAATTTTCTAAGAAAACTAAAAATGAACGTGCCTTTTGACCCAGCAATTTCACTGTTAGGAGTATATCCTAAGAACCCTGAAACACCAATCTAAAAGAACCTGTGCACCCCGATGTTCATAGCAGCACAATTTACGATAGCCAAGAGCTGGAAGCAACCCAGGTGCCCATCAGTAAATGACTGAATCAAAAAGCTATGGTACTTTTACACAATGAAATTCTATGCTGCAGAAAGGAAGGAGCTCCTACCCTTTGCAACATCATGGATGGAACTGGAAAGCATTATACTGAGCGAAATAAACCAGGTGGTGAAAGACGAATACCATATGATATCACCATTAACAGGAATCTAAACAACAAAACAAACAAGCAAGCAAAATATGACCAATAACACTCAAATATGGAACAGGCTGACAGGGTCCAGAGGGGAGAGGGGAGAGAATCATTGGGGAAAAGGGGGTGGACTCACATGAACAAGTATAAAGGACACATGGACAATAACTAAGGTGGGGGGTGGAAATGCGAGGGAGGTGGGGAGCATTTGGGGGGGTCAGGGCTGGGAATATAGGACAGAAAACTGTACTTGAACAAGAATTAAATAAAAATAAAAATTAAAAAATAAAAATAAAATAAAATGTGTTTCAAATATACTGAAGATATAAATGTAAAGAATAAAAGAAAAATAAATGTGAATGCTAGTAAAATAGCTGAATATTTATACAATCTTGATTTTTCTTATGACAAAAAATTCATAAATCACAGAAGAATGCACAAAATATTAAAATGAGCTTAGTGAGAATTTTCATAAACAGAATTCAAAAGCAAATGAATCATTTGGGAAATTGTAGAGCATATATAGAAATAAGTTTAAATGTTATTAATAAATATAACATTTATGAGCCAATAGGAAAAGTGCATGTCCTCTTAAAAATGGATGAAAGACTTAAAAGGTAATTTACAAAAGAAAAATAAAATGGCTAATAAACATAAAATAATTAGTTTATAAGTGTAAGTTAAAATAAGAAATACAATTTCTTACCTGTCAGATAGGCAATGTTTCTGTTATATAATTTTATCCATTGTCAGAGAGTTGGGGAATATAGGTGCTCTCATACACTACCCGTGGAAGTATAAATGGCAAAATGTATATTGGGAATAGTTTGCAATATTTAAAAAATTCCTTAAAATTGTGATGTGCTTTCATCCAAGAATCTCATTTGTTGAGTTTAGCCTAAGAAAATAATCATGGATATGGAAAAATCTTTAGCTATAATTAGGCTCATCTTTGCACTTAACAGTGAAAAATAAGAAGTAAACAAAATGTTCCAAAATGCCACCATCAGAAAAATAAGAGTTATATTTTTTAAAATGAACTTTTACATGTATTTTAAGTACAAAAAATTTTAAAAGCATGTCATGTTGCTCTATATGTCTGTTTTTATGTGGATACCATGCTGTTTTGATTACTATAACATTGTAGCATAGTCTAGCATCAAGTAGCATAATTCTACCAACTTTGTTCTCTTTCAAGATTGTGGTGGCCATTTGGGGTCTTTTGTGGTTTTGTTTAAATTTTTAGAATATTTATTTTAGTTCTGTGAAATATATCATTGGTATCTTGATAGGAATTGCATTGAATTTATAGATTGCTTTGGGTAGTATGGGCATTTTTGTTAACAACAATTAACATTTTAATGTTAATTCTTTCTGTACATGAATATGATACATATCCTTTCATTTATATGTATCTTCTTCAAGTTCGTTCTTTGGTGTCTTATAACAATCTGAATATGGGTATTTCACATGCTTGATTTAATTTATCCCTAGCTATTTTATTTATTTATTTATTTATTTATTTAAGCATGCAATCAGAGTTTGTTAATGATCCACTCCCATGGAAAATAATGGGCTTACCTAAGGTAGGGGGAGGGGCAAAAGGCATAGGCTGACAGAAAAGCAGGGAGGCAAAAGAAAGGGTGGCAGAATGCTGGGGTGGCAAGGCCCTGGGTGGCTGAACCTGGGTTGCCTGAGCCTGGGTGGCCAGAGACCCAAGAGAGAGATAGTCCTTTGTGCTGAGGACTTATATAGTTGGCAGGATGGGAGTAAAAAAGTTACATATTGATTAATGGGTAAACGTGGTGCTAGCTTTCCTGGGAGAATGTGACTATCCTAAATTAGGTATGTGTGGAGCTCTGTCAGCCTGAATCCTTATCTTGACTCCATTTGTTCATCTTCTTGTAAAACAGATACATGACAGGAGGCAGTTAATTAAAATTGGAGCAGTACCCAAAGTTAGTTATGGGCTGCTTCTTTGGGCCCTGTGGATCCTCTCCCACATTTCAGGCCTTGGGATGAAAGTTCAGTTTCAAGGCTTTCTTTCCCAGATAGTGGAAACACTATAAGAATTTCAAGGACTGCTATCCTCTCACGTAAGCATGGTCTTTCCTGTGATGTTGGAACACTTGGCACTATTATCTGACCAGGCTCAGGACTGCTGAGTCAGTGGGTAAGATGTGTCTCCATCCTCCCTGCCTTGGTTTGCTGTTCATTCTATGTAAGTGCTAAAAGGCATTTCCAGGCAACCAGGATGCTAGGTGCTGGCCAGTAGCATCAGCACAATCTCAGAGTGCTTCCTATGCTGTCTCCTGACTTAATTCCCTCTGAGAGACATGGTTCTCAGAAATTCTTTTTTGGGCTGCTGAGAAGTGAAGGCTCATCTTCTGTAGCTACTTCAGGCTTGGATAGGACATTAGACCCTGCCTACTGAGAACCACAAAACTCTCTCCCTATTCTATCTGGGAGTTGGTGAAGAATTTCTCAGACTGCCAAGGATGCTGTATGTTGGTCAGGGGAAGTGGAGGAAAGTGTCTTTCCATTGGCCTGTGATATGTGCCTTGAGCCTCCAGTCCCAGAGGTCCCAGAGGTTGTTTGTAATTATCATTTGCACCTTTATAGCCTCTGTTTTAGAAGAGTTAGTGAGTTGTTGAATAGTCTGTGTGGTAGATCTAAGACTTGATTCCCATCAGCTTTAGGGAAGAATGGGTTGTCAACAGGCCATCATAGGGAGGGGTCCATTGTTCGGCTAGCTGCTGTTCTGGGTCTTGAGTCTTCCAGGCCTTTAGTAAGACTTGGTCCCCAGTCTGGAATGAGTGCAGGAACTCTTCAGGTGGACAGACAAACCTGCAATGAGAAAACTTGTGCAGAATGGTTAATTTACACAACAACCCACAAACTAGTCTCTGGGTATGCAAGAATGCTTTTTGGGAAGACATACAGTTGCAAGGCCTTTGTTGGTATGACATTTAACTGTGGGAATTTGACAGATCCTCCATGCCTATAAACTGAGCATGTTTGATGATGTGTTAAACCCAGTTGCAACTTCCAAATGAAAAGGAACTTTGAAGATAGTTAGCTGTACAAGTCTAATGTCTGCCACTGAGAATTGTGATTGTCCTTAAATCATGGTATTTCTCCATAAGATCACCTTCATTGCCATTAAAAGGGCTGCACTGAGTGTAGTTTTAATTTTGCTTGTGTGTTTGCATGAATACAACCAGAACAGCAATTGATCATATATGATCTTTAAGTCTGCTTTGCTGGAACTCACCCAGGGAACCTGTAGACTGACTCTTTAGTCCACTCTTGAGGGCACAGAATCTGAGCCTCACATCTGCTTCTTTCAAGTTCCTGAGGTTTTCCATTGTGCCTTCAGGTTTCTCCTAGCCATCTTTCAGGAAAGCAACCTTCCTTCCTTTCCTGGAAAGACTGCCACAAACCACACAACAAAACAAGGCACCAGGCTTTTCCTCTGGTGGGCTTTTACTATCTTTGAAAATCCATCTCCTTCCTCAAGGCTTTTTAGTGACAACCAGAGTGCAGGCACGCCTCCTTCAGGCATGACATCCTAGTCAAAGTCTCTATTGATGAAACCACCATTAGCAACTGGTCTTACTGGTTTTGTGCATAGAAACCATATATCTTTATTCACTCCTTCAGAATTCCAATTTCTGCAGGGATCAGGTAGGGAGAAAAAATATAAAGCATAAAGGAAAATACTTGTCTTTTGAATATTTACTAAAATTATATTTCCATTCCTTATGTCTTCTCTTCCTTTGGTAGCTTTGGGTATATGGGAGAATGGGGGGAGGAGATATTGTAGTTGTTAACTCAGGGGTTAAGGTTTCGGGGCTCTGAGACCTGCTATATTCCCCCTGAGAGACAGGTGTTCTAGCCTCCTCTTCCTCACCCTGAGAGGCAGGTGGGGAACATAGAAGGGGGTCTGTAGATGTTTCCTACAGATGTTTCCTGAAGTAGATGTTTTCTTCAAAACAGAACAAAAAGATGGGACATGAGATAACACAAAAATGTCTGTACATAGTAAAGCTCCAACCACTTGCCTAGCCTCCACAGAATAGATGTAACTGGAGTATGGTGTTGTAATTGCTACTCCCATTTTCAGGCCATGTGGCCCTTTCTCCCAAGTTATACTGAGGCCAAGCTGTATTACACAAGAAAATCAGTCTCTTTTTGTTGAGACACTCAGGACTGAATTTATCTGTTTCTAAGGATGCATCCCAACATAGATTCTGGGGGGAATAGAGGGTGTATTTCACATTTGCTCCATGGCACAACTTTAAAAAGAAAATAAAGAACTCTTGGGCTCTGAGAGGCATCCCTGGTCTTTGCTCTGGGAGCCAACTAGTAGGATATAGGGTGTTCCACATTTGCCCACCACAAGGCTACAAGACATCTCTGGTGACATGATAGAACAAAGAGTAGAACTCTTGGGCTCCCAAGAGGTGTCCTCCTTGATTACCCAAGGACCCAACTAGTGGGTTATAGGGTGAACCCCATCTCTCCACCACAAAGCTACCAGATGTCTCTGGCAACATGAAGCAAGATGAGCTGGCCAGCAAAAGACTAAGAGCTAAGCTTGCCACAGACTACTCATATCCCCTTCATTACTGGTGAAGTCGACAGCTTTGATTAAACTGGACCCTTTTTGCAGATCTCAAGGCTTTTACAAGTTTGGCTCCTCACCCATGAGGAGCCAGAGAGAGAGAGAGAGAATAGTACTAGTCATTTGGTATAATTCCTGCAAGTACTGGAGGCTGATACAGTACTGTTCAATTCAGTAAGAGAGGTGCCTATGGTAGCAATTTTGCCACTGATGGGGCCTTAGTTCGCTCCTATCTCAAGGGCCTATTGGATTAAAACACACAAGTTGCGTTAGGAGGAAAGGCAAGCTCATCTCTGTAAGAATACCTGGTGTCAGGGTGAGCTGGGAAGTAGGCTGAGAACATAGGCCCAGGCTTCAGGCACAGCCAAAAAAATGCCTGAGTTTGAAAGAGTCACTTTTTTCCTCTGCAGTTGAAGAAGCAGGCACCCTGCTGTTTCTGAATAGCATAGTTAATTCTAGACGAGTTAATAACTACGTCTAGAAGTTACAGTGTTTCAAAGATTTATCTCTTTATTTTTCCTGGGTTCCACAGTTTAGAAGTGGATGAGAATTTCCCTCTTTGTATCCTTGTTCCTAGTTAACTGGTCACAGTGGGATCAAGCCCAATTTGAAGCTGAAGTTGAATGCAAAGCTTCGGTTAGGCAGGTAAGGAACAGTGTCACTTTCTGTTGGGCAGTAGTGATCAAAGCCATGGTTCCAGGGGATTAGAGGGCTGCTGAGTTGATAGACAATGGAGTGGTAGAGATATAAATGGAGAGGTAGAGAAGTGGGGAAAAGACTTATGGGTAAGGCAAATTGGAATGAAAAAGCCTAGTCAGGAGAACAGGACCTTCCACCACAGACTAAAATGTTACTTTTTTTATGCAATTGTAGATGAGTGGATAAAAATAGTTGTGGTACATTTACACAATGGAATACTACTCTGCCATAAAAAGAAGAAAAGTTTACCTTTTGTTACAGCCTGGATGGACCTGGAGATTATTCTACTAAGTGAAATAGCCAGTCAGAGAGAGGCAAATCTATGTGATCTCACTTATATGTGGCATCTAAAAGGCAAAATAACCTACCAAAAAATAGAAATACACTCAGAGATACAGAGAATAGACTGACAGCTGTCAGATGTGATGAGTGTTGAGTGGTGGGTGAAAACGGTGAAGGTGTTAAAGCCAAAAAAAAAACCCCCTCACAGACACAGACACCAGTATGGTGATTACCAGAGGGAAAGTGTTGTAGGGGAGGTAGAAGAGGGTAAAGGTGGATAAATGGTGGTGAAAGGAAGCTTCACTTGGTGTGATGAACACACAATACAATATACAGGTGATATATTATGGAGCTGTACGTTTGAAACCTAAATAATTTTGTTAACCAATGTCACTCAACAAATTGAATAAAATTTTTTATTTATTTTTTATTTTTTAAAATAATTTTTTAATTTAATTCTTGTTCAAGTTCAGCTTTCTGTCTTATATTCCCAACCCTGCCCGCCCCCTACCCCATCCTCCTCACCTCCCTCCCATTTCCGCCCCCAACGCTTAGTTATTGTCCATGTGTCCTTTATATTTGTTCATGTGAGTCCATCCCCTTTTCCCCTGTGATTCTCTCCCCTCTGGACCCTGTCAGCACATTCTGTATTTCAGTGTCTTTGGTTACATTTTGCTTGCTCGTTTGTTTTGTTGTTTAGATTCCTGTTAGTGGTGAGGTCATATGGTATTCGTCTTTCACCGCCTGGCTTATTTCCATAAGCATAATGCTTTCCAGTTCCATCCATGATGTTGCAAAGGGTAATAGTTCCTTCTTCCTTTCTGCAGCATAGAATTCCATTGTGTAAATGTACCATAGTTTTCTGATCCAGTCATTTACCGATGGGCATCTAGGCTGCTTCCAACTCTTGGCTATCGTAAATTGTGCTGCTATGAACATCGGGGTGCATAGGTTCTTTTGGATTGGTGTTTCAGGGTTCTTAGGATATACTCCCAAGAGTGGAATTGCTGGGTCAAAAGGTACGTTCATTTTTAGTTTTCTTAGAAAATTCCATACTGTTTTCCATAGTGGTTGTACCAGTCTGCAATCCCACCAACAGTGAACTAGAGTCCCCTTTTCCCCACAACCTCTCCAGCACTTGTTGTTTGTTTCTTTGTTTATGATAGCCAATCTGACTGGTGTTAAGTGGTATCTCATTGCGGTTTTAATTTGCATCTCTCTGATAGCTAGTGATATCGAGCATCTTTTCATGTGTCTCTGGATTCTCTGTATGTCCTCCTTGGAGAAATGTCTGTTCAAGTCCTCTGCCCATTTTTTGATTGGGTTGCTTGTCTTCTTTGAGTGGAGCCGAATGAGTTCTTTGTATATTTTGGAGATTAAACCCTTATCTGAGGTATCATTGGCAAATATGTTTTCCCAAGCTGTTGCTTCTCTTTGTATCTTGATACTGTTTTCCTTAGCCATGCAGAAGCTTTTAATTTTGATGAGATCCCATTTGTTTATTCTTTCCTTTATGTTCCTTGCTCTAGGGGACGTATCAGTAAAAATATTGCTGCGTGGAATATCTGAGATTTTCTTGCCAAGGCTCTCCTCTAGGGTTTTAATGGTTTCACGGCTTATATTTAAGTCTTTTATCCACCTTGAATTTATTTTGGTGTATGGTGTAAGTTGGTGCTCAAGTTTCATTTTTTTGCATGTAGCTGTCCAGTTCTCCCAACACCATTTGTTGAAAAGGCTGTCTTTACTCCATTTTATGTTATTGCCCCCTTTGTCGAATATTAATTGACTGTAGAGAGTTGGGTTTATTTCTGGGCTCTCTGTTCTATTCCATTGGTCTATGTGCCTGTTTTTGTGCCAGTACCAGGCTGTTTTGATTACAGTGGCCTTGTAATACAGTTTGATATCAGGTATTGTGATCCCTCCTACTTTGTTCTTCTTTCTCAAAATTGCAGCAGCTATTCGGGGTCTTTTCTGGTTCCATATAAATTTTTGAAGTGTTTGTTCTATGTCTGTGAAATACGCCATTGGTACTTTAATAGGTATTGCATTGAATCTGTAAATTGCTTTGGGTAGTATGGACATTTTGATGATGTTAATTCTTCCAATCCATGAACACGGTATATGTTTCCATTTATTTGTGTCTTCCTTGATTTCTTTCTTCAGTGTTGTGTAGTTTTCTGCATACAGGTCTTTTACCTCCTTGGTTAGGTTTATTCCCAGATATTTTATTTTTCTTTTTGCTATATCGAATGGGATTTTTTTCCTGATTTCTGCTTCTGCTGCTTCATTGTTGGTATACAAAAATGCCTTTGATTTCTGGATATTAACTTTGTATCCCGCTGTTATGCCAAATTCATTTATTAGTTCCAGCAGTTTTTTGGTAGAGGCTATAGGGTTTTCCATGTACACTATCATGTCATCTGCAAACAATGCCAGTTTTGTTTCCTCCTTTCCGATTTGGATGCCTTTTATTTCCTTTTCTTGTCTGATCGCTGCAGCTAGAACTTCTAATACTATATTGAATAGAAGTGGTGAAAGTGGGCAACCTTGTCTTGTACCTGATCTTAGTGGAAAAGCTTTTAGTTTTTGCCCATTGAGTATGATGTTGGCTGTAGGTCTTTCATATATGGCCTTTATTATATTGAGGAATGTTCCCTCTATTCCCACCTTGCTGAGTACCTTTATCATAAATGGGTGTTGTACCTTATCAAAAGCTTTTTCCGCATCTATTGATATGACCATGTGGTTTTTGTCTTTGCTTTTGTTTATTTCGTGTATTACATTTATTGATTTGCGTATATTGAACCATCCTTGCATCCCCGGGATGAATCCCACTTGGTCGTGGTGTATGATCTTTTTGATGTATTGTTGGATGCGATTTGCCAATATTTTGTTGAGGATTTTAGCATCTATGTTCATCAGTGATATTGGTCTGTAATTTTCTTTCTTTGTTGTGTCTCTATCTGGCTTTGGGATTAGGGTGATGCTGGCTTCATAGAAAGAGTTGGGGAGTTTTCCCTCCTTTTGGATTTTTTGGAATAGTCTGTGAAGAATAGGGGTTAGCTCTTCCTTAAAAGCTTTGTAGAATTCTCCTGTGAAACCATCTGGCCCAGGGCTTTTGTGTGATGGGAGTTTTTTGATTACTTCTTCAATTTCATTTGCTGTTATTGGCCTGTTCAGGTTTTCTGCTTCTTTTTCATTGAGTTTTGGAAGATTATATTTTTCTAGAAATTTGTCCATTTCACCCAGGTTTTCAAATTTCTTGGCATACAGTTCCGCATAGTAATTTCTTACAATCCTTTCTATTTCTGTGGTATCAGTTGTAATCTCTCCTCTTTCATTTCTGATTGTGTTTATTTGTGTCCTCTCTCTTCTTTTCTTGATGAGCCTACTTAAAGGTTTGTCTATTTTGTTTATCTTTTCAAAAAACCAACTCCTGGATTCATTGATCTTTAGAATTGTGCTTTTAGTCTCTATGTCATTTAATTCTGCTCTGATCTTGGTTATTTCCTTCCTTCTACTTGCTCTGGTCTGTCTTTGTTGTTGTTCCTCGAGTTCTTGCAGGCGTCCGGTTAGGTTGTTTGTTTGAAATGTTCCTATCCTCTTTAGGTGAGCCTGTATTGTTATGACCTTCCCTCTCAGGACGGCCTTCACTGTGTCCCATAAGTTTTGGGTTGTTGTGAGTTCATTTTCATTAGTTTCAAGAAGTTTTTTGATTTCCTCCCTAATTTCAATCTTGACCCATTCGTTGTTTAATAGCATACCATTCAATCTCCATGCTTTTGGGTGTTTAGGGTTTTTTCCTGTGGGGTTGGTTTCTAATTTCAGTCCCTTGTTATCAGAGAAGATGCTTGGTATGATTTCTATCTTCCTGAAGTTGTTGAGACTTGTTTTGTGTCCTATCATGTGATCTATCTTTGAAAATGTTCCATGTGCACTTGAAAATAATGTGTATTTAGCTTCTTTTGGATGGATGGCTCTATATATATCAATTAGGTCCATTTCTTCTAGAGTGACATTTAATGCTGCTATATCTTTGTTGATATTTTGTTTGGAAGATCTGTCCATTTTAGACAGTGCGGTGTTAAAATCCCCTACTATAATTGTGTTGCTGTCAATATCTTTCTTGAGGTCCTCTAGGATTTTCTTTATGTATTTGGGTGCTCCTGTATTGGGTGCATATATATTTATGATGTTAATGTCTTCTTGGTGGGTTCTTCCCTTGAGTATTATGAAGTGACATTCTGGGTCTCTCTTTATGGCCCTGTTTTTGAAGTCTATTTTGTCTGATATGAGAATTGCTGTCCTGGCTTTTTTTTCTTGTCCATTTGCTTGGAAAATTTGTTTCCATCCTTTCACTTTCAGTCTGTGGTGGTCTTTTGACCTGATGTGGGTCTCTGGTAGGCAGCATATGTGTGGATCATGCTTTCTTAACCATTCAGCTATTCTATGTCTCTTAATTGGTGCATTTAATCCATTTACGTTTAAGGTTACCATTGAAAGGAACTTATTCATTGCCATTTATGTACCTGTGTTCCTCTCTGTCTCTCTCTTTTCCTTCCTTTCCTTAAAGCAGCCCTTTTAGTAATTCTTGTAGAGCTGGTTTTGTGGAGGCGTATTCTTTTAGACTTCTTTTGTCTTGGAAGTTCTTTATTTGGCCTTCTATCTTGATTGAAAGCCTTGCTGGATAAAGCAGTCTTGGTTGTAGGCCTCTGTTTCTCATTACTTGGAATATTTCCTGCCATTCTTTTCTTGCTTGGAATGTTTCCGTTGAGAAGTCATTAGCCAACCTTATTGGGAACCCCTTGTATGTTACTTCCTTTTTCTCCCTTGTTGCCTTTAGGATTCTCTCTTTGTCCTGGAGTTTTGCCATTTCAATGATGATGTGTCTTGCAGTAGGCCTCTTTGGTTTCCACCTGCCTGGGACTCTCTGCGATTCCTGGATCCGTGTGACTTTCTCTCTCCTCATCTTAGGAAAATTTTCTGTTATTACTCTTTCAAGTAGGTTTTCTATCCCTTGTTCTTTTTCCCCTTCTGATATTCCTATTATTTGGATATTATTACATTTCATATTGTCTTGCATTTCTCTTAGCCTCTCCTCATTTTTTCTGATTCTCTTTTTCATTACCTCGTGCATCTGGGAGATTCTTTCCACCCTGTCTTCGAGCTCACTTATGCGGTCCTCCGCCTCATCAATCCTACTCTTCATACCTTCTACTGTGTTCTTCAGTTCAGAAATTGTATTTTTCATTTCCTCTTGGCCTTTGCTGATGGTTTCTATTTCCTTTTTCATACTGGTATAGTTTGCAGAGAGTTCATTGTAGCTCCCCTCTAGTTTCTGGTAGCTCGTTTTAAGCTCTTTGAATTTCCTTATAACCAGTGCTTTGAATGAGGTCTGACATGAGGGCGCGCACTCCCAGCCAGGCTTTCCTGTTCTTGCAGGCATGGGTGGGGACCTTTACCTGTGCTGTGGCTGAACACACAGGGCAACTCACAATTCTCCCAACCAATAGCAACAGCCTGACTCCCTGTGTTTCCCTGTCTGCGCTGGCTGAGTAGGGATGGAGCTGGCGACTGGCTCTCTTCCAGGGGCCCAGCCAGCAGCCAGAGACTCCCCGAGACTGTTCGAGAACCGGTGCAGGTCCCACACCACAGGGATGGCCAGGGAGACTCTCAATTCCCCAAGCTGAGGGTCGGCGACTCCTCCCTGCCGGAAAAGCACGGGCGACTGGCGGTTCCCCAAGTAGAGGGCCTGCTCGAGGGCCCTGGAGGGCTGGGACACCACGGGCGAAGGGCGAAGGGCGAAGGGCGAAGGGCGGCCGGTTTAGCCGGGCCAGTGCAGGCCCCTCGGGCTGGGAAGGCAAGCACCACGGGCAGCCAGTCAAGTCGAAGGCCAATGCTTGACTCCCAGTGCCTCCTAGTCTGCACCAGCTGAGCAGGGATGGAGTTGGTCTGTGCCGGCTGAGTAGGGATGGAGCTAGCAACTGACCCACTTCTGGAGGCCCTGCCAGCAGCCCGAGACTCTCCGGGACTGCTCGAGGGCAGACACAGGCCCCTTGAAGCAGGGAATGCTCTGGCAACTCTCAGTTCTCCCAAGCCAGCAATCTGACTCCACGGGTTATCAGAGATTTCTGGTTTGCTTCCGAATGCTCACTCCTCTCTCTGCCACTACTGGCAGACGGATCTCTTATTGTGTTTTCCAATCTGTGCCCTGCCAGATGGGGGTGGTGCCAGTGACCAGTTCTCTCCCAGAGACAGTGTTGCCCACCCTCAGCTCTCAGAGACCTGGACGGCTGGCCAGGGCCCTGGCAGGGGGCCCACCACTGCCTCTGCGCTGCTCCCTCGTACCTTGTTGATCTGCGGTCCTCTCCTCTCCTCAACTTCTGGTCATTCAGGGTCCGCTACACTCTCTGGAGTCCTGCCTTCTTATATGCTGGGTCCCAGTTTGGTATCTGCTGTGCTCTTCCGCAGATCAGCCAGGTCCTTCTCCGGTGCGTGGAGAGAATTGAAATCCTTTGTCCTACCTCGCCGCCATCTTCCTCAATCGAATAAAATTTTTTAAAAGTATGTGAGAATGTGATCTAATTTTTCTCTTTTTGATTGTTCTTGAATTTTTATAATAAACATTTTGTTTTATAATGAAAATTAAGAGTTATGATAAAAAGAGGATCCTATATAATTTATAAGGATCCTTTTCAGCTCTACACTTCAATGAAACAGCTATATTATAAATAGAAAACAGAATGCTATAGATATTTTGTAACCATAACTTTAAATAAATGAGTACTCAGAGAGTTAAAGTGAAAAAAAAACTCAACTGTGACGGGAGTGTTTATGTGATGGAGTTTAAGAAAGACAGACTCAGAAGCATTGGGCGTTTGCAAAATTTGTTTCTGAATCCTTAATGAAAGGAAGCCCTGTATCAGTGGTGTTAGCCAAGACTTGATATTTGGCTGTGTGCTAGTTTTCACATGACATTGAATTTCAGAGGGTTCAGGCTGACCAAGAGAGGCTAGGAAACAGGATGCTGAGCAAAAAGTGAGATCCAGCCTATAGCACAGGTGTAGGCAGGCCAACTGTTCAAATCCAGACAGATCAGCTAGCACAGCTAAGTGCAGGTAGGTATAAGTTCATTTTAGCCATCCTTTCATATATCCATTCTTTTTAACTTCAGTGTTCTTGGTTTCTGATTGAACTACAGTGATCCTTGTTTTAATTCTATCACACTTGACCAGCACATGCAGCCAGAAACACGTCAGAGGCATATAGGTGAATCAAGTTTCTGATCTAGGCAGGAACAAAGGTGCTAGGATTATCACGATGTTTGGCTCAGTACCTTCCCCTTCCATAGCATTTCCTATTGACTGTGAGCAATTTAAAAACAGGAGGTTAAGAGGGCAAGAATAGTATGGGAAATGTAGAAGCTAAAAAACCTATGACACATGAACATGAACTAAAGGGGGAGAATATGGGTGGGAGGGGGTGTGCAGGGTGGAGAGGAATGAAGGGGAGAAATGGGGCAACTATAATAGCATAATCAATAAAATATATTAAAAAACAGGAGGATAAGAGAAGCACGGATGACTTAAGTGTTTAAAAACAACTATAATAGCACAATTAATAAAATATATTTTAAAAAATAAAAATTTCCAAAATTAAAAAAACTGCATATAAACTAATCAGGACTTCAGAGTACTAAGCACAAATTCTTTCTTGTAACTTATGATACTCACACTTTAAAATGACTATTAAGAGCAGCCTTACCAAGAGAAGGGTTTTACAGTGTGAACCCTGCACAAGGGTGTCTAGCCAAAGAGGTACAAGTGGGGATTGAAATTCAGTTTGTACAGCATGTCCTTGAATAACATCATTTCATTCGGTGTCACGTTGCTATAACATGGATGAGATATTTTAGGAAATTAACTCTTGTTTATATTAATTAGCCTATGGTAAAATTGATTCCTTTGTCTTTTGTTTCACTTAGAGTCACAGAGCCTATCAACAACACTAAGTGTGGACCTACTGTATTTATTCTGTTTGTTAAACGTACCTGAGGAGAGAAACTAAAATTTGTCCACTCAGAATGGATTCCTTTTTCTAATTTGTCTATAGAAGCCGTAGATACTAGTCTTGGTGCAGGTTAATAACCATTGGGTGGGTCGAACTCCTTTCAGATCTGATAAGAATGGAATATTGTAAAAAGTACTATTTTATATTAAATAAACCACAATTTCAATGTTGATAGAATTAACAAAAATAATGTGGCCCTGGTCAGATAGTTCACTTGGTTAGAGTGTCCTCCCAATATGCCAAGGTTATGTGTTCCGTCTCTGGTCAAGGCACATACAAGAAGCATCAAATGGATGCATAAATAAGTGGAATAGCAAATCTCACTCTGTGTCTCTCTCTCTGTTTCTCTCAAATCAATAAATAATAAAAATCGCTATTCAACATGCCCAGCAAATAATCAAAGAGCAGCAGGCTCTCAACTGCAAATTTCCTGCTAAAAAGCTACTGTTAGACATGGAAAATGGATTCATGTGGAAAAGTAAATTAAAAAGAAAATTGCCCTGGCTGATGTGGCTCAGTGGATTGAGTGCTGCCTTGCACACTGAAAGGTTACTGGTTCGATTCCCAGTCAGAGCGCATGCCTGGGTTGTGGACCAGGTTCCCAGTTGGGGGTGTGTGAGAGGCAACTGATGTATCTCTCTTACATCATGTTTCTCTCCCTCACTTTCCCTTTCTTTAAAAATAAATGAACAAAATCTTTTAAAAAATTGACAGAAGCAAGTTGCTTTAATGTTATTTCTACAAAGGAAAAATCTCATGAAGCATTTCTCTTGCACCTGTATAAAGTATATTTTAATGGAAATAATGCAGAAGTATAGCTAGAACTCTAAAACCTAAATACCAACTAAGTGTTTCAAATATATTTTGAAAAATTTCTGCTATGGTTTATATTATTAAATAGTAAAAGTAATAACACTGAAATTTACAACCATCCAATATAACAGGCCTAGATATAGAATAAATATAGTTCAATATAAAACCCACCCTTTAAAGCATATGTTAAATATTAGTTGTAGATGTATTAGTCACTTTTCATGAGCAAAATAATTTTGTTGACTGCATGCACTTAATGTGATGTATATTTTTTCCTGTATTTATTTTCTCTTTTTTAAAGAGTGAGATAGCACTGAGGTCCTTAAATGGAAACTTACCATGCCACTCAGCTGTATTCACATTTCTAGTGAAGAAGCTTATTTAACAATTTCTTAGAAGATGTCTCTTGGGTTCAGCTGCAGGCAGGAAATGATGTATAATTAGCACTTTTATGTGGCATTAACAAACAATCTTGTTAGTTCATTACTTTTTAATATTTTCATCAGTCTTCCGAAAGCAGATTAAGAGCAACTGTAATTTCCATATGCAAGATTCGTTAACTACAAAGCTCAGAAAATGTTTACTTTAATCAAAACCATGCCACAATACTGTATAATGAATTTCTTTTCTCTCCACATTCCTTTTCAGTCTATTCAGACTTTCAAAAACAAAGGTTTTGGAAAATAATATTTTAAATGAAATAGACATTTTCATTTGTTCTATCATGCTCACTAATAAAATGCACCCAAAATTAATATTTTGTTTTTAACTGATCCACATGAAAAATATCTGTGATCTCTTAGATTTTCAATGAAAGGATGTTATGGTTAATACATTTTAAAGTAACATTTGTTTCATTTGTAAGTCCTGGCTTTGAGAAACTCATAGTAAAAAATGATGATTACAACTATGGGGAATAGCTGCAAAGTAATATTAAATATTATACTTATAAAAATTTTTAATCTTTCTGAATCAAAGCTAGACTGATACTACTTGAGTTGCATTTTCCACACCCACTTGTTACATATTACAGGCATTTTCAATCTGCTTTAGGTATATTAGAGGAACCTGGTTAAAATCATGGATGCATTTGAAGATTGCTGGGGCCAGAGGGTTGTGAAAAGAGGAAGAAGAGAACACAGTGAGGTAGAAAAGGTAAGTGGGTCCAGGCAATGCAGAGACTTGTGGCCTTTTGGGGCTTGGATTTTATCCTGGGGGCAATTGCAAAGGCACACGTGGAGGAACAGCACCGCTTCCTTGACTACTTAGAACCAGGCATGAGTGATGTCTCTGTGAGTGCAGAGTGAAGTCATTTGATGGTATAAACCTTCTTCCTGGCCTCCGTATACAACCTACAGGAAAATACTGTACAGTGCTGCATTAGACGCTGCTCCCTGTACCTAAATATTAAAGTATTCAATTATTTTTATTTGAAATAGATCATCAAATACATATATTTCTGAAATTAGATACACCAGTACTATTTTTTGTTCCACTACAAACATTAAGGACAAAGTCTTTTGAAAAACTCACTTATTTTTCCTCTGAAATCGGACACTAAAAATACAAAACCCTTTTCCTTTAATTTGTGACTGAATACTGAAACCCAGGGAGATTCTCCAGATCCAGAATCAGAGATATCTACTGTTCAGGCAGAATGTTTACCCATTCTTTATTAGATTGTTTGGCTACTAACACAGTTTTTTTTATTGTTGTTAGGGGCTGTGGAATGTTTTATCCTAATATTCAAAAGTGTATTTCTTACATAGAATTCTTTCTTTTTAAAAATTTTGTTATTCTATTACAGTTGTCCCAATTTTTTCCCCTTTGTTCTCCTTTGCCATCCCACACTCTGCTCCCACAGTCAATCCCCACAATGTTGTCCATGTGCATGGGTCATTCATGCATGTTCTTTATTTAATCCTTTCCCCTTCTTTCCACCAGTATCTCCTTCCTTCTCCTCTCTGCTCACTGTCAGTCTGGTCCATGTTTCCATGCCTCTGGTTTTATTTGGCTCATTCATTTTGTTCATTAGATTCCTCTTATAGGTGAGATCATATGGTATCTGTCTTTTACTGCCTGGATTATTTCTCTTCCCATAATGCTCTCCAGATCCATCCATGCTGTTACCAAAGACAGGAGCTCCTTCTTTCTGCTGCATAGTATTTCATTGTGTAAATGTACCACAGTTGTTTAAATCACTAATCTGCTGATGAACCCTTAGGCTGTTTATAGCACTGGGCTATTGTAAGTAGCGCTGTTATAAACATTGAGGTGCATAGGTTTTTTTGGATTGGTGTTTCAGGATTCTTAGAGTATACTCCTAGACGTGGAATTGCCATGTCAAAAGGCAGTTCCATTTTCAGGTTTTTGAGGAAATTCCATACTGTTGTCCACAGTGGCTGCACCAGTCTGCATTCCTATCAACAGAGCACGAAGGTTCCCTTTTCTCCACATCCTCACCAGCACTTGTTGTTTGTTGATTTATTAATGATGGCCATTCTGACAGGTGTGGGGTGATATCTCATTGTGGTTTTAATTTGCATTTCTCTGATGGCTAGTGATGTTTAGAATTTTTTCATATGTCTATGGGCCCTCTGTATGTCCTCCTTGGAGACATGTCTAATCAGATCCTTTGCCCATTTTTTAATCAGATTGTTTGTTGTCCTGTTGTTGAGTCATATGAATATTTTACATATTTTGGAGATTAAACCCTTGTCCAGTGTATCATTGGCAAATATGTTCTCCTTACGGTTGCTCTCCTTTTCATTTTGATGATGGTTGCTTTGGCCGTGCAGAAACTTTTTAATTTGATGAAGTCTCATTTGTTTATTTTTTCCTTATTTTCCTTTCTGTAGGGGATATATCAGTGAAAATATTGCTATGTGGGATATCTGAAATTTTAGTTCCTGTTTTTCCATAAGACTTCTATGGTGTCATGACTCGTATTTAAGTCTTTTACCCATTTTGTGTTTATTCTGTTGTATGGTGTAAGTTAGTGATTTAGTTCCATTTTTTTTTTGCATGTAGGAGTCCAGTTCTCCCAATACCATTTATTGTAAGCACTTCTGTGAGCATCCTGATTACCAGTGTTTTGAACTCTGTATCTGATAGGTTGGCTATCTCTTCATTGTTTAGTGCTATTTTTGGAGTTTTGATCTCTTCTTTCATTTGGGCCATATTTCTTTGACTTGGCATACATGTTATGTGTTAAGGGGTAGACCCTTAAGTATTTGTCAGGGTTGGGCAACCCACATCACTACATTGTGTCAATGTATGTGGAGATGGGGTCAGAGAGGGAACAATGCTGCTTGCTTGGCTCTTGCCTGATTTTAGTCACTTCTCTGCTATCCATGAGCAAATGGGGTCCTTCTGGTGTTGATTCTTGGGTGGGTGGATTTGTGTACATTCTAGGACCCTGTGGGTCTCTGCAAAAAACTCTCCTATGAGGCGAGGAGTTTCTCCATTTACCTCAACCCCACAGGATTTTACAGCCAGGGGTTTTGAGGCTTTCTTTTCCCGCACTGGAACTGTGGGTGGTGCAGGCTGTCTCACTCCCCAGTTGATTCTCCTAGTTTATCTGCATGCAGATGGGAGACCACCTGGGCTCTCAGCTGCCTCCTTGGCACATGTCCTCTCCACCCTGGCTGATTGTCTCTGTCCCTCCTACTGGTCTGAATGAATATTTCTTCTTTAACTACTTGGTTGTCGGACTTCCACACTGTTCGATTTCCTGGCAGTTCTGGTTATTTTTTTGTTTTTAAATTTGTTGTTGTCCTTCTTTTCGTTGTGTAGGAGAAAGTGTATCTACCTATGTCTCCATCTTGGCTGGAGGCTGATTTTAATTTTCTTGAACTTGTTGAGGATTTTTTTATGTCCTACCATGTGGTTTTCATTTAAAATATTATGTGTGTATGAAAGAATGTATATTTTCTTTCTTTGTGGTGAGATGTTTTGTATATATCAATTAAATCCAGTTTATGTAGAGTTCATTGAATACCACAAGATCCTGGTTGATTCTTTGTTTGGAAGATCTATCTATTGTGGACAGTGGGATATTAAAATCCCATATGATAAAGGTGGCAAACACAAGGCCCGAGGGCCAAATCGGGCCCTCCACCTTGTTTTATCCAACTTGGTACCTTGTTCCTACGTGGCAGCAGTGCCAAGCTCCTTGCTCCTAGTTAAGGAATAGTTGCATTTACACAGTCCTAAAATTATGTTTGGCCCTTTGAAGGCAACTGCGAGGCTGATGTGGCCCTCAGTGAAAATGAGTTTGACACCCCTGCTGCAACGACTATGTTGCTGTTGATGACTTTCTTGAAGTCCTCCAACATTTCCCCATATATTTATGTGATCCTATATTGGATGCAGATATGTTTATGTGGGTTATGTCCTCTCGTTGGAGTACTCCCTTAAGTATTATATATTAACCTTCTTTGTCTCTTTTATGGCCTTTATTTTGAAGTCTATCTTGTCTGATATAAATATTGCTACGTCAGCTTTCTTTTTGATGTCCATTTGCTTGGAATATTTTTTCCCTCCCTTCACTTTCAGTCTGCATAGATATTTTGTTCTGAGCTGGATTTTTTCTAAACAGCATATATGTTGGTTGTGTTTTCTTATCCATTCAGCTACCTTATGTGTTTTGATTGGAACATTTAATCCATTTACATATAAGATTATTGTTAATAAGTACTTATTCATTGCCATTTTTCTATTTTGTACTTGTGTTTCTCTCTCTCTTTTTCTTCATTTTCTTAAATGCTGGTTTGTTGGTGATGTACTCTTTTAGCCATATTTTGCCAAGAAAGCTCCTTATTTTCCCCTTCCATTCTAAATGAGAGCCTTGCTGGATAGAGTAGTAGTCTTGGATATAGATCCTTTTCATTGCCTGGAATATTTTGTGCTAATCCCTTCTGGTTTATAGTGTTTCTGTTGAGAAATCAGCTGCTAGCCTTATTGAAGGTCCCTTGTATATTACTAGCTGTTTCTACCTTGATGCCTTTAAGATTCTCTCATTGACTTTAAATTTTAATTATGATATGTCAATACACAGAAGTAGACCTCTTTGGGTTTATGTTCACTGGGACCCTCTGAGCTTCCTGGACTTGCATGCCTTTTTTCCTCACCAAGTTAGAGACATTTTCTGTCATTACTTTTCAAACAGATTTCGTATTCCTTGTTCCTTTTCTTCTTCTGATATCCTTAAGGAATGAGTATTTTTATGTTTCATGTTGTCCTGCAGCTCCCTTAAACTACCTTCTTTCTTTTATAGTCTTTTTTCATTTGTTGCTCTTTCATTTTTTTCCACCTTGTCTTCTGGCTCGCTGATTTGAAACTTTGCTTCATCTAGCCTGTTTTTAATTGCTTCTAGGGTATTCTTCATTTCAGATATTGTACTTTTCATTTCCATCTGGCTCTTTTCCATAGTTTCTATGTCTGTTTCCATGGTGATGTAGTTCACAGTAAGTTCCTTGTAGCTTCTGTAGAGTTCCTTGTAGTTCTTATTGAGTTCTTTGAACATCCTTATAACCATTATTTTAAACTCTATGTATGATGGATTGCTTGCCTTAATTTCACTTAGCACTCTTTCTAGGAATACCTCCTTTCTTTTGATTGGGGGTTGTTTCTTTGTCTCCCCAATTTAGGTGATTATTTTTGTTTGTTTCTGCATATTAGATTGATCTGCTTTGGCTCCCTGTCTTCATGGGGTGGCCTTCTGTGTAGGAGACCTGTGGGACTCAATGGTTCAGTCTCCTTGATCTACTGATTTGGATAGTCTGATGATATCCTTTATGCAACTTACCTGGGCTCTCTTTTAATTGAGTTTTTGTTGTTTTGGGGTCATTCTTTGGTGGGTGCTTCCCTCTGGCTTGCTGAAAATCAGACCATCCACCATGTCTTGTATGCTATTGTGTGGGTGCTGCCACACAGTATAAAGCATCCTCTGTATTCATTGGCTTTAAAATTCATTTCAGCTGAGATTATACTGATTGTTCAGGTCACTTGTCAGAAGATCAGAGAAAAATCAATGCTGGGGGTACAAGCAAATAGGCCTCCATGTACTTGGTGGCCATCTTCCCTGCATCTACTAACACAGTCTTGATTTTTGTTGAGTTTATTGTAAACAGAAACACCTGGGTCTTATTTAATTTGAAGATGCTGTAAAGCTAAATTTTCTTTGTTCTAATTAATGTATCTGATTCTCCAACATTACACACAGGGATTTGTCTAACATTTCTCTCATTAAATTTTCTTTTGTTGATTTAAGGCATTTATAAAAGTTTATGCTATTAAAAAAGTTTACTTCAAGATAGTAACATTTTCTTTAATCTGCATGTGAAGTAATGACATGTAGATTTGAAGTATTTTCATGACAATCCTTGAGAGCAGGAAATGTTTATTTGTTTAATACAAAGTCCTGAGGCATTATGTTAGAGACCTTCCTCAATTAATCAATATTGTGAGTATCTGGCCATTTAACCAGCTACGAATGCATTTATCTGTACAATAAGTTATTCTATTTCCCCCAGAAGCAATGCAATGAAATATTTTTCAAAGACTTTTACTAATCAATGCATACTATGCATATGGCATTTTCCCTTTAAATAGATCACATTTAAATTTTTACTCAGAATAATGATTAATATCATCTAGAGTGAAAACAAAACCTTTATTTTTATGCAATTATTTTCTTAAGCTACATACATTCCTGAACATTATAGGGGACAGGAAAGTACATATGTTGAAAGTGAAATATTAATTAGTAAGGTTTAATGTGAGCAGAAAATAGGCATGCATATAACATATTAGACACCTAGAAATGAAGTAGACCAAATATCTTATTTGATTTTCCAGTAATATAATGTTCACACAGATTGCTCAGACTTCTTAACTCATATGCCAGGGCTATATTACCTTGGAACTCACATATAGAGAGCAGGATGACAGCTAGTGGGAGAAGGTTAGGGGATGGAGGGGTTGAGTGAAAGGAAAAGGGATTAATGGACATGAACAACAGTGTGTTTATTGTTGTGGAGGGAGTATAAGAGGAGTAATTGGTAATGAAAAATACAATAAAAATTTAAATGAAAGAAAGAACAACTTCATATTTTTCATGAAAACTACAGTGGCATTATTATGTAGCAGAAAGCAATGATAATGTTCTATCTAAAAAGTAGGGCTATCTGAGAGGTTCGCTATTTCTTTGTCGCTTAGAGTTATCGGCTCTGGGGCTTTGACTTCTTCTTGAGCCATGTTTTGGACTGTTCGTGTCTGTTAAGTATGAGGAGCAGAGCCCTAGGTGTTCACCAGGGAGGGGCAACTCAGTCTCTGGGTTGTGATGCTGTATGTGGGGGTAGGGCCAAAGGAAAGCAATGGCGGTTCCCTTTGCCACCTCCCGCCACCAGGGCCGTGTGGTCCGGTCCGTCCCACTGTGCACAAATGTGTGACTGCGGTCAGCCCAATGCCTTGGGCACTCACTGGGTTCGCCCGCTGGGGCCTGCGTGGTCCGTCTCACCGCTCACTCCTCTGCTGGTCTATCGAAAGACCTACATCCAAGACTGCTTTATACAGCAAAGCTTTCATTTAGAATGGAAGGACAGATAAAGTGCTTCTCAGATAAGATCAAATTCAAGGAGTTCATCATCACCAAGCCCTTGTTATATGAAATGTTAAAGGGACTTATCTAAGAAAAAGAAGATAAAAATATGAACAGTGAAAGGACAGCAAACTCACAGTTATTAACAACCACACCTAAAACAGAAGCAAACCAAGAGGACAGCTAGATCAGGAGTGGAACCATAGAAATGAAGATCACATGGAGGGTTAGCCACAGGGGAGTGGGAGGAGGAGAAGGGGGAAGAAGGTACAGAAAATAAGTAGCATAGATGGTAGGTAGAAAATAAATAGGGGGGAGGGCAAGAATAGTAGGGGAAATATAAAATCTAAAGAAGTTGAGACACGTGTTCATAATCTAAATGGGGGAATGGTGGAGGAGGGGGTGTGCAGGTGGAGGGGAATGAAGGGGGGAATAGAACAACTGTAATGGTATAATCAATAAAATATACTTAAAAAAAGAAAAAAGTAGGGCTAATATTTGCATCATTCATTTTTGGATTTTAAACGTTATGCTTGGGGAAGTTGCAGGTTTTAAAATGTCACAGCTGAGCTCTGGCTGGTGTAGCTCAGTGGATTGAGCGCGGGCCTGTGAACCAGATGATCACGATTCAATTCCCAGTCAGGGCACATGCCTGGGTTGCAGGCCAGTTCCCAGCAGGGGCCAGTTCCCAGCAGGGGATGCACGAGAAGTGACTATACATTGATGTTTCTCTTCCTCTCTCCTTCCCTTCCCCTCTAAAGATAAATAAATAAAATATTTTTTAAAAACTCACAGCTGATGATCATTTCATAAGGTATATAAATGTCTAATCCCTATGTTGTATACCTGAAACTATTATAATACTGTAGGTCAATGGTAATTGGAAAATTATAAATAAATAAATAAATACATACATACATAAATAAATAAATAAAGTTACACTTCAATTTCCATAGGAGTAAGTCAACTGATACTGGAGTTTAGGCAACTACCCAGTATGTAAACATATTGGATTCAGAAGATAATGCCTCTTGTTCTACTCTCTGAATTTTGTGAACATTCTTAAGAAAATCGTAATTAGAATAAGGGAGAATGAAATAGCACCAGTACAAAGATGAAGTACACCTTCTTTGACCTTCTTTCACCTCTGGTTCTTTTGTAAGTCTATTTTCTTCCGTTGTTTTTACTAGATGCTTGATTAAAATACAGTGTCTCTTCTGTCAGTCAGTTTTTCTCCTATCTATTCTTCCTTAAATATTCATGCTTGATACTTTGTCAGTGAACGAACATGATCACTCTCTATTCATGAGATATGGGGAGGAGTTGGGATGACATCTTTGCCGCTTAACTTTATCCCATTATGATAACAAATAAAATAAATATTTCTTAAAGCAATTTCCTCTATTGAAACAGAATGATTCCCAAGCTAAACATGCCCTCAGTTAATGACTGTCCACTGTCCCAAATCAGCTTATGGTATTTTCTTTCCTCTGCCTTTGTTTCCCCATTTCTTGCTATTTAAGTTATTATAGTCTTTCTTTGAGCAACATATTAATTGTTTATGATTACCCAGGACAGCTCCTTTGCTGAGTGTATAAAGGTATTGTTGCAATTTTCTAAATGTGCTAACACCCTCCACATTGTTCTCAGGGCTGCATCAGAGCGCATGACCATTGCTATCCAGAATTTGTGAGTTTTCTATTTTTTATCAGTAGCTGAACAACTCACCCCAGAATTTCTGAGAAAATTACATGTTTAATACTTTACAACTCTCATCCACCTGAGTGTGGAAATTATCAGAATTCAGTTTTCCAATCATCAATAACAAACTACTAAGTAGAGATTTGTCAACTTAAGTAAATGAGGGATTTTAACTGATAGGTGGATAATGCAAAGGAGATTATTTGCTTTTATTCTCTTCAATAGGATTTTAGAATTAAGAAGTGATTGTAGTTAGAATTATTAGTGTTATTTACAAAAGTACCTGTTGTTATCACATTATTGTGAAGAACTTATTCTAAATCAGGATAAACTGTGAAATTGCTGATTCATTCATTTGATAGACAACAATGGCAATTTTTATATGTCTGGATCTATTATTTTTTTCTTTTATATCTTACATTCTAAACTGAGATAGAATTTATATAACATAAAATTCACTATTTTAACCTGTTCCATCCAGTGATTTTTAATCCACAACATTGTGAATTAAAAAGTAACTATCATCACTAATACCAGAACATTTTCATTGCCCCCCAGAAGAAACCTCACGCCTATTAGCAGCCACTTTGCACTTTCATTCATCCTTGCATTTATTTTGAAACATTCTTGAGCACAGGAGATGGGGAAAGAAGTGGAAATAACTAGGGTACATGGAACTATTTGTTAAATGATGTGAGAAAATCAAACAGTGATGAGTTAAAATGATGACAAGCCAATCCCAATATATGGGTGTGGGCCAAAGTAGATTTACAATTGTGATTACACGAGACACAATCTATTCTTGCATTATTGTTTTTTAATTATTGTATAATCTATTTGTGTTACCACTGTAAACTTAATTTTGTCCCCCCTCTTTGCATGTAATCAAAGAAGAATTCTTGAAAATGACCTGCTCAGATAGGACATAGAAATACTGAGAGTTCTTTGTTTAGAGAAAGAATTTGCTAAAGTGAAATGTACATGGTATTTATAATCAGACATTTCTGAGTTCAAATTCCAGTTCCCATACTTACTAAGTATGTCACATTGCACAACTTACTTAATGTCTCAGAGGCTAAAAGTACTACTTGATAAAAATGAGTATATTACTACATTCAAAAGTTGTTGTAAAGGTTATAGAGTTTACAATAAAATGCTTAGTATGACTTTTGACATGCATAGTTGTACCCATAATGGTACTTAACAAGAAATGTTGTATGTATAATGGTAGCTAACAGCAATTACTCATACTGATCTTATTGGAAGGAAAACCTGACCCTGTTTTTATGTTATACATAAAAATAGGATAAATGCATCACCATCTCACCCACTGAGTCATGGTTTCTTCTCTCTAGCTCTACTGTGTAGTCTGGTAAATGTTTAAGAAGTGGGTCTGGGTTGGTGGGTGAGGAAGAAAGCTTTGATGTATAGCATTTCGTTATTCCTGCGCTCTAGGTACTACTACCATATCTTATTTCAAGTTATTGTTTTAAAAGTGGCTCATATATTCCTTGCAATTAAAAAATCAACTCTTTTATTTAGTTATGGTTTTATTTATTTATTAAAGTATTTTTATTGATTATGTTCTTACAGTTTTCCCAATCTCTCTTCCTTTAAATCCCCTCCACCCTGCCCCTCAACTCAGTTCATGTCCATGGGTTGTATATATATATATGTTCTTTGAGTCCTCTGATTCCTTTACCATTTTTATCTCTCCCCGTCTATTTTATGACTACTAATTATGCTTCTTCTTCCCTGTACCTTTTCACCCCTTCTCTCTTCCCCCTGCCTACTGACCTCCTTCTGTGTGATGTCCATTTATTTGATTCTATTCCTGTTATGGTTGTTTGCTTAGTTTTTGTTTTCATTGTTTGTCTTTTCTTTTTGGTTCATTTGTTGATAGTTGTGAGTTTGTTGTCATTTCACTGTTCATATTTTTGATCTTCCTTTTCTTAGATAAGTTCCTTTAACATTTCATATAATAAGGTATCAGTGTTCATGAACTCCTTTAACTTGACCTTATCTGAGAAGCACTTTATCTGCCCTTCCATTCTAAATGAAAGCTTTGCTGGATAGAATAATCTTGGATGTAGGTCCTTGCCTTTCATGACTTGGAATACTTCTTTCTAGCCCCTTCTTGCCTGCAAGTTCTCTTTTGAGAAATCATCTCACAGTTTGATGGGAACTCCTTTGTAGGTAACTGTCTCATTTTCTCTTGCTGCTTCTAGGATGCTCTCCTTCATTTTAATCTTGGCTAATATAATTATGATGTGCCATGGTGTGTTCCTCCTTGGGTCCAACTTCTTTGGGATTCCCTGGGCTTCCTGGACTTCCTGGAAGCCTATTTCCTTCACCAGATTGGGGGAGTTTTCCTTCATTATTTGTTCAAATAAGTTTTCAATTTCTTGCTGTTGTTCTTCTCCTTCTGGCACCCCTATAATTCGAATATTGGAATGTTTCAGGTTGTCATAGAGAGTCCTCAGCCTCTTTATTTATTTGGATTCTTGTTTCTTTTTTGTGATCCAGTTGAATGTTTATTTCTTCCTTCTGGTCAAATCATTGCTTTGAATCCCAGTTTCCTTCTTGTCACCGTTGGTTCCCTGAACATTTTGCTTGATTTCATTTTGGGTATTTTTCATTTGTTCTTTCATTTTTTGACCAAGCTCAATCAGTTCTGTGAGCATTTTGATTGTCAGGACTTTAAATTCTCCATCAGTTAGTTCTGAGGTTTTGCTGTGTTCTTTCATTTGGGCCACATTTCTTTGTCTTGGCTCACCTGGTAAGTTGTAAGGGCCAGGGCCTTAGGTATTCACCTAGGCATGGCAACCCTCTTTGCTGCACTGCCTGTGGGGAAGGGGCCAGTGAGGGGGCAATGCAGCTCACCTGCTCATCTCCAGAACACTTTCCAACAGACTCCCATGACAGAAGGGAAGTGTCTCCCACCATGGCAACCCCAGTCATAACCCCACAGTCAGCTCTGAGTCTCAGTTTTCCCCTTAAGTCAGTCCCTCTTGCACAGCTCCTCCAAGCTCAGCAGTCAGCCCCACCCCTCAGCCACCTCCCAGTGTTTTTTCTTAGTTGCCTGCCCCAGGGGGTCCACCTTACAAGTCTGGTTGTTCTGGTTGATTTTTTCTTTAATTCCTTGGTTGTCAGAGTTCCATACAGTTTGATTTTCTAGTGCTTCTGGTTGTTTATTGATTTTAGATTGATCGTTATCCCCCTTTTGGTTGTGAGAGGAAGCAAAGGGTTTCTACCTATGCCTCCATCTTGGCCGGAACGCGATTAAAAAATCAACTCTTTTGAGTAGAGCCATTGTGGACTGCTCCAGCATAGCACTCCTCATAGTGCACAAAACCACTAACAGCCTCATGGTCAGTTAATTGGAAAAGTTGCCTTTAAATATTTTATATGCCAAAATCTTTGATGGATTATTACATAGATATTTGACAGAGGCTTAGGGATATTTCAAGGAAATGATTTGTATTAATAGATGAGTTGGGAACACATTATTATTTTTCTCATAAAATAGTGAAATATAGCATTTATGCTTTTTAAAAAATTTATTCTCCACTTTGTCTTCAGAGGAGGTCAGATTCAGATAATGAAAGATACCTGCAGTGTCAAGACCAGTTTAACTAACCTGAGTCACAGAGTATTAGCTCTGCACGGATCATGCAGATGATCATCTAGTAGAGTGTGTTCAAACTGTGCTGGGTCTCATACAATATATATCATTAAATATATTACTACTCTGGGTATCAACCCAAACAATTCAGAATATCACTGATCTAAATCAAATAATAAGACTGATATTTCGAGAAAGGAAATGAGTAATCCAAGATCTTACAGCTAAGTTAGTGGTGGAACTGATATTGAAACTCAGACTAATTCTTTACTTTTTTCCATACACCAGAAGTTGGCATCTTAAGTTTCAAATTGCCCTGTACATTATATAAACCAAAAATCATAGACATGGCTTGATCAATAAAATAATAATTTATTGAAATATCTTACTTTTTCTTTGTATTTTTACAAAAATAGCTATTTTATTATATTTAAATTCATGTTTGTATAGTCACTATAATGGAACTGTTTATTTATTTATTTGGAGATTGAGATATGTTTGCTGTAGAGAACATTCTCAATCACTATTGAGCCATTTGTTGGATTATTTATGAATAGACTCCTTTTTCTTCTCTGCATTTCTTTTCTCTAGAAGCTGGAAAACTTGACTGGTTTCACAACTGTAGCTCCTAATTTGTTAGTACAACTAATTCCATACAAAGGATATTCACAGAAATTCCCTAGTCCAGACCAAAAGCCATTTCATTTTAAAGGGCCATATGCACCATTTTTTTATTGTTTTACATTGTACAAAATTTTGTCACCTTTAAATAAAAAGTAAATAATTTTACTATATTCTTTGTTTCTTTGGTCTAACAGAATCTTAACAATGGGGATTTCCTCTTTTTTTGTGTGTGTGTTTGTTTGTCTCTTTCTGTGAATTTTGGTTTGCCTCATTTTCTCGTTCTTTTTAAACTACACATATACATGATTTTTCCATATGCAAGTTGAACTGAAGAATTTAGTGTGAGTTTTTAATATACAGCTTAAGGATCTCATCTTTCCTCTCTAAATACATAAAGGTTTGGGCTACCAGAGATCTATTTCACCATATTTTTGTATTTATCTGAAATACTATAGGAGAACATTTTCCAGAATGGCTAAAAAAGCTTGCAAAGACACAAAATAAAAAAGAGAGGTATATACAAGTATGAACATATAAGAGAAATGCCTACTATGGGGTGCTAGATACCTGCTATGGTTAAGCACAAGTGGTTAAGAGTTTTCTAACTGAGACAATCATCTACTGAATAGCATCCATAGACTATAAGATAGGGTTGATATTCAATTAGCTGTCACAAGGATAGCCATAGAGGATGTTTATACCTGTTTTCCCCTCTGGTGGAGGGCCCATCTCAGACCTGTTATTAAATATTTTGATTCTTACTTCTTATATCAACCAAAAATATTCAGGACATGTAGTGCTATTCTTTGTCCTAAAGACAGTTAATAATGGAACCTATATAAAGAGGGAATTTAGAATAAAATTACAGCAATACTAACAACTTCAATTAATAGTGGCTGTCTATTAGATAATACTTCCCATTTGCTCTGTGCTGGTCTAGGCACTTTACATTTATTAACTTACTTAATTCTCACAAAACCCTTATGAGAAAGATTCTATTTTACAGATGAAAAAATTAAATCAAGAAAAGGTTGAACAACTTAATGAATGAAAGTTCAGCTAGATTCTTACACAGTAGCTCCAGAGTCAATTCACTTAACATCTACAATGCAGTGAATTAATGATTACTTAATTGAAGAGTCATGTTATCAATCTCATATAAATATTTCTTATAAACTATCTCAATTCATGCCAGTGGTATTATACCAAAGTACATCACAGAAAAAAAATTCATATTTTAGACAAATATTTTTTATTGTCATTCTATAGAGTTGTACCAATTTTTTCCCATTGCTCTTCATTTTCTTTCCCAGATCTGGCTCCCACAGTCAAACCCAATGCTGTTGTCTATGTTCTTGCATCATTTGTACCTGGTCCTTGATTAGAATCTCCTCCTCCTTTCCTTACTTATCTCCTTCACCCCTTCAGTCTGCCTGCTGACAGTCTGTTCCTTGTGTCCATGTCTCTGGTTCTATTTTGCTCCTTTGTCTGTTTATTAGGTTCCAGTTAAAGGTGAGATCATATGGTATTTTTCTTTCACTACCTAGCTTATTTCACTCAGCATAATGCTCTCCAGTTGCATTCATGCTGTTGAGAAAGCTAGGCATTCCTTCTTTCTTTTCTACTGTGTAGTATTATATTGGGTAAATGTACCACTGTCATTTGATCTATTCATCTACTGATGGGTACTTAGGTTGTTATGAATAATGAAGCTTTGAACACATGGGTGCTTAGGTTGTTTTGAATTTGTGTCTCAGAATTCTTCAGGTATAATCCCAGTAGTGGAATTGCTGGATCAAAAGCAAGTCCCATTTTTAGATTTTCAGGAAATTCCACAGTTTTTCACAGTGGTTGCACCACTCTGTATTGCCCCTGCCAACAGTGTGGTAGGGTTTCTTTTCTCTACACCTCCACCAGCACTTGTTGTTTGTTGATTTGGTTATGATGGTCATTCTTACTGATATGAAGTGGTATCTCATTGTGGTTTTAATTTGCATCTCTCTGATGGGCACTGATGTTGACCATGCCTTCATATGTCTGTGGGCTATCTGTATGTCCTCCTGGGAGAAGTGCCTACTCAGGTCCTTTGCCCAATTTTTTTTATTGGATTGTCTTCCTTGTGTGGAGTCGTGTGAGTACTTTATGTATTTTGGTGATGAAACCTTTGTCCAAGGTACCATGGGCAAATATGTTCTGCCATAAGGTTAATTCCCTATTTATTTTATTGATGTTTTCTTTAGCTGTGCAAAATCTTTTTAATTTCATGTATTCCCATTTGTTTAATCCTTCCTTTATATCCCTTGCTGTAGGGGACATATTGATGAAAATATTGCTGCATGGAATATCTGAAATTTTCCTGCATATGTTCTGTAGGACTTTTATGTTGTCATAACTTATATTTAAGTCTTTTATCTACCTTGAATTTATTTTTCTGTATGGTGTAAGTTGGTGGTCTAGTTTCATTTTTTTTTCATGTACCTATCCAGTTCTTCCAAAACCATTTGTTGAAGAGGCCTTTTTTACTATATTTTATTCTCCACCCTCTTTGCCACAGACACATTGGCTTATTTCTGGGCTCTCTATTCTGTTCCATTGATCTATGTATCTGTTCTTATGCCACTACCAGACAGTTTTGATTATAGTGACCTTGTAATATAGTTTGAGATCAGGTATTGTGATCTCTCCTACTTTGCTCTTCTTTCTCAAGAGTTGTGCAGCTATTCATGATGACTTTTTTTGTTTCATATACATTTTTGAAATATTTGTTCTAAATCTATGAAATATGCCATTTGTAGTTTAATGCAATTGTATTGAATCTATAGATAACTTTGGGTAGTATGAACATTTTAGTGATGTTAATTCCTCCAATCTATGAATATGGTATATGGTTCCATTTATTTGTACTTCCTTAATTTCTTTCTTAAGTGTTTGTAGTTTTCTGAGTACAGGTCTTTTACCTTCTTGGTTAAATTTATACCTAGATAATTTATTTTTATTGTTCTTATGGAAAATTGTATTTTTTTCTAGCTTCTCTTTCTGCTTTTTCATTGTTGGTATACAAAAAGGCCCTCAATTTCTTGAATATTGACTTTGTAATCCACTATTTAGCCAAATCATTTCTGAGGTCAAGTTGTTTTCTTGTGGTGCCTATAGAGTTTTCTATGTACACTATCATGCCATCTGCAAGTAATAACAGTTTTACTTTGTACTTTAATGCCTTTTATTTCTTTTTTCTTGTCTGATCACTGTGGCTAAGGCTTCCAATACTATGTTGAATAAAAGTGGCAAAAGCAGACATCCTTGTCTTGTTCCTGATCTTAAGTAAAAAAGTATTAGTTTTTTGCCCTTTGGGTATGATGTTGAATGTAAGTTTCTTGGATGTGGTGTTTATTATGTTGAGGTTTTTTCCATCTATTCCCAATTTGTTGAGCATTGTTAGCATAAATGGGTGCTGTGCTTTATCAAATGCTTTTTCAACATCAATTAATATGATTGTGTAATTTTTGTCTTTCATTTTATTTATATGGTGTATTATGTTTATTGATTTGCGGATATTATACCACCCTAGCATCCCTGGGATGAATCCCACTTTGTCATGGAGTATGACCTTTTAAATATATTGCTAGACCAGATTTGCCAATATTTTGTTGAGGATTTTATCATATATGTTCATTGATGAAATTGGCTTGTAGTTTTCTTTCATCCTTGTGTCTTTACCTGGGTTTGGAATTAGGATAATACTGGCTTTATAAAAATAATTTCAGAGTCTTGCCTCTCCTTGATTTTTCTGGAATAGTTTGAGGAGGATAGAGATTAGCTCTTCCTGAAATGTTTAGTAAAATTTGCCTGTGAGGCAGCTTGGTCCATGGCTGTTGTGTCCCAGGAGTTTTTTGATTACTGCTTCAATTTCACTAGCTGATATTGGCCTATTCAGGCTTTCTACTTCAGTTTTAGAAGATTATATGTTTCTAGTAATTTGTCCATTTCACCCAGGTTATCCAATTTCTTGGCATGTAATTGTTCATAGTAATTTCTTACAATACTTTGTATTTTTTGATATTGGTTGTACATTCTTCTCTTTCATTTTTTATTTTATTTACTTGGTACTCCTTTTTTGATGAGTCTGGTTAAAGGCTTGTCAATTTTGTTTATCTTTTCAAAGAAATGGCTCCCGGATTTATTGATCCTTTCAATTGTTCTTTTATTCTCTGTGTCATTTAATTGTGCTCTGATCTCAATTATTTCTTCCCTTCTACTTGATTGGGCTTTAATTGTTGTTGTTCTTCTATTTCTTATATATGTAGGGTTAGGTTGTTTATTTGAGATATTTTTTTCTTCTTTAGGTAGGTCTGTAGTGCTATGAACTTCCTTCTCTGGACTGCCTTCACTGTGTCCCATAGGTTTTGGGCTGTTGTATATTTATTATCTTTTTTTTTCAGAAACTTTTGGATTTCTTTCTTGATCTCATTGTTAACCCATTCCTTACTTAATAGAATTGTATTCAGTTTGCATGAATTTGAATGTTTTGTTTTTTTTTTCCTTGAAGTTGTTTTCTAGATTCAAGCCATTGTGATCTAGAAAGATGCTTGATATGATTTCAATTTTCTTTAATTTGTTGAGGCTTGTATTATGTCCTACCATGTACCTGTCTTTGAAAATGTTCCATGTGTATTTGAACAGAATGTATATTTTGCTTCTGTGGCATGAATGTTTATGTATATATCAATTAACTTCATTTGATACAAACTATTGTTCAATGCCACAATATCCTTATTGATTCTTTGCTTGGAAGATCTATCCATTGTTGACACTGTGGTGTTTAATCCCCTATTATGAATGTGTTGATGTTGATATCTTTCTTGAAGCCCTCCAAGATTTTTCTTATATATTTTGGTGTTCTTATTTTGGGCGCATATATGTTTTCAAGGGTTATATATTTTGGATGGATTAGACCCTTAAGTACATGGTCCAGTAGAAGTGAGGCCTGCATAAGTGTGGTTATCAGGGTTATAATATTGGTGTAATAATTTAGTTTTAATTTGAACATTTCACCTAAAATGTCTTATGGTGTGTTTGAGTGTGATATTGTTATGGTACATAATGTTATTGTTACATGCTTATGATTTTAAAATAAAAGTTTCTGTAATAAAAAGGGGTGTTATTTGTGCCAGACTTTGTTTTATGTAGTGTCTATTGTCTCTTTTTATGGCCTTTGTTTTGAAATCTATTTTGTCTGATATAAGTATTGCTACCTCTCCTTTTTTTCATGTCTGTTTGCTTGGAATATTTTTTTGCATTTTTTTACTTTTAGTCTAGTCAGTCTGTGTAGATCTTTTGTTCTGATGTGGGTCTCTTGTAGACAGCATATATTTAGTTCATGTTTTCTTATACTTTCAGCTAATTTATGTCTTTTGATTGGAGCATGTAATCCATTTACATTTAAGTTTATTATTGAGAAGTACTTACTCATTGCCATTTTTCCTTTGTACCTGTGTTCCTCTCTATCTCTTTTCTTCCTCTTCTTAAAGAAGTTCCTTTAGCATCTCTTGTAAGAGACAGTTTGGTGGAGATGCATTCTTTTAGGCTTTTTTTTTTCTTGGAAACTCCTTATTTTGTCTTCTATTTTTAAATTGGAGTTTTTCTAGTAGAGTAGTCTTGGTTTCAGGCCTTTGCTTTTCACTACTTGGAATATTTTTTGCTATTTCTTTCTGCCTTGTAGTGTTTCTGTTGACAAATCAGCTGATAGCCTTACTGGATCTCCCTTTTATGTTGCTAGCTGTTTCTCCCTTGCTGCCTTTAAGATTCCCTCCTTGTTTTTAAGTATTTTCCATTTCAATTATGTGTCTTGGAGTGGGCCTCTTTGGATTCACCTTGTTTGAGATCCTCTGTTCTTTCTGGACTTGCATGACTTTTTCTCTCATTAAGTTAAGGAAGTTTTCTGTCATTACTTGTTCAAACAGGTTTTCTATCTTTTGCTCCTCTTCTGCTGCTTGTATCCTTATGATATGGATAGTTTTACATTTCTTGTTGTCTTGAAGCTCCCTCAAGCCCTCTTCATTTTCCTAGAGATTGTTTTTGTTTTGTTGCTCTGTCTGGGAATTTTTTTTTCTGCCTTGTCCTCCAGGCTATTGATTTGATCTTCTGCTTCATCTAGCCCGCCTTTAATTCCTTCTACTGTGTTGTTCATTACAGATATTGTATTCCTCATTTCCTCCTTGCTCTTATTGATAGTTTGTATGTCTTTTTTTCATGCTGGTACAGTTCCCAGTAAGTTTCTTGAGGCTCCCCTGGAGTTATTTGTAGTTCTCACTGAGCTCATTGTGCTTCCTTATAATTCTTATTTTAAACTCAATATCTAATAGTTTGTTTGCCTCTAATTCACTTAGTATTCTTTCTGGAGATTCCTCCTTTCTATTCAATTGGGAGTTGTTTCCTTGTTTCCCATTTCAGGTGACTCTTCTTGTTTGGTTTTGCTACTTAGATTGATCTGGTTTGAATCCCAGTTTTTGTGGTTTGACCTTCTATTGTAGGAGAGCTTTGGGATTCAGTGATGCAGTTGCCTTGATCTCCTGAACTTGATGCTCTTGAGATACCCTTTATGGTGATTGTGTGGGCTCTCTGGTTGTAATTTTAATTGTTGCTCTGTCATTCTTTGGTGGGTCCTTTTTTCTGGCTGGCTGACCCAGCTTCACTCTGCCCACCACATCTTGTATGCTATTGTATAGGTGCTTCTGGAATAAAACCAAAGAGCATGGAAACAAATTCATACCCACAAAAATAATATCCACCCACAATCACACTATCAACAGCAAATGATCCAGTATTAATAAAGGTGTAAAGAGATCAAACTATTATAAGAAAAAAGCAAATATAAGATAATTTTAAGAAAAATATTTTTGACAGGGTAGAGGGAGGAAGTAATAACATAGAGAATAAGGACAAGGTGAAGAGAGAAATACAGTAAACTTTACATCGTAAATAAAAAAGGGAATTAAGAAGGTAGAATGGAGTAAAAGAAAGGAAGCATATAACATTAGGTTTAAACAGAATTTTTAAAAAAACACAAATATAGTGTGAGAGAGAAAAAAAGAGAGAAAGAAAAAGAAAAATAGGAATTCAATTGGAGAAAAAGATCCACCACAGCACTATCAACACCAAATGAACAAACATTAATACAGGTGGAATGGGGATAAGAAGCAAAAAAGAATAGCTTAAGATATTCTAGAAGAAAGAGAAGTGATTTTGAGATGATGGAGAAGGAATACTAAGAATGAGGAATGAAAACCAGGCTATGATAGGAAAAAACTAAAACTTAAAATGAGAAAATAAAGTGCAAGAGAAAGGCAAAATGGAGTAGAAGAGGGGAAGGGTAAAATTTGATATTACAAAAATAGCGAGGATCTAGAAATAAAATTGAAGAAATGCAGCAACCACCATATCCACAGCCAAGAAAAAAATTGATTGAAGTTTGGGGGGGTAAGGGTATTTTAAGAATAGGAAAAAGGATATGAGATGACTAATGATAACTTTTAAAAAAAGAAAGATAAAGAAAATGGTTTTGAGAGGCCGGAGGGGGAGAAATTGTAAGAATGTGAAATGGAAACAAGTCATAGCAAGAGAGAAGATAAAATTTAAAATGAAAATAGGAAGAGGAAAGCAGAAGGTAAAATAGAGTAAGAGAAGGGAGGAGAAAAATGTGAGATCTGAAATAAGCAATATAAAAACTAGTGACTAAATATGCACAAACTTTAAGGACCAGATATGAATGTTAAAAAGCTAAGCAGGAGAGAAGATAAAGCAAGTCATGAATAAGACCATGGTGATTCTCATCTTGGTAGTGTCTACTACTTACCACTGTCTTCTCTTTCTAGATCTGTCCCTGGTGATATCAGATGGTATCCCAGACTGGTCCTAGGCAACCTGTTTGAGATTAGTCATCCACAGTCTGTGGTTCTCTCCTGCAAATTATTAATCTAGTCAATCTGTAATCAGCAGTCAGCCTCAAGCACTGCAGGGTGGGGCAGAATAATTACTGTGGGTGGTGCTATTGCTTCCCATCAGGTTGATGTACTTGAAGGGGAGTGCTCTCCCTGGGACAGATGAATTCTGCAATATGAGAAATGACTTAACATTAGGGATCTTGGCTGCTATTCCCTCAATTCTCTCCCCAGAGCCACCAGCCACAGACTCTCCTCAAGTGTCTCTACTCCAATCTGCCTCTCCTTTTCCAGAGTCTAGAGTAAGTGGCTGTAAATGAAATTTTGTACATTGGCCCTTTAAGAGGTTTTTTGTTACTCTAGCTGTCTCTCCCTAGCACAGAGAAACCCCATTGCTTTTAACAGCTAGATATTATCTGGGGTTATTTCTGGATCTGGTACTATAGACTGGGGAGCCCAACTTGGGGTTTAGACCCCACACTTCTCAGGGGGAACTCCTCTGACCACCAAGATTTCCCTTTGGCATGTCAGCCACCACCTGCGGGAGCCTAGCCACCCCTCTCACGTCTCCTCTGCACTCCATACCAATTATGTTGTGGTGAGGCTATTTCTTCCATCTGCCCTTGGTTATAAGGCTTCTCTCCAACTAGTGTTCAGTTAGTTATTCTATATAATTTCTCTGCAATTTGGTTGTAATTCCAGATTGGTCCTGGGAGAAGGTTAATGTAGCCTCCACTTACTCCTCTGCCATCTTGGATCCAGAGTCAAAGAAGATGTTATGTGTAGTATTCTATAGACTGTGTATCCCAATGCTGGTGTGCTTGATTTAGTACTAACTAAAGACTGTGTGCAGGACCTCTGCAGTGTCCCACACCATGGGCACCATTCACACTACTTTCTGTGACAAGCATTCATCCTGGAGTAGTGCATCACATTTGGTTGTTTTGCAGGTATGGGTGGACTACATGTGCTACAACCATTTATTCCTGAACCTAGAATAGCTAGTTTAGAAGTTGTCTGTTGCTAACTTTTGTGAGCTTCATTTATTTGTATGTGTCACATCAATGTGAATAAAGTTACTGGGTCTATTTGACCCAAGAAGACACCTGAGGTGGCCCAGACCAGAAAATTTGTCATGAATGCTGGGAGCAATAGTTTTAGTTACTGCTTTGGCTCCATACTGATTAAATGTTCAGGTTTTGGAATCATGCTGATCTGGGTTGATGTTCTGTCTCTACAACTTAGTAGCTGTGTGAACTTGGGAAAGTTGCCAAACCTCAATTTTATCATTTGTAAATGGGGATAATAGAGCTGATAATCAAGTGAAATACTGTTTTTCAAAGTCCTTAACATAGCCCTGGCTGGTGTAGCTCAGTGGATTGAGCGCGGGCCTGCGAACCAGAGGATCGCGGTTGGATTCCCAGTCAGGGCACATGCCTGGGTTGCAGGCCAGTTCCCAGCAGGAGATGCACGAGAGGCAACCATACATTGATATTTCTCTCCCTCTCTCCTTCCCTTCCTCTCTAAAGATAAATAAATAAAATTTATTTTAAAAAGTCCTTAACATAGTCTCAGGTATACAGTGGTACTTGAAAAAGACTAGAAAATTATAGTCTGTGAATTCTTCTTGAACTTGTTTTTCTCACAAAATGTTTTCTTTTATCAGCTGAATTATGTTCACAAATGAAACTAACTGTAGTTCATTCATTTTCATAATATTAAATAGCATAAGATTCCACAGTATAACTGTATCAGTTTGTTTATTAATTTGTCCCTTTTGTCACCTTTTATAGAATAAAAAATACTTCAGTGTAAATTTTTGTGCATGGTTGCTTGGGCAGCAAATTATTGTATTTCTTAAGGAGTCTTTAAGCATTAAAGTATTATTTTAATTGTTTAGAATTTGTAGCATAGCAAATACAATAGACATTTCTCAAACTTATATTGTAGACTTGATAAGAAATATTTATATTTAAGTGTTTTCAATAGTGTAGCCAGCTTTGTTCAGATAAAAAGATATATTAGTAAATAATTTTAATCTATAAAAGGAGACAGAAAGTGATTTATCATTATATAAGAGAAAATATGTTTAATAATAAAAATATTTGATGAAATTTTGTATTTTGAAAAATTAAGATGATTACACACACAAAATGAGTATTTATATTATAATACAAATGTCCTAAAATTCCCTATTGTGAGTTTCCCACTGTGTGTATACCAATTGTAGAGTTCCCCCCTAAAAATGGTTTTCTTTTTGTTTTCTTTTGTCTGCATACAAACACCCTGTAAGTAAAGCATGTGTTACTAAGGTGTCAGTCTCTATGACAGCTGCAACAGGGGTATCATTTTCAATAGCTATTTTTCTCTCTGGGGAGCCATTTACACTATAATATTCACTGCATGACCCAGCTCCTGTACTGATTGCAGAAACACCACCACTGATCCTCCAGTTATTGCCTGCCCTTCTTTCTCTGGGCCCACCTCTTCCACACCCGCCTTATCAGCCCAATTAGTAGAAGATACTGGCCTCATTGAATAAAAGTCATTTTAGTTTGAGAAAAATCCTGTGGTGCTGAATCAACATCTCCTATGATTCATCCACTTGCTTTCCTTCATGGAGCTCTCCAGAAGTCTTTTATTTTCCTCTGCATGTTTTTTTTCAACTTTGCCACAGTTGGACATACCTTCCTATGTTTAAGCAATTATTGAAATCAAACTGAAGGGGAGAATTCCTCATAGTTCTAATAGCCTCTCTTTGGATTTTATTCTTATTTTTATTTTTTATCTTTATTATTTTTCCTGTTTTCTTAAAAAATAACAGTATAAAATAGTTTTCTAAGGAAAATAATCACATTAATTATAGAATATGCTTCACCATGACAAAAAACTTTCACACTTTTTAAAAGTTTAGTACCATTTCAGTCTGTATTTAAAAGATTAAGTTACAAACTTGTATTTGCCTTAGTAATCATGTTTTTTAACAAGTTTAAAAATTTCGATGCATACCACAAAGTGCAAATTTTAAACGTATTAGAATATATTCATTTATTTTTATTGTTGTAGCCTTTATGAAATATACACATTCAAAAATAATATTTCATTTCCTATAGCCCTATCTTATCTACAACATATTTAAATACATCTTTTACCTTGGCCGGTGGGACTCAGTTGGTTATAGTATTGTATTATAAATCAAAATGTCATCATGGGTTCGATTCCCTGTCAGGGCACATACCTAGGTTGTGGGTTCAGTCCCTGTTTGGGGTGCATAAGAGAGGGATCTGATCAATGTTTTTTCCCACATCGATGTTTCTCTCCCTCTCTCTTCCTCCTACTTTCCTCTCTCTCTAAAAAATCAATAAGCATGCTCTCAGGTGAGTATAAAAAAAGAGAAAGTATAAGTATATCTCTCTAATTCTCTATTAAATTTAAGTACAGAAACACACTCATTATAACAATTTTAAAATTTTATTTATTTTAGTTTTAGACAGAGGGGAAGGGAGAGAGAAAGAGAGAGAGAGAGAGAAATATCAATGTGTGGTTTCCTCTCATGTGCCCCCTACTGGGGACCTGGCCCACAACCCAGGCCTGTGCCCTGACTGGGAATCAAACAGGAGACCCTTTGGTTCTCAGGCCCATGCTCAATCCACTGAGCCATACCAGCCAGAGCATTTTTTTGTTACTTTGTTCAAGAGCCTACATGTGTAGATCTGGACAAAAATAATTGTCAGTCATCTTCAAGGGAGGACAAATGTTAATTGACATTTACATATATATGTCAGTCACTGTGTTAAGATATTCTTTTTTTCCTCAACACAGATTCTCAACTTTGGATATATGATAAAGCTACCTACATAGCCTTTTAAAAAGCACTGATGCAGAGAACTTGGTTATGTTACTTACTGACTAGCCTCCTTTGTTTCCTGTACATTTATTTTCTATGTTTTTAATTCTCTCTTTTTTACTTTTATCGTGAGACATAACATGAGAAAGTGCACAAAACATAACTGTACAGTACAGTGACTGATTGTAAAGCAAGCACCTACATAAAGGCCACATGAATCAATGGATAAAATATTGACAGCAACCTAGAAGCTGCCAATGTAGCCCTTTTCACATTCCTTTAAATATCCTTCACTCTGAAGAAATAAGACTATTCTGTCTTTTATGATAAGCAGTTAACTTGCTGTACTCTACTATGGTGTCATCATATATAAATCCTTAACAATATTGCCTTACATTGTTTGGGAACTTGAAAATATGATACTAGAATCTACGTATCATTTTGTGTCTTTTCCTTTTGAAATCAGAGACTCAAAGTACCAGAGAGTCATTCCATTGCTGGCTTTGAGGAAACAAATTTACATGAATTCTACAGGTGGAAGGAAACAAATTCAGTCAACAATCTGGTAGAGTCTGAAAGTTGTCCCTTCCCCAGTTGAGACTCCAAATTAGAATGCAGCTCAGGTAACACCTCGATTTCAGCCTTTAGAAACCCTGAAAAGGGACACTCAGCTAAGCTATGCACAGAATTCTGACCTACAGAAACTGATAATAAATGTGGTTTGTTGTAAGCAGCTATGTTTGTGGTAATTTGTTGTGTACCAACACAAAAATAATACAACAGGGTTTGACCTTTTTAAGGTCTTAGTTTTCTCTCAGGTCTTTTGAGGCCACTGTCAATGCACTTCAATTCACCTCAAACTGTTTCTTTCAGACCTGCAAGCATCCCTAAATAAAAGCAGCACTTACTGCTTTACTTATGTTTACACTTCTGGAACCTTTTTTACTTTGAACTTCTTTTTATGATTGTTCAAGTACAGTTGTCTCCATTTTCCCCACCACCACTCTCACCCTCCCTGCCCATCCCCACCTCCCACCTTCGATCCTACCTGATTTTGGCTTTGTCCATATGTACTTTATACATGTTTCTTGATGAACCCTCCCCTTCTTTCCCATGTACACTTCTGGAATCTTTTATTTTGCCTGTTTTCTAAGTAACCCCTCACTATCTTGTTAACTCTAAAATGTATTTAAGAAGGATGTATGTTTCAGCCTCAGTGACTAAATTGGTATTATATATGTAGATTATCATTACTGGAAAATGGAGACTGGTTTCTGCCTATCTTCTGAATCAGGGTCTCTGGGTCTCTAACAAATTCTTTCAGGTATGCAACATGTTTTCATACATTAAATTTTTTACTCATGTTGTTCAGAGTCAGTTTTTGTTGCTTGTAAACAAAAATATACTTAAAAGATTAAAGAAATTATACAAAGAATATACAGATAGTAACTAATTTGGATGGTGGAATGGTAGGTGATTGCTTTGTTTTTTCTATTATTGCAAACATTTTAATAATAGAAGTGTATTTAATTTATGGGGGAAGGGATGTCAGGAACATGTATAAAGGACACATGGACAAAGCCAAAAGCAGGTAGGATCAACAGTAGGAGGTGGGGATAGCTGGGTTTGGGGGGAGTAAAAGGGGGGAATTGAAGACAACTGTACTTGAACAACAATAAAACAAAGAAAAAATAAACATGTATTTCTTTTATAATATAAAACACCATTTAAACTACATGGATAGCTAGAAAGAATCTTAGTAGTAGCTCTGCATAAACATTATTGATTCTTAATGTTATTTAGAGGCCTTATATGCATAATTGAGTGGTTGTATTATTCTTATGATATATATTAAAATACTTAGTTGAGATTTAGGCCTCAGATCCCAATATAGTGCTTTTAAATTCTGAACTCTGAGCTCTTCTTGATGGAGCATGACTTTTTTTTTATGCTTTAACTGCTTATCGTTCTCCAACCTTATCTCTGATTATTAAAAGGTATCTTTAGGAAATTCGCACCAAGCAATATATATTTTAAATTGTCAACTACTCTAACTCTTAATTGCATTTTAAGTAAAGATGAGACTAAAAGTGAAAAATGAAAACTTCAATAATAAAATAAATGTTTGGTATGATAAATACACTACTCATCTAACTTACTTCTACATAAAGCTGGTCCTCAAAATTATTAGCTTTAATTTTCTTGGGGGTGGGGGGCACTTGTAATGATGTGATTGAATATCCCCGAGAAGCCATGCAAATGTAAATTATCTTCGTGTAAACTATTGATTGGACTACAGAGCATGCAAATCACTATTATTCCATACCATTCCTTTGGAAATGTTTTCTGCATAAACTTCTGTAATCAACATATTTTAAAAGTTGTCAACTTCTGCAAAAAATATATGAAGACTTGGGAGGATGGTTAACTGAGAGTTCAAGATATTTAAATTCTAATTATTTTAGTTTATTCTGTATTAGGATATTTATTTTTCAGGCTTATGATTCAAAACACAAATTATTACTTATTTAGTTAATGATGTGTATTCCAGCTGGAACAGGAATATTTTGCAATAAATCTATATGCAGAAGGCATCTTTTTTTCCTTCAGTTTTCACTGCAACCACTGTGTCTCTATCCATTCATTTTCTACATTTTTTGTACATTACATGACAAATTATGTTTTTCAGTCTTTCTAGAACAGCTAGATACCTTAAAAATATGTAGGACTTTCAGGTTTTCTATCAGTATATTATGTCATATTATGCAAGTCAAATGGCAAACAAAATATAATAAAATGTTTATATGGAGTCACACACTCTGTAGAAAGATGTTGTATATTGAGGAAAACGTTGAGAATGGATGAATCCCTTATCTTAAAATGATGCATGAGTACACAGTAGTTATAAGCACAAATACACATTGTGAGAGATCCTATTGAAGTGGTTGTATTAGTAGGCATCATTAGAGAATTTTTCAAATAAATTAGCAGACATAATCACTACTTAAGTGCAAGCCTTTATAGAGAGGATAGAATATACACCATTAAGTACACTACAAATTTTTTGGTAAGCAGATATTTTCCAATTTTGTTGTCACATAGAAGTTAGCATAAGTAGTAATTTTACTTTACCTTAAGTAGTTAATCTCTTATATAGGTGGCTTTGAAAGAAGAAATTAATGTGCATGGACTACGTCTATCTTGTCTACCGCTAAATCTGAGCAGAGTTTCTTGTTCATAGTAGAAAATAAATATATTTACTCAATGAAAAGATGAGTTCTTAGTTTTACCTGTTCCTTATCATTGAATTCCGTCTCAAATACTGAAAAGTGGTTATTGTTTTTGACATTTGCTTGCAGTGAAAAAGATACTGAACAAGACTATAATACCAGTTGTGGGATCTAGGGACAATTAAATATAAAAATAGATTTCAGCTACTTTCATGAAGTTCTTTGATTGAAGTTAACTGGGAACTAGGTGTAAACTGGGATTTGTCAAATTTAGGTTAGTTTTCATAGGCAAATCCTGTTTACTTTATTGGGGCACAGAAATGGATCAGAGGAATGGACATAAAAGAAAAAAAAGCCTGTGTTTCTCAAACATAATGATTATGAATATGAAATCCACTACTGGAAAACACAAAAAGTTATAACAGTGACAGATAATCCTAATACTTGGATAGCTGGCAGAAAAGATCTGTATAGAGCTTATTGTTTTCAGCAAGGTTATAGACCACAAAAATAATATTTATAACTAGGCCTACTAACATACATTGGCATAATGTTTGCACTCACATGAGCCTGAGACAATGGCTCCTTCTGAAAATAATTTGTAAACTAAAGAAAATTTATTGACTGTGTTTCTAGAATTGGAGAAAGTGGGAAGGGAGAGGAGGAACTTGTCTGACTTGCTGTTACTGAACTTCAACCTGCCTACCTTGCAACAATAATTTGACTTAGGGCTGGGAAACATCACTTAATGAGATGAAAGCAGAGAATAAATTAAATTTAATTGCTGTGTATGCCCCAACTCTTCTGTGTAAATAAGGAAATAAAAGTCAATATCATGTAAAAGCCACTCCAATCCCTTCAGATTAAGTAATAAATTAAAAAGGTACTTAAGGAAAGTAATGCTCAAATTTCATGTTATTCTCACAGTGCCTAAACATACATCGCCATGTTAGCCAAGTTTGTGTATAATACAATGTATTAAAAGTATCACTATAAAATGATAGCTTACATTTTCCCTATCACATCTAATTAATTTGGTATTTGTTCAGAGCCAATTTAATCCTCTTGATTTTCTTTAGGCAACAGGGAAACAGATGATTTCAAAGTAGATTAAATTAGAATCCTTTTCTCTCTTCACTTAGCACAATTTTTCACAAAATTACATTTGGAATTACCCCCCCAAATGGATTTTTATGTGTAAATCAATAGTAAGATTGAAGCTGAAAAATTCAACCAAAGTTAAGTTACAGTGTTGTGGGGGCAACTTTCCTTGCAAGTCCCCCCGTGTGCCATGGATGAGAGTAAACATGACTGAGACATGATGTGATCTGCTTGGGGAGGAGAGGTGGCCAGTTTCCCAAAGGAAAAAGGCCTTGAGCAGTGGCCAGTTTCTCGGAAGAAAAAGGTGTCGAGCCCCCTCCTCTAAGGGCTTTTATTGGGTTGTAATACGCAGGAATACAGGGCGGCAAGGATCAAACAGTAGATCACATTTCAAAGAAATCTGAGGGTTTAGTCTGAGTCAGAGTCTGTCAGGAACAGAGTGTTAGAGTTTCCTGCTCGAACCCTTAACATATGAATGAAAGCACTCTTTTTTAAAAATATTTTTAAAGATTTTATTCATTTGTCTTTAGAGGGGAAGGGAAAGAGAGAAGGAGAGAAATATCAATGTATGGTTGCCTCTCATGAGTCCCCTGCTGGGAACTGGCCTGCAACCCAGGCATGTGCCCTGACTGGGAATCCAACCACCCATCCTGTGGGTTGCACACCTGCACTCAATCCACTGAGCTACACCAGCCAGCTGAAAGAAAGCACTCTTAGCAGAGCAGATTTCACGGGTTTATCAGGAAGTCTTTGTGATGCCAGATTTTTTCCCAGGACAAGCTCTAGCAAGGCAAGGAGCTGCACCCCTCCCCAGCAGGTATTTAGGCCTAAGGGGATTAGAGCCAGAAGCACTTCTCCCATAGTACATGGGGACTCAGGCTATGTCAAAGCCAGGGGGCCAGAGTCCAGTGCTCTTTGTTGCAGCCCCTCGACTCCTTCCATGATTGCCTCCCAAGTGGTCATGTCTGGCCTAGGTTGCCCCTCTTCTGAGCAGTCTTACTCATCAAGAACTTCCTGATGAGATCCCATTTGTTTATTCTTTCCTTTATAGTCCTTGCTCTAGGGGACATATCAGTAAAAATGTTGCTGCGTGAAATATCTGAGATTTTCCTGCCAATGCTCTCCTCTAGGGCTTTAATGGTGTCATGGCTTATATTTAAGTCTTTTATCCACCTTTAATTTATTTTGGTGTATGACGTAAGTTGGTGCTCAAGTTTCATTTTTTTGCATGTAGCTGTCCAGTTCTCCCAACACCATTTGTTGAAGAGGCTATCTTTACCCCATTTTATGATACTGCTCCCTTTGTCGAATATTAATTGACTGTAGAGATTTGGGTTTATTTCTGGGTTCTCTATTCTGTTCCATTGGTCTATGTGCCTGTTTTTATGCCAGTACCAGGCTGTTTTGATTACAGTGGCCTTGTAATACAGTTTGATATCAGGTATTGTGATCCCTCCTACTTTGTTCTCATCCAGAGACACATGAAAAGATGCTCAATATCACTAGCTATCAGAGAGATGCAAATTAAAACTACAATGAGATACCACTTTACACCGGTGAGAATGGCTATCATAAACAAAGCAATAAACAACAAATGTTGGAGAGGGTGTGGGGAAAAGGGGACTCTGGTCCACTGTTGGTGGGATTGCAGACTGGTATAACCATTATGGAAAACAGTATGGAATTTTCTCAGAAAACTAAAATTGGACTTGCCTTTTGACCCAACAATTCCACTGCTGGGATTGTATCCTCAGAACCCTAAAACACCAATCCCAAAGAACCTATTCACCCCAATGTTCATAGCAGCACAATTTACAATAGCCAAGAGTTGGAAGCAACCTAGGTGCCTGTCAGTAAATGAATGGATCAAAAAACTATGGTACATATACACAATGGAATTTTATGCTGCAGAAAGAAAGAAGGAGCTCCTACCTTTTGCAACAACATGGATGGAACTGGAAAGCATTATGCTGAGTGATATAAGCCAGGTGTTGAAGGACAAATACCATATGATCTCACCTCTAACAGGAAGCTAAACAACAAAGCAAACAAGCAAGCAAAATATAACCAAAGACACTGAAATAGAGAACAGGCTGACAGTGACCAGAGGGGAGAGGGGAGGGAATTTCAGGGGAAATAAGGGAGGGATTTAGAGGAACATATATAAAGGATACATGGACAACAACTGAGAAGGGTGGAAATGGGAGGGAGGGGGGAGGATGGGGGTGGGATGGGATGGTAGTAATAGACAGAAAACTGTACTTGAAAAATAATTAAATAAAAAAATTTAAAAAAATTAAAAAAAAAAGAACTTCCAACCATGCTTTGGGGGCAGGGAGGAAACTAAGGCAGCATTTGCTACCAGAGACAAGGTTTGTCTCCTGCAGCTGGAATTCCAGAGGTCACTAACTCCTCCTTAGCTACAGGGGGTAAAGTTACAATTCCTAGAACCAGGCAGAGCAGTCTATAACACAGTGTGAATTCAACAAAGAAGAGACAGGGGAAACATTACAAACCCCACTTTAGAAATGTGTTTATTTACTCATTCATTTATCAAGTATTTACAAAGTACCTACTGTGAGGCATGTTGGGAATATACTGGTAAACAAGGTAGACAAGTTTGCTGATCTCATAGAGTTTTTGCATTTTATACAAGTAAGTACATAAGTGAACCAATAATATAGCTTTAAGTAGTAGCAAGTGTAATAAAGGAATTAAAACAGGGTGATGCAATAGTGACTGGCAGTTACTTGCTCAAGTTATGGTGGTGTCTACTTTACATTGAGTGGTGAGGGAAGGACTCTCTGAGGTGGTGATGTTTGACTATGATCTCAATAATGGGAGTCACTGTAAAGGAAGAGCATTCCTGACAGAGAGAACAGACAATGCACTAGTACTGAAGTGAGCTGTTTGTGTGCTTATTTGTTTGAATAAAACAGAGGTTATGGTTGGAGTTTCTGTCCCAAGGATAAGAGAGTGGTCTCAGATGTGTTTGATAGGCAGGGTCAAATCACGTAGTGCCTACAGACCACTGTAAGCAGTCATAGAGGTCAACAACTACAAGGACTGGCTAGAACCAGATCATTCCTAGATTCCAAGATGGAGGAAAAATTGACCAGAGACCATTTTTTCATCAAAGCTCATCATACCACCATTATAATGAAGACTGACACCACAAGTAGAAGGGTACATTCGGGGCGAAACACTGCAATATTTCTGGAATGAACCATGCTAGGAACAAGGCCCTATCCCAAATAGTAAGCAGAGGCAGAATTAGCACCACAACATTCAGAAACTGGTACCCACCAAATCCCAAGAACTAACTGAAATGTGCATAAGTCACTCTCCAAATCCCTGGTCTCATCCACTCAGAGGCATGCTTTTTACTTCTTGCACAGTGGCCTCTTATCCCATGCCCTGGCCTCTTTTTTGTTTGGTTTTCCTTGAATAAAATTTGCTTTGTTCTCACTCTAATTTGTCCTTGAAATTTTTCCTGGGTGAGTCAAGGGCCTGGAGGTCAACTGACACACAAAAATTCTGGAAACATGCTGGGGCAGAGCCATCCCCCAGTGGGTAAGTGATCCTGTAACACTGTGAGGACTAAAGTAGGTGAATTCTGAGGCAGAAACCCCCAATATCATTAACTTTTTCATGATCTACCCAAATTTTGGTTATCACAACTGAAGGGGTCATGATACAGCTTCAAGGATTTAGTTGATAGAGGTTAGAGTGTGGGGCAGACCTACCCACAAGAAAAAGAAAAGTATATAGCCCAAAATGTCCATAGTGCTGAAACTGAGAAACCCTGACAAACCTCTAACTTTTGCTGGGATTTAATTCTGACTCCCCTCTCAGCACTTTGTCTCTCCTGCAGGCAGCCCATTCAAGTGCTGGCTGCCCTCACCAACACCAGCCCATATCACTGATATTTTTGAGGGTTGAAAGTGAGGTAAATGCCATACTCACTCTTCATTGCTAGTTTCAGACCATTCTTCTCTCTTTGTTCCTAAAATGACTCAGTTTGTGAGCCTCATGTCCTTATTAGCGACAGATAACTGAATCACTTGCGACTACTCCCTCTTTTCCATGTGTTATCTTGAAGGGTTTAGCTTCAAGAGCTTATTGACACGTTCTCTAACACTATTCTTGTTCTTTGCAATTTCAGTGCAGGTGAAGGGGAGCAGAGTTTGCTACCCCAAAATACGCCTCTTTGGGATATTGATTTTTTAAGGCTACTTAATTTTAAGGAAGAGCAGACCTTGCAGAAGCTCTGAAAACCAAGTAGAAATTATCCTTTGTAAAGGACATTTATATTTGTAAGTGATATTCTCATTACACCTTCATCTAGGATTCTTTTTCTTTCCATACATTTTCCTTGTTCTATCACACTTTCCATAATCTTATGTGTTTTTGCTGTTGCTGCTGTCATTTAGTGTATTATTAAAGTTTGCAGTTTAGTTTGAGAACTTCAAGTTGAGAGTTGTGGGAAGATCTGAAGTTCTCTTCTTTCATACTTTAAAAATAGAGGACTAAAAGACTGGGAAACTATGAAAAAAAAAAGACATAGGGCCTCTCACACACTTTAAGTATTTAACTCTCCCTAACTAGCTGCACTATGTCTAGGTACTCAGCAATATCTGGGCTGAAGTGCTCATATTAATGTTAAACTGTAATTAAATATATAAATGATGAGAGTTCAACAAAGAAATAAATGAAGGAAGGTCATAGGACTGCTTTCACCAGAAGCCATTAAAATTACAATACTCATCTGTCTGAACTTGTTTAGAGATCGTCTCACCTGAAGGCAGTGGATCGACCAGACAAATTCTCAAGACATTCTACAGCCCCAAATCCTTAATATTCTAACAAATAGACATTGATCTGAATGCTTGATCCTTGTGGATTAGAGCAGAGGAAGAAACAACATTTCCATGTCAATTTAGAGAAAATAAATTTGTTTTGATAGGTTTACTCTCCTTTCATTTAATTTTTCCCACCAGACACCTTTTTGTTCCCTTTATTGAGTTTGTTTACATAGCAAGCCCATGATATGGAGTTCCTTTCCTCTGAAATATTTTTTTTTTAGATTTTATTTATTTATCTTTAGAGGGGAAGGGAAGGAGATAGGGAGAAAAATATCAATGTATGGTTGCCTCTCTTACATCCCCTGCTGGGGACTGGCCTGCCACCTAGGCATGTGCCCTGACTGGGAATCAAACCATGATCCTTTGGTTCACAGGACCGTGCTCAATCCACTGAGCTACTCCAGCCAGGGCTCCCCTGAAACTTTTTAAAAGGGATACTGTGATTCCTTGGGATTTCAATTAGGTTTAAATTAATTTTTTCAAGTTGCCTGAGAATTCCAGGGTTCCCAAAACATCCCCTACCTTCAAGTGACTTATTTGATTATTTAAACCAGGAGTCAGAAAACAAAATGAATAGGAAAAAAAAACACCTATGTTTAAAAAAAACAGATTTCATAAGTTTTCAAATGGTTATTACTATCAAGTTTTTAAGAAATAAGCAAGATTTGATATGAACCTCACACCATGCTTGTTAGCCTATGGCAGAAATAATAATAACTTTAGATATGTATCTACTAAGAATAGCAATGATTCTACTTATAATCTATCATCATATGGTTTTAACTTTTCTATAATACCGTAACTTACTGTTACATCCAAAATAACTTATGATAAATTAGAATTCCCACCAGCTATGTACAGTGGCTTTAAAAAGTGTTTTTGTTTATTTAGCCTTAGTATTTACATTACTCTTCATTTAGTATTAACTGTTTTAAGATAGGAAGAAAATTCTGTCTTAATTATGTAGTTTCAATAATCTAAATCTAAATGATAAATTGTACAGTGCATCAAACTCTGATTTCTCTATTTAAGTGTCTTTGGTTTTATTTTGCTTGCTTGTTTGTTTTGTTGTTTAGCTTCCTGTTAAAGGTGAGATCATATAGCATTTGTCTTTCAACATCTGGCTTATTTTACTCAGCATAATGCTTTCCAGTTCCATCCATGCTGTTGCAAAACGTAGTAGCTCCTTCTTTCTTTCTGCTGCATAGAATTCCACTGTGTATATGTACCATAATTTTTTGATGCATTCTTTACTGATGGGCACCTAGGTTGCTTCCAGCTCTTGGCTATTGTAATTTGTGCTGCTATGAACATTGGGGTGCATAGGTTCTTCTGGACTGTTGTTTTAGGGTTCTTAGGATATAATCCCAGCAGTGGAATTACTGGGTCAAAAGGCAGGTCCATTTTTAGTTTTCTTAGAAAATTTCATACTCTTTTCCATAGTGGTTGTACCAGTCTGTGAACCCACCAACAATGGATTAGGGTTCCCTTTTCTCCACAACCTCCCCAACACTTGTTTGTTGCTTTGTTTATGATGGCCATTCTGACCAGTGTAAAGTGGTATCTCATTGTGGTTTTAATTTGCATCTCTCTGATAGCTAGTGATATTGAGCATCTTTTAATTTGTCTCTGGATCTTCTGTATGTCCTCCTTGGAGAAGTGTCTGTTCAAATCCTTTGCCCACTTTTTGATTGGGTTGCTTGTCTTCTTAGAGTGGAGTCATGTAAGTTCTTTGTATATGTTGGAGATTAAACCCTTGTCTGAGGTATCATTGGCAAATATGTTTTCCCATATAGTTGGTTCTGTTTTTCTTTTAATACTCTTTTCTTTAGTTGTGCAAAAGCTTTTAATTTTGATGAGATCCCATTTGTTTATTCTTTCTTTTATGTTCCTTGCTCTAGAGAACATATCATTAAAAAAGTTGCTGCATGAAATATCTGAGATTTTCTTGCCAATGTTCTCCTCTAGGACTTTCATGGTGTAACAGCTTATATTTAATTCTTTCATCTACCTTGAATTTACTTTGGTGTATGGTGTAAGTTGGTGCTCAAGTTTCATTTTTTGCATGTAGCTGTCCAGTTCTCCCAACACCATTTGTTGAAGAGGCTATTATTAGTCCATTATATGTTGCTGCCCCCTTTGTCAAATATTAATTGGCCATAGAGATTTGGGTTTATTTCTGGGCTCTTTGTTCTGTTCTGTTGGTCTGTGTGCCCATTTTTATGCCAGTACCATGCTGTTTTGATTACAGTGGCTGTGTAATACAGTTTGGCATCAGGTATTGTGATTCCTCCTCCCTTGTTCTTCTTTCTCAAAATTTCAGCTGCTATTTGGGGTCTTTTATGGTTACATATAAATTTTTGAAGTGTTTGTTCTATGTCTGTGAAGTATATCATTGGTACTACTGATTTCTCTTCTAATTTTGACATTGGTCTGTACTTTAGGCCATCTTTTCACCCAGATTTATCAGTTCCTTCTCTCTCTCTCTCTCTTGACAGTATAAAATTTCTACTGTAAAAGAACTGTTAGAATCTTACCTAGCTTCAGATTTCAAAAAACACAACCTTTGCTCTATTACACCAATTACCACTTAGTATTTAATCTTCTTTCAATGATATTATTTTCCAATATATCCTAAAAAATAACAGACTATAACATTGTTGGTTCACACCCTTAGGAGTTCCTTGGTGAAATCTGAAATTGGAGCCTGTATTTGACGGGAAAAAAGAGACCAAAAAAAGAGGCAAGACCACTCCAGATTGGTAAGTGTCAGTTTTAATAATCAGGAAAACTTACATATGAAGCTAACCTTGAGTGGCCACAAGATGAATTAATCTCCACACTGACCAGTAAGAATCTTAAATTTCAGTAGGATCCTTAACTGGGTTTAGTCATGTATACTCTTATAATGGTCTTGACAAAATCTTTCTCTATTAAGGCTATGTCCTTGAAACAGCTTTAGCTATGAGTATGGTGGGTGAGATGTGCATTCAAAAGATAGGGAGGGTGGTGGGGAGTTTCCCATTGCCTGGGTCTTGTATGGGTCAACCAGTGGTCATGTGCTCTTGGTGACCTCTTCCAACAAGCATCAAAACATGCATATACACACAAAATAAAATTTTTATTTGCATTACTTTATTTCCACTATTCATTAGTAGAGTATATTCTCCATTTGAATATATTATATATTTACAATCCTTCTGTCAATAAAATCAATTATAGCGGGAACACATATTGAAAGTATACAAAAGTGAGTTAATGTATTTCACAGATTAATTAAAATAAGTATTAAAACAGTAAAAAATATGGTATAGAATGCTGGTACAATAAAGCAAAAATCAAAGAAATTAACACCTAAATTGGCAATAAATAAATTAAGATAAGAATAATTACTAGAAAACAGAAATGTGACAAGTTTTTATTTGGGTGTCTATATATAGCTTTGTGGCTTCAGACTCATTTGCTTTGTATTTAATTATTAATTAACTTATTATTTTAAAAGTATAGTTTATATTTAATATTGTTTTTTATTGGTTTGAAGTATACAGCATAATTATTAGACAATCATAGACTTCACAAAGTGTTCTCTCTCATATTTCTAGTACGCAACTGACACCGTATATTGTTATGACAATAGTATTGACTATTGATCTGTTGCTTGTGGACCTAATTGGATCCTGCTCTGATGTTGTCTGAAGCTGGCCACTGGGTATGCTGGTTCTGGGGCCTTTAGGCAGGGACTCTGTTAAAGGTCAATGTCAGATGCTGCCTGTGATTGCCCCTGGGGAACTTGCTTGGAGGTACAAAGTGATCCACAGTTTGTGGTTGCCTCTGACCAGCTTGGGTGTGCTTGGAGGGACCAAGTATGCACTAAGGCTGGCCTCCACAAGCCCCAAGCCAGGGGACAAGTCAGCTAAATTGCCAAGTTCCCTGAGATTTAATTTCACCTGCCTTCGTCTGCTAGCTACCTCTTAGACTCAGTCACTAAAAGAGCCTCTGTTGGTGGGCAAGGTGTGTGGAGTAGGTTCTCAGTGAGTCATCAGAGAGGGGCAAGTGTTGTTCACAAGATGGATACAGATTCAAGCTAAGTATCAGTGCTGGGTCTTATGGCATTCAGCAAAAGTCCAATGGTATACCAAGGTTAGCTGCCAACTTTAGGGTGCCCTCAGACCTTTGTGGTGTGGCAGGATCTTAGAGAGACATGAGGGTGAGGCCAGCACAGTTATCAGGCCCAAATGGACCAAGATTTGTCTATGTGAAGAGAAGGTTTTTCACTGATTAGGCATGCAAGGGGAAGATGTCCACTCTCCCTGAGCCACACAATTCAGTCTGTCTTGGATTCTTCCTGGATTGTGTGGAGAGTCCAGGTTTGGCAGGGTGGGCTGCTTTGAGTTAGGAGTCTGGGGCTAGTGGATCTCCCATGAGGACAAGGCTCTGCTCAGGCTAGCAAGAAGTTGGTGAAAATGACACTGCCCCAGAGCCACACAACTCAGTCACTGACATACTGTGAATCTGCTCAGACTTTTACACCTTGGGCCCAGGCAGCTGACTCCTCCACAGGGTGTGAGCTCAGCATGGTGAGGGACAGAAAGTCAGCAGGGTTGGGGTATTGCATTCTCTCAGGCTGATGCTCTCAGGAGGGAATCGCTTCTTTCAAGAAAGATGGTGTCTGCAGTGTGGGATGGGACTCAACACAGGGATCCTTGCAGCTTTTCCTTCAAGTCTCTCTGCTGAGCCACAAAACTCAGCTTTCCCCACACCACTGTAATCTGTTCTGCCCTCCTTCTACCAGAGCCCAAGGTGATAGGCTACAACTGGGATTTTGTGTGTTAGCCTTTTAAGAGTTTGTCTGGGTTTCTAGCAGACTCCCATCTCTCCTTGGTATAGAGAATCCCCACTGATTTTTACAAGCAGATGTTATTTGGGTACTTCTCAGCTTCAGTGCTCTTGGCTGGGGTCTCAGATAGGGTTGAGACCCCACACTCCTCAGGGGGAAACTTTGCAGCTGAGAAGTCCCTCGGGAATCTCAGCTGCTGTCTGTGGGAGTAGGGGCCTGCTCTTTTTGCATTTCCTTCCTTCCTACCTGTCTTTATGTAGCTTCTTTTGTTAATCCTTGGTTACAAGACTTCTGTTCAGCTAGTCTTCAATTAATTATTCAGGTTGATTTTAAAAAATATTTTAGTTGTAATTCCAGTTTGGTCCTGGAAGGGAGTGTAACTTTCACCTACTTTACCACCATGTTCTCACTGGCTTCTTATTAAAGAGAATAGTCTATTTAAAGCTACTCTGGTCATACGTTGATATAATCTCTGTTTATTTTAATAATGTTTTTGAATAATTATAATGATTACATGTTGAGTGTTAGATAAAAAAGACAGAAAAATTAATTAAAAGGTTAAATGTTAAAGAGAAGGAAGCAGAGTTGACTGATTACCACTATCACTTTCAAAATCATGTGATCTGTCATATAATGAGCTTCTAGTACATGAACTTTTTAGAAGCACATTTTATTGATTATGCTATTATACTTGTCCCAATTTTTCCCTGTTTGTCCCCCTCTATTCAATACCCCCTTCACTTCAGCAGTCCCCCCTTAGTTCATGTCCATGGGTCATACATATAACTTCTTTAGCTTCTCCACTTCCTATGCTATTCTTAACCTCCCCCTGCCTATTTTGTACCTACCATTTATGCTTCTTATTCCCTGTACCTTTTCCCCCATTCTCCTCCCTCCTTCTGCCCTCTGATAACCCTCCATGTGATCTCTATTTCTGTGAATACGTTCCTGTTGTAGCTGTTTGCTTAGTTTGTTTTTGTTTTTTTTTTGGTTCGGCTGTTGATAGTTATGAGTTTGTTGTAATTTAACTGTTCGTAGTTTTGATCATCTTTGTCTTAGATAAGTCCCTTTAACATTTTGTATAATAAGGTCTTGGTGATTAAAAACTCCTTTCACTTTACCTTGTCTGGGCAACACTTCATCTGCCCTTCCATTCTAAATGATAGCTTTGCTGGATAGAGGAATATAGGTTGTAGGTTCTTGCTTTTCATCATTTGAATACTTCTTGCCTGCAAGGTTTCTATTGAGAAATCAGGTCATAGTCTTATGGGAACTCCTTTATAGGTAACTTTCTGCTTTTCACTTGCTGCTTTTAAGATTCTCTCTTTATCTTTTAATGTTGGCATTTTAATTATGTTGTGTCTTGACGTGATCCTCTATGTGTCCAACTTGTGTGGAATTCTCAGTGTTTCCTGGGCGTAAATGTCTATTTCCTTCTCAAAATTAGGAAAGCTTTCTTTTATTATTTTTTCAAATAAATTTTTCATTTCTTACTCTCCTTCTCTGTCAGGCAACCCTATGATTTAGGTGTTGGCATGTTTGGAGATGTACCAGAGTCTTCTTATACTATCCTTGTTTTTTTATTATTTTTGTTTTTATTTTTTTAATTCTTGTTTCTTCTTCCTGCTCTGGTTCAATGTTTCTTTTTTTTTTCTTCTTTATGTTCCAAATCATTGATTCAAATCCTGGCTTTCTTCCCCTCACTGCTGATTCCCTGTAGATTTTTCTTTATTTCATTTAGTGTAAACTTTATTTCCTCCTTTATGTTGTTGCCATACTCAATGAATTCTTTGAGCATCCTGATGAACAGTGTTTTGAATTCTGCATCTGACAGGTTAGCTACCTCCATTTCATTTAGTTTTTTTTTTCTGGGTTTGTTCTGTTCTTTCATTTGTGCTGTATTTCTTTGTCTCCTCCATTTGGCAGCCTCCCTGCATTTGTTTCTATGTATTAGGTAGAGTTGCTTTGAATCTCTGTAAAATGCACCTGTAAATTGTGTAGGGTAGAGCCTTAGGTAATCGCCAGGGTGGGGTAACCTGCTTCACTGCTTCTTGGCTCTGTGTGGGAGGAGGGCTTGGAGAGGGGACTGTGCTGCTGCCAGGCTTCTGGGGGTTTTCTCGACACTTTTTTTGTTTTCAGTCACTTCACCCACTCCCTATATGTGACTGGTGCCCTTCCAGTTGTTGCCCTGGTGGTGAATCCGAGTGGGTAGCTTTGTGTGTGTTTTAAGATCTTGTAGAGCTAAGCTGAGTTTTCTGAAAATCTAGGAGTTTCTTCTGCCACTGCAACCCCCACTGGTTTTTACAGCCAGAAGTTATGGGGATTTATATTCCCAGCTCTGGAAACCTGGGTTGTACTCTCTGGCCTGGTGCTGGGATTGCTTGCTCCCAAGGTATCCCTTCTGATTTTTATCTACCATACGTGAATGTGAGACTGCTTGTGCCCATTCTGCCACTATCACCACCTCTCCATGCCACACTGTGTCTCCTAACCTCTCTGTCATGTCTCTGTTTCTCTGTCTCTCCTACCTGTCTGGATGAATGTGGCTCCTTTAAATCCTTGATTGTTGGACTTCCATACAGTTAAATTTTCTGACAGTTATGGATGTTATTTGTTTTGAGATTTAGTCGTAATTCTTTTTGTGGTTGCATGAGAAGGTGACACATGTTTACCTATGCCTCCATCTTGACCTAAGTCCTACTACATGCACATTTCATTCACTTCCACATTTATTTACCACCACCTTTTGAGGCAGTTGTCATTATGCCTATTTTATAGGTAAGGATACTGAGGCTTAGAGACATTGATACAATTCTAAAGGTAATAAACAGACTAAAACTAGGTCTGTCTAAATCCATGTCATAATCTGACATAATAGAGTACCTGGTAATTCTAAGTATTAATAATTTTACTATGTTTATTACTATTGTTTTATTACATAAGTATTAGAATTAAAAACCTTTATAAGAATAAATTATATATATATATATGCATATTTTTGCAGAGATGAATGATTTGGTAGAATGTTGACATTATTATTTCTAGTTACCCATATTAAAGAGACCTAATGAATACAAAATTAAAATAAAGCTTGAACTATCTGATAGTCTGCATAGGACATAAAACTGATTAAAAATATATGTTAATCCACTACAAAGCTGGGCAAGTTTTAAACATTATTTTCAATATTGTAAAAGTTAATATTATTTGAAATATTAACTTTTGAAATAATGACATATCTTGATGCCGTGTAGCATAGCATTTATACCTGACAAGCTGAACAAATAAATTCTGGCCTAATTAGTATTCCAGATTATTAAATCATGAAGGTTTATTTTCACACTTTTTGTTAAAACTGAATCACACTGAAATTATAACACAGAGTGCAAGGTAAACTGGTGTCTCTAAATATGTTAAGAACACTCCATATTGCATTAAGTAGAATAATGAGGAAAGTTATTAAAGATGTAGAATTAAAAGAGAAAGTTGTCTATTTAAGAATAATAGTATATGTAGGGGTAAAAGACATAATTCAAATTTAGAATAGATTTCAGTAATTTTGAAATTATTATCAATTTATTCTGGAGAACTAAAATGTATTCTATTTGTAAATTGTTACTATATATTTTCTCACTAGTAACATGAGTCTGAGTCTCATGCTATCTCATGAAGGGGAATTTAGAAATTTGGAAAGGAAATTTAATCCTTTTGGTCTGTAAGAGAGCACTTAACCAAGTTTTGGAACCCAGTGTTCATTAATGATAAACCATCTTCCATCAACATATCGAGTAAGAAATCATTGGCAGTGACAACACTCCATTGAATAATTTGAAACTGTTGTGTTCCAGTTGGGCTGATGTGATTAATTAACCCATCAGCAAGCTCAGCTGTCTGATGAACAGTAGCTGTGTAGCACTGAATCTCAAAGAGAACTTGAACTTTTTGAGAATCTTGAACTGAAATTTCTTCCTACATAAGTGGCCTAAATTGAATTTCAATGAACTGAAAATCAAAGCTTTCTAGACTTTTAATTTCTTTAAGTACATTTCTGTTTCTTTTGATATTTTTCCTCTTAAGTCTTACAAGTGTGTGTCAGATCATAGACTGAAATATTTAGAGTTCCAATTTTACCAGAACACAATTTTTCCTTTATTTCTAATCAACTTTATTGATGAAATTCACTTGCACTCTATCTTATTAGTAGTTGTTCATTACTCTTACATTCAGTTTACTGTATTTTAAATAACAGAAATAATATTTTAAAAAGGTGCATGACATTAGGTTGTGTACTTGTTATTAAATGTAAATCTGAAAACCAATGCATAAGAATCATCTGGTTATTTGTTGACAATAGAGATACGATGACACCCCCTTCTAATCCCTATTCTGATTCAGTTTGAATGAAGTAGAGCCATGAAGTTTGTTTTGATAATCTCAGGGGCTTCTAATGCATAGCTAGATTTGTAGGCATAGGGAACCTTAGTGATGAGTTAGATTTCTTTGAGCAATGGCATGGTCTGATTTAAAATCTATATTCATGCATCTGTGTATGTAATTTTATTAAGAATTTACTGAATTATTTTTACCAAAACTTTCATAATCTGCCTTACTCACAGGTTTCATCTAATTTATCAATTATAATTGAAATAATACTAAAATTGCAATGATTATAAGAAAGATACTAAGTCAAGAACATATGCTTGGCTGGTGTAGCTCAGTGGATTGAGTGCGGGCCTGCGAACCACACAATTGCAGTTAGATTCCCAGTCAGGGCACATGCCTGGGTTGCAGGCCATTTCCCAGCAGGGGACTCACGAGAGGCAACCATACATTGCTATTTCTCTCCTTTTCTCCTTCCCTTCCCCTCTAAAGATAAATAAATAAAATCCTTAAAATATTTTAAAAAAGAACATTATGCTTTATTTATTCATAAAGCAAATACATATATAGCATCTCATGCTATTTGTTGAAAGTCAATTTAAACACAAGAACAAAAATAAATAACAAATTGGCCCTGGCTGGGGTAGCTTGATGGATTGAGTGCCGGCCTGTGAACCAAAGGGTAACTGGTTGGATTCCCATTCCGGGAATATGCCTGAGTTGTGGGCTGTGTCACTGGTGGGGGGCATACAAGAAGCAACCACACATTGATGTTTCTCTCCCACTTTTCCTCCCTTTCCCTCTCTTTAAAATAAATGAATAAAATCTTAAAAAATAAATTATAAATTGAATGAAGCAAATATTCTTCCTAATACAATATTTATCTTGTAGTGTATCTAAGAATCATTTAATAGGAAAACAGAGTTGTTGTTAACTATAGCATCAACCACATCATAAGAGCAGGTCCGATAGAGAGAACATAACTTCTCTGAACAATGTAGACCTCCATTAAAAATTTTGCCTCTGCAGAAATTGTAGGTCAGCTGATCCCAATATCCATTTCTCAAACCTTTATACCCTACTTACCTGTGATCTATATGAGCTAAAAGGTAAATACTTCTTAATCCCAGTCTTACTTGTATCTAAAGGCCAATTAAAGAGTTCTGGCTAAATAAACATATGAATAGGTTAGTACATAAATAAGGTGCCTGGGGGTATGGCCATTTTTTTTGCAACCTTAGAAGGAGGACAATAGAATCATAGAAAAGTCAGCTTGACCGTATTGAATCAATCAAGAAGCTACGGCAGCAAACAATATGAAATGTCTTGTTATTTGTGTAGACTACCATATGACACTGTGTTATTTGGATCTTCTCTTGAAATTAAAATTGTTTCTACCTAAAATAATGTCCAAACATCACTAAGTTAGCCCAGTCATGTAAGAATCAAAGTGATCTTTTAAATTTAAAATAGAATAAACTTCAAGATGATCTATTTCCAAAAAAAGTGAAATACATAGTCAATACTACAATATATAAATATTTGGACTGTTGCTTTTTTGTGAAATCTTTTGTATCAATAATTGCTAACCATTAAAGTTAAAATACAATATTTTCATAGTAAATATAATGATATTAATATATGCAGCTCATTGTATAGTTCTTTGTATTAGTTTATCTATGCAATGAGATGCCCATCATTATACTTAAAGGCCATTCATAATGCTTGTTTTGCCTGGGGCATCCTAGCATATAATGGTTATTCCAAGTTGCCCACTGTGTATGTGTTTTTTAAAAATCATCAGCCAAGAAGCAGAGGCAAGATGTCAACAGAGTAGCACCGAGGGAACCCAGCTCTTGTGCATCTGGTGGAAAATCCGGGCGGATCTACCGAAGAACAGCATAATCAACCAACAGTTCCCCAACATTTATGAAAATAGGAGACCAGAGAGTGTGACAGAGGAACCAGACAGCTGCAGGTCAGTGAGGACTCCAGAAGGAGAGTAAGGACAAAAGTGGCTGCGCGCCCGTAGCCTCCTAGGCTGTGAGCGGCAGAACATCAGTACCAACGAGAATTGGCGTGCAATGGGGGCCAGCACCATCAGTGGGAAACAGAAGCCCCGTCTGAATCCAGGGCTGGGGTGCCTGTGATGGAGTGGACCCCGAAGGCCCGGCACCTAGTGGGCCGGCAACACACTCTGTGGGAGAGAACTGACTCCCCCCTCCCCTTCTAGGCAGGCCGGTTAATACCGGGCAGGGACCTGTGAGCTTAAGTTAACGTAAAGGCTGGCAACTGAGGACTCTGCGGTCGCCAGCCCGCCAGCCCAAGGGATTTAAGAAGGACACTGTCATTGCTGGTCTTTTGGGATTGGGCTGGGCTGAGAGACAGGCTTTGTGGAGAAGTCTCTATTGGAAAGTGAACTGAGGGGCTCTAAGACCACGGCTGGCCTCCAACCACCCAGCAGCCATCCAGGGGAGGGGTGGGAATGCCTGGGTCCTGCACGGGACCGAGAAGGACGGTGCTGATACCGAGGGATACAGGCAGTCTCCCGGGGCTGTGCTTGACCACAGACCAATCGGCAGCCTGCTCTAGTGCGCCTGCATACCTGCCCTCTGAGACAAGCAACCAGAAAAAATGTTTGGACAGTTTGAAACCAACAAAGGAAGGGTACTTCCTTTATTTTTTTATTTTTATTTTTTTCCTTCTCTAGTGTGTGTGTGTGTGTGTGTGTGTGTTTTCCCTTCCCCCCTTTTTTCTCTCTCAACCTCTTTTGTAATTAATCTTATATCTTGTAAACTGTATTGTTGCTCTATCTTTCAATACTCTGTCCTTCATTTCTTTTCCTTTTTGTCCGATTTTAGTCCTTCTGCTCTTCCCAAATTTTCTGCTTATTCCCCTTTTCTCCTGACTTTTGAGTGTGTGTGTGTGTATGTGTGTGTGTATGTGTCTGTGTGTGTTGGGTTGTTTGTTTGGGTGTTGCTTAGTTTTCTTTTAGGTGTATTATAATTTTTTTTGCATTATTCTTACTCCTTTTTTATTTTAAGAATACCTTTGTATCCCACCTCTTTCTGTACAGGTTTTTTAGTCCTGGCTGGGGTATACTGTACTACCTGACAGGTTCCCACTGCTCTTTACTCCACAGTGTTTTGCTGATTTTCTATACTTCACATGCTTTACTTTGCTATACTACCCAAGCTCTATGACCCCCATTTAGACAGATCACATAGAACCTATCACGTGAGTGTTGCTCTACTGTTATTGTAAATAAGAGCTGTTCTGGACAAGAGTAATACTTCATAACACATCTCTCGGACCTTAGACCACCGTACAGGTGCCTGAATTCTATTACTCTATACTAACGCGCTACACCCAGTTACTAACCTGTACTGTCACCTTACCTCAAATCTGACCACCCAAAACCACACTGCTTTCTAGATACAACTCAAAAGCCCATCCTTCTTAACAAGACACTTAACTTATGCCCACACTTTCCTAAAAGTGGTAAGCTGGGTCGAAGAGCATGGTTAACTCTATACATAGCCTAGAGATTGCCTATTTCTTCTCTGCCCAGTGTGTCTGTAAATAACATAAAATAATCTTCCGCTATCATAAACCATTTTGCCTCCCCCCCAACTGATCACACATGCACAATAAAGAAAGGAGTAGATGGAAGCGGAGAACACCAAGATACATGCAGAAGACTGCACCGCTGACTTTCACACATATCCTACCACAGAAGTTCACACCATAAACCCAGCGAACCAGAACAGATCAATTCAAGAAGCGGAGGACAACAAGAAGAGTATCACAAACAATGGGAAGACAAAGAAACAATCCCCAAATGAAAGAAAAGGAGGAAGCCTCAAAAAGAATGTTAGATGAAATAGAGGCAAGTCAACTATCAGATGTGGAATTCAAACCACTGGTTATCAGGAAATTCAAAGAGCTTACAACGAGCTACCAGAAACTACAGGGGAGCTACAATGAACTCTCTGCAAACTATACCAACATGAAAAAGGAAATAGAAAACATCAGTAAAGGCCAAGAGGAAATGAAGAATATGAATAAGTATCTTTCAATAATAACCTTAAACGTAAATGGATTAAATGCACCAATTAAGAGACATAGAAAAACTGAATGGATAAGAAAGCATGACCCACACATATGCTGCCTACAAGAGACCCACCTCAGGTCAAAGGACCATCACAGACTAAAAGTGAAAGGATGGAAACAAATTTTCCAAGCAAATGGACAAGAAAAAAAAAGCCGGGAAGCAATTCTCATATCAGACAAAATAGACTTCAAAAACAGGGCCATAAGGAGAGACCCAGAAGGTCACTTCATATTGCTCAAGGGAAGAATCCGCCAAGAAGACATTACCATCGTAAATATATATGCACCCAACATAGGAGCACCCAAATATATAAAGAAAATCCTAGAGGACCTCAAAAATGATATTGACAGCAACACAATTATAGTAGGGGATTTTAACACCACACTGTCAAAAATGGACAGATCTTCCAAACAAAATATCAACAAAGATATTGCAGCATTTAATGATACTCTAGATGAAATGGACCTAATTGATAAATATAGAGCCCTTCATCCTAAAGAAGCTAAATACACATTCCTTTCAAATGCACATGGAACATTTTCCAAGATAGATCACATGATAGAACACAAAACTAGACTCAACAAATTTAGGAAAATAGAAATCATACCAAACATCTTCTCTGATCACAAGGGACTGAAATTGGAAACTAACCCCACAGGAAAAAACCAAAAACACCCCAAATCATGGAGACTGAATGGTATGCTATTAAACAATGAATGGGTCAAGATAGAAATCAGGGAAGAAATAAAAAAGTTTCTGGAAACAAAGGAAAATGAACTCACAACAACCCAAAATTTATGGGACACAGTGAAGGCAGTCCTGAGAGGGAAGTTCATAGTGATACAGGCTTACCTAAAGAAAATAGAAACATTTCAAACAAATAACCTAACCCGACGCCTCCAAGAACTCGAGGAACAACAACAAAGACAGACCAGAGCAAGTGGAAGGAAGGAAATAACCAAGATCAGAGCAGAATTAAATGACATAGAGACTAAAAGCACAATTCTAAAGATCAATGAATCCAGAAGTTGGTTTTTTGAAAAGATAAAAAAAATAGATAAACCTTTAAGTAGGCTCATCAAGAAAAAAAGAGAGGACCCAAGTAAACACAATCAGAAATGAAAGAGGAGAGATTATAACTGATACCACAGAAATAGAAGGGATTGTAAGGAATTACTATGCAGAGCTGTATGCCAAGAATTTTGAAAACCTAGGTGAAATGGACACATTTCTAGAAAAATATAATCTTCCAAAACTCAATGAAAAAGAAGCAGAAAACCTGAACAGGCCAATAACAGCAAATGAAATTGAAGAAGTAATCAAAAAACTCCCATCACACAAAAGCCCTGGGCCAGATGGTTTCACAGGAGAATTCTACAAAGCTTTTAAGGAAGAGCTAACCCCTATTCTTCACAGACTATTCCAAAAAATCCAAAAGGAGGGAAAACTCCCCAACTCTTTCTATGAAGCCAGCATCACCCTAATCCCAAAGCCAGATAGAGACACAACAAAGAAAGAAAATTACAGACCAATATCACTGATGAACATAGATGCTAAAATCCTCAACAAAATATTGGCAAATCGCATCCAACAATATATCAAAAAGATCATACACCACGACCAAGTGGGATTCATCCCGGGGATGCAAGGATGGTTCAATATACGCAAATCAATAAATGTAATACACGAAATAAACAAAAGCAAAGACAAAAACCACATGGTCATATCAATAGATGCGGAAAAAGCTTTTGATAAGGTACAACACCCATTTATGATAAAGGTACTCAGCAAGGTGGGAATAGAGGGAACATTCCTCAATATAATAAAGGCCATATATGAAAGACCTACAGCCAACATCATACTCAATGGGCAAAAACTAAAAGCTTTTCCACTAAGATCAGGTACAAGACAAGGTTGCCCACTTTCACCACTTTTATTCAATATAGTATTAGAAGTTCTAGCTGCAGCGATCAGACAAGAAAAGGAAATAAAAGGCATCCAAATCGGAAAGGAGGAAACAAAACTGGCATTGTTTGCAGATGACATGATAGTGTACATGGAAAACCCTAGAGCCTCTACCAAAAAACTGCTGGAACTAATAAATGAATTTCTCAAAACAGCGGGTTACAAAGTCAATATCCAGAAATCAATGGCATTTTTGTATAACAACAATGAAACGGCAAAAGCAGAAATCAAGAAAAAAAATCCCATTCAATATAGCAAAAACAAAAATAAAATATCTGGGATTACACCTAACCAAGGAGGTTACAGACCCGTATGCAGAAAACTACACAACACTGAAGACAGAAATCAAGAAAGACACAAACAAATGGAAACATATACCGTGTTCATGGACTGGAAGAATTAACATCATCAAAATGTCCATACTACCCAAAGCAATTTACAGATTCAATGCAATACCTATTAAAGTGCCAACGGCATATTTCACAGACATAGAACAAACACTTCAAAAATTTATATGGATCCACAAGAGACCAGGAATGGCAGCTGCAATTTTGAGAAAGAAGAACAAAGTAGGAGGGATTACAGTACCTGATATCAAACTATATTACAAGGCCACTGTAATCAAAACAGCCTGGTACTGGCACAAAAATAGGCGCATAGACCAATGGAATAGAACAGAGAGCCCAGAAATAAACCAAATCTCTACAGTCAATTAATATTCGACAGAGGGGGCAGTAACATAAAATGGAGTAAAGATAGCCTCTTCAACAAATGGTGTTGGGAGAACTGGACAGACACATGCAAAAAAATGAAACTTGAGCACCAACTTACACCATACACCAAAATAAATTCAAGGTGGATAAAAGACTTCAATATAAGCCAGGAAACCATTAAAGTCCTAGAGGAGAGCATTGGCAGGAAAATCTCAGATATTCCACGCAGCAAAATTTTTACTGATATGTCCCCTAGAACAAGGGACATAAGGGAAAGAATAAACGAATGGGATCTCATCAAACTTAAAAGCTTCTACATGGCCAAGGAAAACAGTATCAAGATTAAAAGGGAAGCAACAGTTTGGGAAAACATATTTGCCAATGACACCTCATACAAAGGTTTAATCTCCAAAATATACAAAGAACTCACACTACTCTACTCAAAGAAGATGAGCAACCCAATTAAAAATTGGGCAAAGGACTTGAACAGACACTTCACCAAGGATGACATACAGAGGATCCAGAGACACATGAAAAGATGCTCGATATCACTAGCTATCAGAGAGATGAAAATCAAAACCTCAATGAGGTACCCTTTAACACCAGTCAGAATGGCTACCATGAACAAAGAAACAAACAACAAGTGTTGGAGAGGTTGTGGGGAAAAGGGAACTCTAGTTCACTGTTGGTGGGATTGCAGACTGGTACAACCACTCTGGAAAGCAGCATGGACTTTTCTAAGAAAACTTAAAAATGGATGTGCCTTTTACCCAGCAATTTCACTATTAGGAGTATATTCTAAGAACCATGAAACACCAATCCAAAAGAACCTATGCACTCCAATGTTCATTGCAGCACAATTTACAATAGCCAAGAGTTGGAAGCAACCTAAATGTCCATTGGTCAATGACTGGATCAAAAAACTATGGTACATTTACACAATGGAATTCTATGCTGCAGAAAGGAAGAAGGAGCTCCTGCCCTTTGCAACATCATGGATGGAACTGGAAAGCATTATGCTGAGCGAAATAAGCCAGACAGTGAAAGACAAATACCATGTGATATCACCTTTAACAGGAATCTACACAACAAAACAAACAAGCAAGCAAAATTTAACCAAAGACACTGAAATACAGAGCGTGCTGACAGGGTCCAGAGGGGAGAGGGGAGAGAATCACAGGGGAAAAGGGGAAGGACTCACATGAACAAGTATAAAGGACACATGGACAATAACTAAGGTGGGGGGCAGAGATGGGAGGGAGGTGGGGAGCACGGTGGGGGAAGGGCTGGGAATACAAGAAAGAAAACTGTACTTGAACAAGAGTTAAATTAAAAAAATTGGAAAAAATCATCAGCCAAGTAAGTGATGGAACAATTTATTTTTCTTCTAATTACCTAGCTTATTCATTCTTTGGCATTGGTCAAACGAAATGGTGAGAAAACAGTTCTTATGGGGTTGCATTAAGAATGTAAATAGGAATAAAAGAATGAAATATGAAAAATGTTCTTAATAACTCAAGATGGCCATAGACAATTATATCACTTCTCTTAATTGTGCTGTTTTATTTACTCTCCTTTTTTTTCACTCCTCAACACAAGTAAGTATCTAATCAGCAGCATTAATATTATTTAAGCTAGTTGCTGGTGCTGCAATCACTGAATGTTATTGTAGAGAACTAAATAAATATAAAAAGAATAAGCCCTGGCAAGTGTGGCTCAGCTGGTTGGAACATCATCCTGTAACCAAAAGTTTGCTGACTCCATTCCCCATCAGGACACAAACCTGGGTTGCAGATTCCATCCCTGGTCTGGGCTTTTCCAATCTCTGGTCCAGGTGCATATGAGAGGCAACCAATAGATGTTTCTCTCTCTCCCTTTCTTCTCTCTCTGAAAGCAATGAAAATCATCCTCAGGTGAGGATAAAAAATTTAAAAAATAGTGAGAATATTTTTTCTTTATTTGTTTCTTTTAAGAATCCACTTAAATGACTATATTATTTTCAACAGTTTGTTTCAATATGGAATTTCTTTTATATGTATATAAAACTTATATGAGCTAAATAATATTGAGCAATGTCTTAGCATTTGTTAAGTAACAGATAATGATTATGTTTGTTTGTAAATGACATATTAATTTTTGTATGAAGATAAATTATAACAAAATGCTAAAGCCACTTCAATTGGCCTAAGTAGGTAAAAGCATAAATTGTACTAATATTGCTTGAAGGAGGGAGTTAACAATGACCAGTAATTGTGGTAATAGATACTTTCTCATATGTGTAACATTGAAAAGGGTGGGCACTATTACAATGACCATTTTAGAGTGTCTTGGAAAGGCTAAGATCTGCACTCAACGCTACATAGCTAGTAAGTAGAAAATTCTGATTTTAGGCCCTATTTATTGTCAGAGTTCGTATTGTTTTCACAGATCCTTGGCGGTTTGTTTTTCACGTATTTTCAATATTTTTAAACACCTAGTCTATTTAAAACTTCAAATTTATTTGATCTAAATTAGCATTAAACTAATAGTTGTTTATATTTAATAGATGGTCCACAATAAATATCGTATAGAATAAGATGAATTTATTAAAATACGTAACTAGTTGTATATATAAGCATGCATTTAGTATCATACTTAGCTTAGAAACTGCAAAATTAATGAGCATTTCTAGTCTAATGTGTGTATACTGTACATTTTTCCTTGGTAAAAATCAGTATCTTATAATGGTTTGAAACATCTGCTCTGGAGTCAGCCTACCTGGACAGAGGGACAATACCTCTGTCCTATCAGGACAATGCTGGCTTTGTAAAATGAGTTGACAAGTTTTTTCTCCCCTTCAATATTTTGGAAAAATTGATAAGAATTAGCATTAATTTTTCTTTAAATATTTGGTAAAATTCACCAGTGAAACTATCTGGGCCTAGACTTTTGTTTGTTGGGAGGCTTTTGATTATTAAGTCAATCTCAAATATTTCATTTTACATTTATAGACCAGTTAATTAAATTTGTTAAAAACAGTTATTATCAGGAGAGATTTTTTTAAATCACATATGCCTGGTTTGTTACAAAGCATATCTTTTCTTCTTTCCAGTCCCACAATCCTAGAAAAAGATATTTCAAAACAACTAATGTCTACTAAAACACAGTAACTCAGATTTCACAGTGGAACAGCTTGCAAATAGAACCTTCTCATTCTAATCAGAGCCCAGCTGTCTTAAAATAAGCAGTGGATATGTATTGAATAACCATAAAACATTCATAAATCCACAGTGTGTTGTCTTTCTTCACATGCATAAAATTAACAGTTTAAATGCAGTTTTCAAAATGCTATATTCAGATAACACATAGTTAAATCCTTGTGCTTCAACATCCTTTTTATATGAATTACATTAATCCTTTAAAACAAAGGGGCCCAGATCTTCAGAGAGGCAACTATTAAAATGCATTCTCCTATCAAATTTACAATGAATACTTATCTCTGTTATTAAAGAAGATAAATTTGCCAGTATAGGAGAATTAAAAATAAGATAATAATACATTGTAGTCATCATTTTATCCAGACTTCTATCAGTAATATCATATCCCTATTTTAAATATGAATGCAATTTGCATAGTTATTATATTTTAAAGTAGTAAAAAAGTAAGGAAAGCATTTTTGATAATATTAAGAACAAAAGCACCATTTTGTTGTATTTTAAGTTGCTTTTAAACATTAAAATTGGTAAAACTATGTCTCTATAAACAATCAGTTCAATAATTTTGGCCTAATTAGTGGGTCAAGCACCTTTTAGCTCAATGTAACTGTCAAAAATTTAATTTAATAAACTTTCTTTTTACTTTTCTGAAGTGATCTTTTAAAAATTGAATATACAAGTAAATTCAGCAGAAAAATGGTCAAAATATTTGGCATGTCATTTAGAGAATAAAGTGCCATGCAAACAAACTCTCAATAGAATGGGGGTATGTGTCTGTGTATACATTTTTTTTTCAAAAAGAATAAAAGCTAGAAAAGAGGATAGTGATTATTTAGAAGTAACCATGACCTTATAATCATAATGGACCACAAACTATAACATGGTGAGGAAAAATAAGACGATAAAAGATGCAGCACATAAAAAATTCCTACATTTTCATTTGTGTCATGACCCACACTAGTGTGAACAATCATAAACTGGGCATTTAGCACTGAGACATGTTTTCCAAAGATAATACTGCAATAAAGCAATATATTGGATTGACAGTTGTAATATAATTATTCAAGTTTACATGAGAAGTTCACTGATCATTTGTTACTTTTTGTTTGTTCATTATTTATCCCACTTACCATCTTAAGTGCCTTAACAACCTTTCTTCTGATTTATAAACATGCAGCAGAAGACAAATGAACTAACATTTGGCACTGGCTGACCTTTCCTAGATTTCTGAGGCCTTTAACTCTAATTTGTTTTTCTACTACATGTGTATAAATCAAAATAAAGCAGGTAATACAGTGAAGAGTCAGCCTTGGCAGTGATGTATATTTATGTCTTCCTTGAAGAAAAGTCAACACAAGTGCCATTTCTTTCTTGTTAAATATTTGTGCTGTGATTTCCAGGCATCTGTTGAGAGGAATCCAAAATTAGGTAATTTTAACCCTTAATTACAAAAGATTTTGGTCTTCAAAGTTAATAGAAGCAGAACCAATAATTATATCTTCCTTGAATACTACTTAAATAATATGTGTTCTGCTTTAAGTAAGAACTGTACATGGGAGGAGGCAAGCTCATTTATCTATGGGACACATTTGAAGCCAGATAGGCATTATGATCTCATCATTAATTATATTCTCCTCCATTTTACTAACACTTAATCTAATGCATTTTGTTTTATAGTAGTTTCTTATCATTTTTTACTATTTTCCACAAATGGGCTATGCTATACATGAAGGCAGAGTGCATGTCCTGTATCCCCTTTGCTACCGTTTACTGGAGCTTCTCTATTAAGAAAATTAAAATACCATGGCTATACATTTTCAGTAAAGATTGATGGTATATTTTAATAGTTAAAAAACTCACACAATTATCTGAGTATCTGTTGCGATTACATGAAAGAAATAAAAATTTTAGGTCATTTATTTCATTATGGACATGTAGAATACAAAGCATCCTCTCTTCAACAATTCAATTATCCAGTTGCACATTATTATTTGGTCAGTGAATCCAGAGAGGGCATAGGAATGACTATCAGGAAAAGAGCCACACCACTGTCTTGAAAGGGTAGTTTTATAGTGGAAGGGCATTTCTTTATTAAAGATTGTTCTGTTTTGCAGTTGACACAAAGCTGGGGCTGATGGATAACATTTGTTTAGATGAATATGAGACCTTATTTATAAATACATTTTAAAAATGATTTCCTGTAAATATTTTAAAATCTCCCAACCATTTAGCAGATACTTTATGACTGTTTTAGCAGCATCTATTATTCCTTTTCAGTCATCTGGCAATTCATATTGTTCTTAGGAAGCTGACTCTATCCATATATCCAAGGACAGAAATCATAAGATAGCAAGGTAATCAGTGCATTTCCTCTCTCTGAATACACTGATCTAAGTTGATTTGGTCTAAATACTTCATGCCTCATTACTTGCAACTCTGGGACAAATAGCTTACAAGGCCCTCTGGAAGCTCCACCTTTGTGAACTCTGACCTCATCACCTATTACACCCTGTAAAGGGTTAATCACCTATTACACTCTCCCTTGCTCACTCCACTCTAGGCACACTGGTCTCCTTCCTATCTGGAATAACTCACTCACATCTCTGCCTTAAGAGTCTTTGGATGGGCTCTTTTCTCTGCCTAGGATCCTCTTCTCACAGACAGTATAAGGCTGACCCCCTCACTAATTCAAGTTTTTGTTAAAATTTACTTTCTCAATAAAACCTACCCTGAAGACACAATTTAAAGAATCATCTGACCTCAGTAATCTCAACTACTGTCTGTTTTGTGTTATACATTTATAGTAAAAATGATTTATTTATCCCTCACAGCACTAAACCTAATGCTGGATAAATCCCAAGATATTGAACAAATGCTGGTTGGTTTATTTTGTGAATACAGGTAACCCTGGTGAAATTCAAGAAACATTTACAGTTCAAGCTAAGAGAATGAATGTAAATAATAACATATCATAAAGTCAGTTCACATGAGTATAAATGTAATTCACACACACAAATACACACACAATATAGTAATGAGGGGGAAATGGGGGCAACTGTAATTGAACAGCAGTAAAAAAATTTAAAAATGAAATAAAAAAGAACATATTTTAAGTTGTATTTTTATAAAAGTGTCTTAGAATCTGCCTGAGAGAGTGAAAAAGAACATATAGGGAAGGTTGAGCAGTCAGGGTATTAAGCCATCAGTTTCTGTTCAATCATAAAGGTAGAGGGTAGAGGGAAGGTGCATTACTGTTACTATTACATAACTTAGAAATATGAAAAACAAACTTGTTCATACTATAGGTATTAGATATATAATCAATTGTTACATTCTGAGGTGAATAACAATTTTCTTGGGGTCACTTTCAAAATTATAAAATAATAGTATACTTTGCTTACACTTAAGGACAAGATATGCCTATACACCCTGTTGGAGTTAGTTGCATGACTAAAAATATGGAAACAAGAGCTTTGTTTCACAATGCATTGAAGTTAATAGTGGCCTTCTACCTCCTAAATCATTTACCAGTTCCAAGTTTTCCACATCTTGGCAGAGTGATACAGACACAAGAAAGGAAAAACAGAAGAAAGCTCCATCAATGATGCTTTCTGATCATTTGGAAACACAGAGTCTAGTCTCTCAGAGGAATAGTGCCTTACCAGGTATGATAGACTCCTTAAAGCACTGATTAAGTGTATGATTTTCCAATGCATAACAGCAAATGGAAAAGTTTCTTCTTTTAAAAGTAATGGTAATTTTTGTCCATCTAATACTATATTCATTTATTTAGTTTCACACATACATAAAAATGTGTGTGTAGTTTTTCACTTGGTCAAATTATTAAGATACCTTAATGAGGAGTCAACTTCTCCATGGCAAAATCATATCCTATTTTGGTAGTATATGATGGCATAAATAACTATTTGAAATGCTTCTCAATAACAAAATACAGTTTCCCTTGCTTGTGAATTTGGACAACAGTGTGAAAACTATGTGCTTAGCTCTTCTCATTTTCATCATTTACTCATAGCTGGAACAAGTACGCTAGTATTTATACAAAGGATCTGTCTTCTAAAATGATTGAAATATTTCCTCTAGAGATAAAAAGTACTTTCAGCCCTGGATATGCTTTTTCAATAACAGGGACATTTGCTTTTTTGACAATTTGCAGCTATGCCATTTACACTCATTAAACAGATTAAAATAATTTACTCACAAAAGAGCACAGAACTTTAAATGAAAATCCTACCCTTCTAAGTTGTTATTGTTGTTATTATATTACTATTGGAGAAACAGCAACCCAGGTTGGAACAAGACCACAAATGACAGACTATCTCTCTATTTCCAGTTAACCTGAGTAAATCAGAACACAATTTCTTCTTACCCACTCCCAGTAGCCTTATTGGAGCTAATACAACAGATGTTTTGTCACCCATCTAGTCACATGGTTGCTTTTCACTCTGGTGAACATACTTTGGAAACAAGCTAATGAGGTGATCCGCAACAAACATACTTGGTCCCCTTCAGCTGATATTTCTTTGCTCATGTCATTTATCCTTCATTGTTAATGAAATGAAAATAAGCAGCAACTGTTTTCCCAGTATTGTACATTCATAAATAAATCTGTGTAATGTGGTGTATAAATTAGTATTTGTTGAAATGCTCAAGTTCAAGTGATTAACTTTAAGTCTGTGCTAATTGTTTAAACAAGGGCACAGGCATTATGAAGACCCAAGCTCATTATAAGAAGCACTAATGTAACTAGAGTATGTCTTAATGGAACTGTCTGTCCATTTATATGAAATGGACATTTTGGTTAATCCTCAGGTTTATGAACCAACAGATCCCTGTTGAAAATGCTAATGATCTAATATAACTGGCATTATCTGCATAACTGGTGACTAGAAATGCTTATCTCCAGTATGCGGTAAGTGATGTCCAATGTTCTGCCTTATGTTTACTTATTTAAGTGGGGAGAAATCGCAGGCCCAATGGTTGCCAGCCACTTGTTCTGAGCTAATGCTTTGGAAATAGATAACTAATTTTAAAGTAATGATAAGAATATAAGAGGGTATTTTTTGCAGAATAATAAGTGTCTAGGGATTTCATAAATTTAGCATCAATTCTCTGCTTAAAAGTTATTTCTACTATATTATAAAATTAGATGAAATTCTTTTTGAATTTTTTCCTCGGTATTTACAAAGTTTTACATTTCAGAAAACCATATTCTATAGCACCCATGGGTAAACTTTGAGAAAGATGTTTAAGAAGAGGAGGTTGGGAGTCTCCCTGGAAAAGATAAACAGAATGAATTAGGTAAAGCCATTAGATATAGAAGTTTTATGACTCTGCTTCCTAAGTTTTACATTTCATGAACCAAGACAAACTCTTAAAAAATAATTGATATGGACAGTATTCTTAAAGTGGTGGTGTTTTCCAAGTAAGGCAATTAAAACAACACAACAAATAAACCAATACATTTGCAGTGGCTGGGCTGATGATCTCCATGGCCTTTTTCAAAACCATCCAAAATACATATATCTAAGGAAAAATTGCCCTTACTATTCAAATGGTTCCTTTATAACCATTTACCACCACAAGTTTCTCTTAGAGTTTCTAGAAATATCATTTAACCATATCTTACCACAGCTCATAATAAAAGAAATGATATTTTATTGCCAATAATGTAGGAAGGATAAAATCTTCGGACATCTTTCCTTTAGTTTAAAACCAACACATTTATTTTTTTTTGTTGTTGTTGTTTTAAAACTATATTTTATTAATTATGCTATTACAGTTGTCCCAAATATTTCCCTTTGCTTCCCTCCACCCAGCAGCCCCCAATACCTCAGGCAATCCCCCCACAATAGTTCATGTTAATGAGCCATGCGTATAAGTTTTTTTGCTACTCCATTTCCTGTACTGTACTTTACCTACTATGGCTATTTTCTGACTACTTGTTTGTACTTCTTAATCCCCTCAGCTCTCTATCCACTCCCCCACTTCCCTGTGTTATCTGGCGATGATGAAAACACTCTCTGTATTCATAATTCTGTCTTTGTTATTCTTGTTTACTTCATTTTAATTTTCAATTATTGATAGATAGGCATTTTTGCCATTTTATTGTTCTTAGTTTTTATCTTCTTCTTTTTCTTAAATAAGTCAGTCCCTTTAACATTTCATATTATATGGTTTGGTGATGATAAACTCCTTTAGTTTTTTTCTTGTATGGGAAGCTCTTTATCTGCCCTTTGATTCCAAATGATAGCTTTGCTGGGTAGAGCAGTCTTGGCTGCAGGCCCCTGCTTTTCATGACTCTGAATATTTCTTGCCAGTACCATCTAGCCTACAAAGTTTCTTTTGAGAAATCAGCTGACAGTCTTACGGGAATGCCCCTGTAGGTAACTAACTGCTTATCTCTTGCTGCTTTTAGGGTTCTGTCTTTATTTTTGACCACTGGCATTTTAATTATAATGTGTTTCGGAGTGGGCCTTTTTGTGTCCATCTTTGCATCCAGGGACTCTCTGTGCTTCCTGGACTTCCATGTCTATTTCCTTCACTAAATTAGGGAAGTTTTTTCATTATTTTTTCAAATAGATTTCCAATATCTTAACCTTTCTCTGCTTCTTCTGCACCCCTAAGATGAGAATGTTGGAATACTTGAAGTTATCCCAGAGGCTGCTTACACTGCCATTGTATTTTTGAACTTTTCCTTTTTGTTTTTCTGATTGGTTGTCTTTTGCTTCCTCATGTTACAAATCATTGATTTGATTCTTGGCTTCATACACTGTACTGTTGCTTCCTTGTAAATTGTTCTTTATTTCAATTAGTGGATCCTTCATTTCTGACTTGATCTTTTATATGCTGTTGAGGTCCTCACTAAGTTCATTGAGCATCCTTATAACCAGTTTTTTAAACTCAACACCTGATAGATTGCTTAGCTGCATTTTGTTTAGTTCTTTTCTGGAATTTTGATTTGTTCTTTCATTTGGGCCATGTTTCTCTGTCTCCTCATTTTGGCAGCCTCCCTGTGCTTGTTTCTATGTGTTAGGCAGAGCTGTCTTGACTCCATTTCTTCATAGTGTTGGCTAATGTAGTAGGTGTCCTGTAGGGTCCAGTGGCACAGTCTCCCCTATCACCCAAGCTGGGTGCTTGAGGTGTGCCCTTTGTATGGACTGCATACACTGTCCTCTTGTAATTGAGCCTTGATTGCTATTGGCATGACAATGCGTGAGATTTACTCAGACCAGTCAGCTGCAAGAATTGGCTATGTCCACTGACCACCAACCTCTGCCCTCTGTGGAGGATCAGCTGTGCAGGGCAGGGTGGTGGTGTTCTGACATGGTCTGTAGCTGTCCACTGGGTGCACAGGCTCTGTGGTTTCTGAGGTATGGACCAAGGTCAGCTCCCATCTACGTTTTTGTTTGAGGTCACCCTGCCTGAGCTGTAAAGCAATCTCAGCTGCAACATGTGCTGGGCTTGGAGATTCCCAGGTGAAACCAAGCTAGTTGGTTAGTTGCTGCTGTTGCCATGAGTGGGACAAATTAGAAAGAGGTATGGGAGTTAGGGACTTATTGAGTAATAGGATTTAGGAAGTTGTGAGGCATGAGTCAAGACCAGCTATTCATATGGAAAAGTAACAGTTAACAGTTTTGGTGCGCTTGTAAGTAAGTTGGGTGGGACAGAGTCTCAGGGGATTTTTCAGGGTAAGGCAAAATCAGTCTTTGCCAGATTAATGGAGTCTCAGATATGATAGCAGTCTGCCCACTCTGTGAATATATGTGGGGAAGTCTTAGAAAGGAAATGGCTTTTGCCAGTTTTTCTGCCTGGGAGAAAGCTGTCCCCCATCTTCCTGCCTTGATGCCAACACTTCAGTTCCTCCCTGTATTCCACTGGTGCCTTTTAAGTTTCTACACCAGTGCTAGAGCTCAGAGGGAGTGTGAGTAAGTCTGTGTGGGGGTTCTTTAAGGGGAACTGCTTGGGACTCTGGAAGTTTCTTCCACTGACTCAGTCCTTGCAGGTTTTTGCAGCCAGAAGTTACGGGGACTTATCTTCCTGGCACTGGAACATTGGGCTGTGGTTTGGGGCCTGGTTCCTTGCTCCTGAGATATCCCTTCCAAAGTTTTATCCACCACACATGGATGTAGGACCGGCCCATTCTGTGTCTCCACGCCTACTACCAATCTGGATTGATGTGGTTTCTTTAATTTTGTGGTTGTCAGACTTCCATTCAGCTCAATTTCTGAGGGCTCTGACCGGTGGTTGCTGTTATGTCTTAATTGTAATTTTGATGTGGCTGTGTGAGGAGGTGAGCTGTGTTTTCCTATGCTGCCATCTTGACCAGAAGTTCTGGAATCACTGTGTGTTAAAGTGCTACCCATTTTCTTGTTTTCTCTCTGAATACTTATTACATGGTCAAGAAAAAACCTATTTTTTTCTGAATTATCATACATTTTTGGATATTTTTGTTATAGCACTTACCTTATCCTAACTAATATAGAGGATGCAAGATATATTTTGAGAAATATGTAATATTTAATGTAAATATGTAAGAGAATGGAATTCCAACTAAAAAGAAAATGGAAGAAAAAGAACATAGGATTTCATATTACTGGAATAATAAGTTATACTATAACTAGACTACCATAAGAACTAGAATATTAAAATATAGGAGGAACATGGTCATAGATGGGTGAAGGATTTTAGTAAGGAACAAGTGTATGGGATGTTCTAGACTGGAGTTGGTGGCAGTTGGAGAAGGAAAGTGTCAGACATGTCTAACACAGATACAGTCATCAAGCCAGGGGGGAATTGATTTGAATGTGTGAAAGAAAGACAAATCAATCATAGATGGATTACTTGGAGAAAGCTGAAGCCTTTACAGAAATAAATAAAAATAATCTGAACATTACTCATTAGATATTTATATTATAATTATTTTTCATATAGTAGAAATGCCTGGGGCTTGAATTCCTGACACAGATTAATGAGGGAGATATCTATGTGTCTCACACCAGAAAAACACCCACTATGTATTGTATAGTCTGGGGCTTTGTAGTTATGTCCCTGATGAGCTGGGCTGGATCAGCTGTGACCCACAGTGAATCCATCTTTGTCATTGAAGGCCTGGATTAAACAATTTTCTTTATACCCCTTTTTTCATATGTCTCTACCTAATCTTGATATCTAACCTCTACTTCCTCATCACTAGTTAAAAAAAACCTTAGATAGCTNAGGAGGGATCACAATACCTGATATCAAACTGTATTACAAGGCCACTGTAATCAAAACAGCCTGGTACTGGCACAAAAACAGGCACATAGACCAATGGAATAGAACAGAGAGCCCAGAAATAAACCCAACTCTCTACAGTCAATTAATATTCGACAAAGGGGGCAATAACATAAAATGGAGTAAAGACAGCCTTTTCAACAAATGGTGTTGGGAGAACTGGACAGCTACATGCAAAAAAATGAAACTAAAACCAACACATTTAAATCTAAATTCCATTTCTACACCCAAAACATATTCCATCCCCAAATAGATCTCTTGGGCTAGAAACCTGGAAGTCACCCAGAACTCTTTTTTTCCTCCTAATCTGCCAATATTTAGCTGGTCACTAAATCCAGTCAGTTCTATCTCCGGTATCTCTTAAACATGTACTCTCCAGCACCACTCCTAAGGTTCTCATTATTTCTTTCTGCTTCAGAATATATTATAGTTGGCAGATAAAATATAGGATACTAAATTAAATTTGAATTTTAGATAAGCAATAAATTGTTTTTAGTGTGTTTCAAAATATTGCATGGGGCATATTTATAATAAAGAAAATCCATTGTTTGTGTAAATTTAATTTAACTGGGTGTCTTCATTTGCTTATCAGGCAACAATTGATTAAGTGCAAATGAGTCTTTGTTTCTAGTCAGTATCCTTTCCAGGCTTTAACTCTAATTTATAAACATAAATTACATTTGAGCAATGCTTTACTGAAAAATAAACTTACTTTGAATTCTGCATTGCTTTAAGATGACTTCTAAATTCCTTAGTTTGACTTCTAAGGCTGGCCACACACAATCTGGTTTTAACATATCCTTGGGCTCATATCATCTACCACAGGCCCCCAGGCAACATGTACCTTAAACCACACTGGACTTTTCATCATTGCTTGAACTCAGGGACAGTTTGCACATATCATTTTCTTTTTCTTTTTTTTTTAAAGATTTTATTTATTTATTTACCTTTAGAGGGGAACGGGAGAGGGAGAGAAACATCAATGTATGGTTGCCTTTTGTGTGTCCCCTGCTGGGAGTTGCCTTCAGGGAACAGGCCTGCAACCCAAGTATGTGCCCTGACTGGGAATCGAACCACGATCCTCTGGTTCTCAGGCTTGTGCTCAATCCACTGAGCTACACCAGCCAGGGCCTGCACATATCATTTTCTGTTATTACCTAGATAATTCTTATATGATTTAAGAAAAAAATCAAGTATTAATTATTTTGCATACTAATTCCTTTAAATTTCAGTGGTTTTTTTTTATTTCAACACTTCCAGGTAGCTGTTTCAGTAACTGTTTCTTGGAACTATGTTTTGTTAATTGCCATGATGTACTGCATGTTCTGTTTACATATTTGTCTCCTGCTCATTTACTTATGAGTTATCACAAACAAGTGAGGACTGTATTATATTAATATCTGCATCCCTAATAGCTACTTGATTGCCTTACATATACTAGATATCCAAGAAATGCTTGATGAACGCACAAACATCTCTTATCTCCAAATTCTTTGACATCTGAACTAGAAATCTTTCTACTTTCCTTCCCCTCTTATTACTATGTAGTGGGTATGGGTTCCCTTTGAAATTCTAGTTTTGTGTACCCAAAGTGATCCCAAACAACATCTATTAAAGGTCTCAGTTCTGAAGTGTTCAACAGTGAATTTTGCATATGCAATGAAAATCAGAAATCCATGAAAATTTTTATAATTAAAAGCAGAGTTCTTTTTTTCTTTCTTTTGCATGAAATATTTTTATTTTTTCAACTTTCTTTTTATTTTTTATTGTTGTTCAAGTACAGTTGTCTCCACTTTCCCCCCACATGCCCCCCCCATGCCACCCATCTCTGCCTTCCGCCCTCTATCCTACTCTCTTTGGCCTTGTCCATGGGTCCTTTATACATGCTCCTTGATGGCCCTTCTCCTATTTTACCCCATTACACCTCTCCCCCCTCCCCTATGGTTACTGTTAGTTTGTTCTTTATTGCAATGTCTCTGGTTATATTTTACAAACAAGCAGAGTTCTTTTCTGAAGGTTATTTGCAAATGGTTTGCTTCTATAGGCACCTATCTAAAATTGAGTTAATGCAATATATTCATGTAATTCAGAAAAAAGTGTGGAGAAACTCAGTGGTCTAGGAAAGTTGTTAGTCAGGTTCTGGTGCTTTTTCTAGAATTTCTCCAAATGTGACCATGTTTGGTTGGTAGTTAAGATCTTATTATCCCTTTTAGGTAATACTGAAGAGAGAAAACTAGGAGTTAGGAACAAGAGTGTCAAAGCATAGAAGTTCCACTTGACTACATGTTAGTGCTTCCCCCTCCTATTTTCTGCCAAGTATGCCAGTTTTAGATAAGTCAATGCACAACACACCCAAGTAAGGATATATACCATGGAACAGCTTAAAAGCAACAAAGTAAAACACAGGATAAAGACCTCTGGTGAAGCTCTTGGAAAATGAAACAAGCTATTGAGTTGTTAATGGACATGGCAGTAGCAAGTGGTCACTTACAGACTAATGTGTCCCAGAAATTGTTGGCCTGCATAAAAGTGTATAATTTTGAATATATATTGTATAACATATTGTTCTCCCATGCAGTAGGAGAACATATAGCAAATATGTTCTCCCATGCAGTAGGTTCCCTTTTCATAATGCTGATAGTTTCTTTAGCTTTGCAGAAGCTTTTAAATTATATATAGTTCCATTTGTTTATTTTTTCCTTTATTTCACTTGTCTAAAGAAATATATAGGCAACAGTATTGCTATGCAGGAGGTCTGAAATTGGACTGCCTATGTTTTTCTCTACTGTTTTTATGATATCAGGACTTACATTTGTCTTTTATCCATTTTGTGTTTATTCTAGTGTGTAGTATAAGATGGTGGTCCCATTTTATTTCCTTGCATGTACAAGTGCAGTTCTCCCAACACCATTTATTGAAGAGACCTCTTTGTTCTATTGTATGTTCTCGTCTCTTTTGTCAATTGACAGTAAAGATGTGGGTTTATTTCTGGGCTTCCTATTCTGTTCCATTGGTCTATGCATCTGTTCTTATGCTAATATCAGGCTGTTTGATTACAGTGGCCTTGCAGTATAGTTTGATATCAGGTATTTGATCCCTCCTACTTTGCTCTTGTTTCTTAAGACTGCTGAGACTATTCAGGGTCTTTTTTGGTTCCATATAACTTTTTGGAATGGCTGTTCCTTATTTGTGAAATATGCCATTGGTATTTTAATAGGAATTGTGTTGAATCTATAGATTGCTTTGGGTAGCATGGACATTTTAATGATGTTAATTCTTCCAATTGAACACAGTATATGCTTCCATTTATTTGTGTCTTCCTTCATTTCTTTCTGCAGTGTTCTGTAGTTTTCTGAGTATAGGTCTTTTACCTCCTTGGTTAAATTTATTCCTACATACTTTATTTTTTGTTGTTGCTATACTAATGGTATTCTTTATTAGTTTCTCTTTCTGATAGTTCACTGCAGGTGTACACACCACCATCAATTTCTGAATATTGACTTTGTTCCTGTTACTTTGCCTAATTCACTTATTATGTTGAGTAATTTTTTGTTGGAGCCTACAGAGTTTTCCATGTGCACAATCATATCATCTGCAGATAATGATAGTTTTACTTCATCCTTTCCAGTATGGATGCCTTTTATTTCTTCTTGTAGTCTTCATTTCTGCCTGGTTCTTATTCATAATTTGTACATCTTTTTTCACAATGATGTAATTTCCATTGAGTTCTTTGTTGTTGTCATAAAGTTCCTTCCAGTTCTTGGTTCCTTGAGCATTCTCATAACCATTTCTTTAAACTCTATGTCTGATAAGTTGCTTGAATCCATTTCTTTCACCTCTTTTTCCAGGGATTCCTCCTTTCCTTTCAACTTTTTTGTCTCCCCATTTTAGCTGATTCTTCTTGTTTGTGTCTACATAATAGACTGATCTCCTTTGACTCCTTGTCTTTGTGGGGTGACCTTCTGTGACAGGAGACATTTGGGAATCAGTGGTGCAGTCTCCTTGACCTCCTGAAATAGATTCTCTACAGATACCCTTTATGCAGTTTATGAGGGCTCTCCTGTTGTATTTGCATTTTGATTGTTGTTGGCCCACGTTTGGGGGTGTTCTCAGCTCTGACTAGCTGACTGAGAGTCTCACCCTCTACCCTGTCTTGTGTGCTGTTGTACAGGTGCTTGATAAAGGAAGCCATAACATGACCAGCATTTTCTATAGTCACTTTCTTTTTTCCTGATAGCACCGTGACTTCCATAGATGATTCCCTTCATTATTTTTAATATAATTTTTATTTAATTATTGTTCAAGTATAGCTTTCTGTCTTTTATTCCCATCCCAGCACATCCCCAGTGCTCCCCACCTCCCTCCCATTTCCACCCCTGTTAGTTTTTATCCATGTGTCCTTTATATTTGTTCCTGTGAATCCTTCCTCTTTTCCCCTGAAATTCCCTTCCCTCTCCCCTCTGGTCATTGTCCCCCTGTTCTCTATTTCAGTGTCTTCGGTCATATTTTGCTTGCTTGTTTGTGTTGTTGTTTAGCTTCCTGTTAAAGGTGAGATCATATGGTATTTGTCTTTAACTGCCTAGCTTATTTCACTCAGCATATGCTTTCCAGTTCCATCCATGCTGTTGCAAAGGGTAGGAGCTCCTTCTTTCTTTGTGCAGCATAGAATTCCATTGTGTAAACGTATCATAGCTTTTGGATCTATTCATTTACTGATGGGCACCTAGGTTGCTTCCAACTCTTGGCTATTGAAAATTGTGCTGCTATGGCCATTGGGGTGCATAGGTTCTTTTGGATTGGTATTTCAGGGTTCTTAGGATATAATCCTAGCAGTGGAATTGCTGGGTCAAAAGGCAGATCCATTTTTCTTTCTTAGAAAATTCCATACTGTTTTCCATAGTGGTTGTACTAGTCTGCAATCCCACCAACAGTGAAGTAGGGTCCCCTTTTCCCCACAACCTCTCCAACACTTGCTATTTGTTGCTTTGTTTATGATGGCCATCCTGACCGGTGTAAAGTGGTATCTCATTGTAGTTTCAATTTGCATCTCTCTGATAGCTAGTGATATTGAGCATCTTTTCATGTGTCTCTGGATCCTCTGTATGTCCTCCTTAGAGAAGTGTCTGTTCAAGTCCTTTGCCCATTTTTGCTTTTTTAAAAATATATTTTATTGATTATGCATTACAGTTGTCCCATTTCCCTTCCTTCATTCCTCTCCCTCCAGTAAACCCTCTCCCCCACCATTCCCCCCTTTAGTTTATACCCACGTGTCTCAACTTCTTTAGATTCTATATTTCCCCAACTATTCTTGCCCTCCCCTCCTGTCTATTTTCTACCTACCTTCATGCTATTTATTTTCTGTACCTTCTCCCCAGTTCTCCTCATCCCACTACCCTGTTGCTAACCCTCCATGTGGTTTACATGTCTATGGTTCTGCTCCTGATTTAGCTGTCCTTTAGTTTGCTTTTGTTTTAGGTATGGTTGTTAATAACTGTGAGTTTGCTGTCCTTTCACTGTTCATATTTTTTATCTTCTTTTGCTTAAATAAGTCCCTTAACATTTCATATAATAAGGGCTTGGTGACGATGAACTTGAATTTGATCTTATCTGAAAAGCACTTTATCTATCCTTCCATTCTAAATGAAAGTTTTGCTGGATAGAGCAATCTTGGATGTAGGTCTTTGGATTTCATGACTTGGAATACTTTCCAGCCCCTTCTTGCCTGGAAGGTCTCTTTTGAGAATTCAGCTGACAGTCTGATGGGAACTCCTTTGCAGGTGACTGTCCCCTTATTTCTTGCTGCTTCTAGAATTCTCTCCTTCATTTTCATCTTGGTTAATGTAATTATGATGTGCCTTGGTGTGTTCCTTCTTGGATCCAACTACTTTGGGATTCTCTGAGTTTCCTGGACTTCCTGGAAGTCTATTGCCTTTGCCAGACTGGGGAACTTCTCCTTTATTATTTGTTCAAATAAGTTTTCCACATGTGGCTGTTCCTTTTCCCCTTCTGGTACCCCTATAATTCAGATGTTGGAGTATTTAAAGATGTCCTGGAGGTTCCTAAGCCTCTGTTCAATTTTCTGAATTCTTGTTTCTTCATATTTTTCTGTTTGGTAATTTTTTTCTTCTTTCTGGTCCCCTCCCTTGATTTGAGTCCCAGTTTCCTTTCCATCACTATTGGTTTCCTGTGCATTTCCCTTCATTTCACTTAGTTTAGCCTTCATTTGTTCCTCTAATTTGTGACTAAAATCAACCAGTTCTGTGAGTATCCTGATCATGAGTGTTTTGAACTGTGCATCTGAGAGGTTGGCTATTTCTTGGTCGGTTAGAGTTATCGGCTCCGGGGCTTTGAGTTCTTCTTGAGCCATATTTTGATCTGTTTGCACCTGTTATGTATGAGGAGTGGAGCCCTAGGTGTTCACCAGAGCAGGGCAACTCAGTCGCTGGGTTGTGATGCTGTATGTGAGGGCGGGTCAAAGAGGAGCAATGGCTGCCCCTCTGCTGCTTCCTGCAGCTGGGGCCTGCGCAGTCTGTCTCACTGCTCCCTCCTTCGCTGGTTTATCTGCAGAAGAATGTGTGACCGTCGTCAGCCTGCCACCTTGCAGCCCCCCTGGGTCCACCTATTGCTACCCCACTCTGAGATCCACCCATAGCTGCCTGAGCACCTGACTCTGGAGAGCTTTCCTGTCAGACCCACTCCACTGCTGGCTCTGCCCTTCTTACCAGTCTGGTTGAATGGTTCGTTGTTGTCGGACTTCTGTATAGTTCAATTTTCCGTGTTTTGGCTGCGTTTTTGTTACTGAAACTTTGTTGACTTTAAAGTTGGTTGTGAGAGGAGGCACAGTGTTTTCACCTATGTCTTCATCTTGGCGTAAGTCTCCCTTTGCCCATTTTTAAATTGGGTTGCTTGTGTTCCTAGAGTGGAGTCATGTGAGTTCTTTGTATATTTTAGAGATTAAACCCTTGTCTGGGGCATCATTGGCAAATGTATTTTCCCAAACAGTGGGTTCTCTTTTTATCTTAATACAGTTTAATTTAGCCACACAGAAGTTTTTTATTTTGATGAGATCCCATTTGTTTATTCTTTCCTTTATATCCCTTGCACTAGGGGACATATCAATAAAAATATTGCGGCGTGAAATGCCTGAGATTTTCCTGCCCATGTTCTCCTCTAGGACTTTAAAGGTGTCACGACTTATACTTAAGTCTTTTATCCACCTTGAATTTATTTTCGTGTATGGTGTAAGTTGTTGCTCAAGTTTCATTTTTTTGCATGTAGCTGTCTAGTTTTCCCAACACCATTTGTTGAAGAGGCTATTTTTACTCCATTTTATGTTACTGCCCCCTTTGTCCAGTATTAATTGCCCATTAAGACTTCAGTTTATTTCTCGGCTCTCTGTTCTGTTCCATTGGTCTATGTTCCAGTTTTTATGCCAGTACCAAGCTGTTTTGATTATAGTGGCTGTGTAATACAGTTTGGCATCAGGTATTGTGATCCCTCCTACTTTGTTCTTCTTTCTCAAAATTGCAGCTGATATTTGGGGCCACTTATGGTTACATATAAAGTTTTGAAGTGTTTGTTCTATGTCTGTGAAATATGCCATTGGTACTTTAATAGGTATTGCATTGAATCTATAAATTGCTTTGGGTAGTATGGACATTTTGATGATGTTAATTCTTCCAATCCATGAACACAGTATATGTTTCCATTTGTGTCTTCCTTGATTTCTTTCTTGTGTAGTTTTCTGCATACAGGTCTTTTACCTCCTTGGTTCGGTTTATTCCCAGACATTTAATTTTTGTTTTTGCTTTATCAAATGGGATTTTTTTCTTGATTTCTGCTTCTGCTGATTCATTGTTATTATACAAAAATGCCTTTGATCTCTGGATATTGACTTTGTATCCCACTGTTTTGCCAAATTCATTTATTAGTTCGAGCAGTTTTTTGGAAGAGGCTATAGGATTTTCCATGTACACTATCATGTCATCTGCAAACAATGACAGCTTTGTTTCCTCCTTTCCGATTTGGATGCCTTTTATTTCCTTTTCTTGTCTGATTGCTGTGGCTAGAACTTCTAATACTATATTGAATAGAAGTCGTGAAAGTGGGCAACCTTGTCTTGTTCCTGATCTTAGTGGAAAAGTTATTTTTTTTTTTTGCCCATTGAGGATGATGTTGGCTTTAGGCCTTTCATATATAGCCTTTATTATGTTGAGGAAGGCTCCCTCTTTTCCCATTTTTCTGAGGATGTTTATCATAAATGGGTGTTGTACCTTATCAAAAGCTTTATCAGCATCTATTGATATGATCATGTGGTTTTTGTCTTTGCTTTTATTTATGTGGTGTATTACATTGATTGATTTGCGTATATTGAACCATCCTTGCATCCCTGGGATGAATCGTACTTGGTCGTGGTCTATGAGCTTTTTGATGTATTGTTGGGTGCGATTTGCTAATATTTCATTGAGGATTTGAGTGACTATGTTCATCAGCGATATTGGCCTAAAGTTTTCTTTCTTTGTTGTGTCTCTATCTGGCTTTGGAGTTAGGGTGATGCTGGCTTCATAAAAAGAGTTGGGCAGTTTTCCCTCCTTTTGGATTTTTTGGAATTGTCTGTGAAGAATAGGGGTTATCTCTTCCTTAAAATGTTTGTAGAATTCTCCTGTGAAACCATCTGGGGCAGGGCTTTTGTGTGTTGGGAGTTTTCTGATCACTTCTTCAATTTCATCTGCTCTTATTGGCCTGTTCAGGTTTTCTGCTTATTTTTCATTGAATTTTGGAAGATTATATTTTTCTAGAAATGTGTCCATTTCACCTAGGTTTTCAAATTTCTTGGCATACAGTTCAGCGTAGTAATTTCTTACAATCCTTTCTATTTCTGTGGTATCAGTTGTAATCTCTCCTCTTTCATTTCTGATTGTGTTTATTTGTGTCCTCTCTCTTCTTTTCTTGATGGGCCTACTTAAAGGTTTGTCAATTATGTTTATCGTTTCAAAAAACCAACTCCTGGATTCATTGATCTGTAGAATTGTGCTTTTAGTCTCTATGTCATTTAATTCTGCTCTAATATTGGTTATTTCCTTCCTTCTACTTGCTCTGGTCTGTCTTTGTTGTTTTTCCTCGAGTTCTTGCAGGCATTGGGATAGGTTGTTTGTTTGAAATGTTTCTGTCTTCTTTAGGTAAGGCTATATTGTTATGAACTTCCCTCTCAGGACTGCCTTCAATGTGTCCCATAAGTTTTGGTTTATTGTGAGTTCATTTTCATTTGTTTCCAGAAGCTTTCTGATTTCTTCCCTAATTTCAATCTTGACCCATTCATTGTTTAATTGCATACTGTTCAGTCTCCATAGTTTTGGGAGTTTTGGTTTTTTTCCTGTGGGGTTGGTTTCTAATTTCAGTTCCTTTTGATCAGAGAAAATGCTTGGTATGATTTCTATTTTCCTGAATTTGTTGAGACTCGTTTTGTGTCCTATCATATGATCTATCTTTGAAAATTTTCCATGTGCATTTTAAAAGAATTTGTACTTAGCTTCTTTGGGATGGAGGGCTCTATATATATCAACTAGGTCCATTTCATCTAGGGTGTCATTTAATGCTGCAATATCTTTGTTGATATTTTGTTTGGAAGATCTGTCCATTTTTGACAGTGGGTTGTTAAAATCCCCTACTATAATTGTGTTGCTGTCAATATCTCTCTTGAGGTCCTCTAGAATTTTCTCTATATATTTGGGTGCTCCTATGTTGGGTGCGTATATATTTACGATGTTAATGTCTTCTTGGTGTCTTCTCCCCTTGAGTATTATGAAGTGACTTTCTGGGTCTCTCTTTATGGTCCTTTTTTTGAAGTCTATTTTGTCTGATATGAGAATTGCTACCCTGGCTTTTTTTTCTTGTCCATTTGCTTGGAAAATTTGTTTCCATCCTTTCACTTTTAGTCTGTGGTGGTCCTTTGACCTGAGGTGGCTGGCTTGTAAGCATCATATGTGTGGGTCATGCTTTCTTATCCATTCAGCTATTCTATGTCTTTTAATTGTTGCATTTAATCCATTTACTCTTATGATTATTATTGAAAGGTACTTATTCATTGCCATTTGTGTACCTGTGCTCCTCTCTGTGTCTCTCTTTCCTTCCTTTCCTTAAAGCAGCCCTTTTAGTCATTCTTGTAGAGCTGGTTTGGTCAAGGCATATTCTTTTAGACTTCTTTTCTCTTGGAAGCTCTTTATTTTGTCGTCTGTCTTGATTGAGAGCCTTGCTTGGTACAGTAGCCTTGGTTGTAGGCCTCTGGTTCTCATTACTTGGAACATTTCTTGCCATTCTCTTCTTGCTTGGAATGTTTCCATTGAGAAGTCAGTAGCCAACCTTATTGGGACCCCCTTGTATGTGACATCCTTTCTCTCCCTTGCTGCCTTTAGGATTTTCTCTTTGTCTTGGAGCTTTGCCATTTTAATGATGATGTGTCTTGCAGTAGGCCTCTTTCGGTTCCACCAGATTCAGACTCTCTGCAATTCCTGAATCTGTGTGACTTTCTCTCTCCTCAACTCTAGGAAAATTTTCCTTTATTACTCTTTCAAGTAGGTTTTCTAACCCTTGTTCTTCTTCCTCTCTTTCTGGTATTCCTTTTATTCGGATATTATTACGTTTCATGTTATCTTGCATTTCTCTTAAATTCTCCTCATTTTTTTCTGATTCTCTTTTCCATTACTTGGTCTGTCTGGGAGATTCTTTCTATCCTGTCTTTGATCTCACTCATGCGATTTTCCGCCATATTGATTCTATTCTGCATACATTCTACTGTGTTCTTCAGTTCAGAAATTGTATTTTTCATTTCCTCTTGGCCTTTACTGATGGTTTCTGTTTCCTTTTTCATGTTGGTATAGTTTGCAGAGAGTTCATTGTAGCTCCCCTGTAGTTTTTAGTTGCTTGTTTTAAGCTCTTTGAATTTCCTTATAACCAGTGCTTTGAATTCAGTATCTGATAGTTAGCTTGCCTCTATTTCATTTAACATTCTTTCCAAGACTTCCTCCTTTTCTTTCATTTGGGGATTGTTTCTTTGTCTTCCCATTGTGTGTGTTGCTCTTCCTGTTTGCCCCAGCTTCTTAAATTGATCTGTTCTGGTTCCCTGGGTTTATGGTGTGAACTTCTATGGTAGGATGCCTGTGAGTTTCAGTGGTGCATTCTCCTGCAGGTATCTTGGTGTTCTCAGCTTCCACCTACTCCTCTTGTTGGTTTCCAGCTGGTCAAACCTTTTTCTCTGGTCTCACTAGCTGCAGCAGCCTGAGGGGCTATTAGTGTGGCCTTACTCTTATCTAGGTGAACTTAGCTGGTCTCACCAGTGCCCTCCCAAGATCCAGACTGGCGCCACTCTCCCATGCCCCACTGAGAGCAGGTTTTTCCCCAGGCTTCCCAGCCCTGGCCTGGCGTGAGGATTGCGCGCTCCCACCCAGGCTTTCCTGGTCTTGCAGGCTTGGGCTTGGAACTTTCCCAGTGCTGTGGCTGCACACACACGGCGACTCACAATTCTTCCTAGCCGGTAGCCACAGCCTGACTCCCGGTGCTTGTCAGTCTGAGTCCTGCTGGGTAGGGATGGAGCTGGCAACTTGCGCTCTTCCAGGGGCCCTGCCAGTATCCCGCAGCTCCCCAAGTCTGTGGGAGTGGGAGCACTGGCTCAGGCTACTGGGAATGCAGGGGTGGGTCAGTTCCCCAAGCTGGCAACCACAGCTTGACTCCACGGGTTATCAGAGCTCTCTGGTTTGCTTCCCAATGCCCACTCCTCTCTCTGCCACTACAGGCAAACCAATCTCTCTTGGTGTTTTCCAATCTGTGCCCTGCTGGTTAGAGGGTGCCAGTGACTAGTTCTTTCCCCAGGTTGTTGTTGCCTGCCCTCAGCTCTCAGAGACCAAGGCGACCCAGCCAGGGCCCTGGCGAGGCCCGGCAGAGGGCCTGCAGCCTCTGCGCTGTTCCCTCGTACTTTGTTGATCTGTGGTGGTCTCCTCTCCTCAACCTCTGGTCATTCAGTGTGCACTATACTTTCTGGGGTCCTTCCTTCCTATATGCTGGGTCCCTGTTGGGTATTCACTGTGCTCCTCTGCAGAGCAGCCTGGTTTTTCTCCGGCACGTGGAGGGAAGCGAAATCCTTTGTCCTACTCTGCCGCCATCTGCTTCTCTCTCCTGTTGTTCCTTGAGTTCTTGTAGGCATAGGGTTCAGTTGTTTGTTTGAAATATTTCTATCTTTTTTAGATAGGCCTGTATTGCTGTGAACTTTCCTTTCAGTACTGCCTTCATTGTGTCCCATAAGTTTTGCGTTGTAGTGAGTTCATTTTCTTTTGTTTCCAGAAACTTTTTGATTTATTTCCTAATTTTTAATCTTGACCCATTCATTGTTTAGTAGTATGCCATACAATCTCCATGAGTTAGGGTGTTTTGGGGTTTTTTCCTTTTGGGTTGGTTTCCAGTTTCAGTCCCTTGTGTTCAGAGAAAATGATTGGTATGATTTCCATTTTCTTGAATTTGTTGAGGCTTGTTTTGTGTCCTATCATGTGGTCTATCTTTGAAAATGTTCCAATTGCATTTGAATAGAATGTGTATTTAGCTTCTTCAGGGTGAAGGGCTTTATATATATCAGTTCAGTCCATTTCATCTAGGGCATTGTCCAATGCCAACAATATCTTTGTTGATATTTTGTTTGGAGGATCTGTCTATTTTTGACAGTGGTGTGTTAAATCTCCAACTATAATTGTGTTGCTGTCTATATCTTTCTTGAAGTCCTCTAAGATTTTCTTTATATATTTGAGTGCTCCTATGTTGGGTACATATATATTTATGATGTTAACATCTTCTTTGTGGATTCTTTTCTTAAGCATAATGAAGTGACCTTCTGGGTCTCTCTTTATGGACCTTTATTTGAAGTATATTTTGTCTGGTATGAGTATTGCTACCCGTCTTTTTTTTTTTCTGTTTGCTTGGAAAAAAATGTTTCCAGCCCTCACTTTTAGTCTGTGTAGGTCTTTTTTTCCTTAGGTGGGTCTCTTGTAGGCAGCATATGTGTGGGTCATGCTTTCTTATTCATTCAGCTATTGTATGTCTTTTTATTGGAGCATTTAATCCACTTACGTTTAATGTTATTATTGATAGGTACTTATTCATTGCCATTTTTGTACCTGTGTTCCTCTCTGTCTGTCTCTTTTTCTTCCTTTCCTCGAAGCAGTACTTTTAGCATCTCTTGCTGAGCTGGTTTGGTTGAGGTATATTCTTTTAGACTTCTTTTGTCTTGGAAGCTCTTTACTTGTCCTTCTATCTTGATTGAGACCCTTGCTGGGTAAAGTAGTTTTGCTTGTAGGCCTCTGTTTCTCATTACTTGGAATATTTCTTGCCATTCTCTTCTTGCTTGGAGTATTTCCATTGAGAAGTCAGTAGGTGACCTTACTGGCACTCCCTTGTATGTTACTTCCCTTTTGTTCCTTCTAGCCTTTAAGATTCTCTCTTTGTCTTGAAATTTTGCCATTTTAATGATGATGTGTCTTGAAGTGGGCCTCTTTGTGTTCCTCTTGATTGGCACTCTCTGTGAATCCTGGATTTGTGTGACTTTTTCTTTCATCAATTTAGGAAAATTTTCCCTCACTACTTTTTCAAATAGGTTTTCTGTCTCTTGTTCTTCTTCTCCTTCTGGTATGCCTATTATGTTTCATATTGTCTTGCATTTCTCTTAATCCCTCTTCATTCTTTCTGAGTGACTTTTTCTTTTCTTGCTCTTTCTGGGTATTGTTTTTTAACTTTGTCCTCCAACTTGCTGATCTGATCTTCTGCTAAATCAATCCCGTTTTTGATTTCTTCAACTGTGTTGTTCAGTTCAGAAGTTGTATTCTTCATTTTCTTTTGGCCCTTGCTGATAGTTTCTATTTCCTTTTTCATGTTGATATAGTTTGTAGTGAATTTATAGTAGCTCCTCTGTAGTTTCTGGTAGCTCACTGTGAGCTCTTTGAACTTCCTGATAACCAGTGCTTTTAATTGAATATCTGATAGTTGATTGGCCTTCTTTTCATCTAACATTCTTTCTGAGGCTTCCTCCTCTTCTTTTATTTGGAGATTGGTTCTTTATCTTCCCATTGTTTGTGAGACTTCTTGTTAGCCTCATCTTCTTAAATTGATTTGTTCTGACTCCCTGGATTTATGGTGTGAAGTTCTGTTGTAGAATACCTGTGAAATTCAGTTGTTCAGTCTCCTTTGTGTATCCTGGTGTTCTCCGCTTCCACCTACTCCATCTGGTTTTTCAGTGTCCATAACAATGTCTGGTCTCTTATTTTCATAAATGCTGGGGAGCTGTTGGCTGTTTGCGCTGTTCCTTCATCGATAGGCCAGGATTTCCTTCCATGTGTATGGGGAAATGGAATCCACTCCATCCTACTCTGTCGCCATTTCCCTCCCCATTATTTTTATGTCACTTGTGTTTGGTGGTATTCCATACATCTTTCTTCTTTTTCTTCCCTTTTAAAGCTTTTTGTCTCAGTTTGTGTTATTTGTATCTGGTTACCATTGGGATTATAAAAAAGAAATTTTCATATATACAGATGTCTTGTTTCTTTTGAATGCATCTTATCTCCATCTTCTTATGAAAATTAAGACTTTATCCTCTTTGTAGTTTATGTTTTTGTTGTCATGAATTATCTGTTTATGATGCAAGTTTGTTGGTTTTCTTCCTCATATGTTTGTGACTTTTTTTTCAGGTAGAAAAACCTCTTATATTTTTCTTGGAAGACCTCCAAGACCCATGAAGGTCTTCTGGTGATAAAGTTTCTCGGCTTCAATATGTCTGGAAAAGCCTTTATTCCTCCTTCATATTTAAAGATAAAGTTGCTGGCTTATATATACTATTGTTGGTTTGTAGTTTCTCTCTTTCAGTAGTTTGAATATCAGGTTCCATTCTCTTCTGGCTTGTTAAGTTTCTGTTGAGAGGTCAACAATAACCTTATATGCTCTCCTTTATAGGTTACTTTCTTCTTTTCCTTAATTGCCTTGAAAATTTGTTCTGTGTCCTTTGCTCAAGGGAATATAGTAATTATATTAGTTCTAGTTCTCAGGTTTGCGGCTAATTTTCCTTACAATCAAACTCCAAGGGCAAAGGGAAGCACTTTCTAGGCAGCTCTGCAATGGTGGAGCTTCATGGCTTTGTATTTCAGTCTGGAATGCTGACCCCTAGACAACCATGACTGTACCCCAGTATTGTTTCCTTGGCCAAGGCTTCTGGTCTCACCTGAAACTTATGCTGCCCACTTCTGTGGGAATGCCCATAAAGTTTTTTTGCTCCTCCTGTGTGAGGGTAGTATCAGTAACAAACTGATTTTTCCTCTCTCCCTCCTCTTCCCTGCCGTAAGTTCCTGGCTGTTGAGCTGCATCTGTGGCTTACCTGAGCCCTTCTTGCCTTTCCCATTTCTGTCTCCTTGCCCACCTTTAGATACTTCAGAGTGTGGATCTCTCAGGTGTGCCTGTGCTTTGAGCAGGGAGTCCTTTGTTGTTATAACTGTTCGGAGTGCTGGATTTTCTTTCATTTCCTTCTTCCCTCCCCCTTTACTCCCTCACTCCCTTGCTCCCTCACTCCCTTGCTCTCTCTCTCCCTCCCTTCCTCCCTCCCTTCCTTCCTTTTTTCCTTCCTTACTTCCTTCCTCCCTCCCCCACTCCCTCCCTTTCTTCCTTTTGAGAAAAGGGAAGGGAGGGAGAAAGGGAGGGAGATAGGGGGAGAAACATCAATGTGAGAGAGAAACATCAATTAGCTGCATCCTGTATGTACTTCAGCTGGGGACCAAACCCATGTTGGCATGTGTCCTAACCTGGAATTGAACTGACAATATTTTGGTTTGCAGGACAGCACCCAAGCAACTCAGCCACACTGGCTAGGGTGAAATTGTTGAATATTCAAGGGGAGAGATGCCCCTTGAATGTTCAACAATTTGGCCCTACCCAGAAGGGCATCTTTCACAGTGTCACACCCCTATCATCACTCCAATATTATTATTATTTTAAACCAATAGCATCTACTTAGCTATTTCTTCCAGGGTATAATAATGGCACAAGAATCAGAGAGGCAAATCATGCCAAGGAAGCACATCATGAATATATATCCTGGGACTGATAGAAATGAGTTGATGTACAGCATCCACTGTAATTTTGCACAACACACTGATCTAGGCATTATTAATGAGGGGCATCAAATTGAATACACTGTTTAATGTCATTGAACTTATCATATAATGTAATGTGGCATCAGTAAACTATGCATTTCATTTATGTGTTCAGACTTTATTGGGGCTGTATAATTAAGTATATAATGGATTTATTAAAAATATGGGAACATGCCCTGGCTGAGTGACTGGGTGGACTGAGAGCACTTGCCTGTAAACCAAAGGGTCACTGGTTCAATTCCTAGTCAGGGTACTTGTCTGGGTTGCTGGCCAGATCCCCAGTGGGGAGGGATGCACATGAGAAGCAACCACACATTATGTTTCTTTTCCTCTCTTAATCCATCCCTTTCTCTCTGTCTAAAAATAAATAAAATCTTTTAAAAATATGGGGACACAAGACAATATATGTTTCCTAGGATTAACAAAGTTCTTTAACTGTAGTTTCAATACCTTTGTTTACATAAGGAAGTATGTGAAACAATTTTTTATGTGTCAAGTCTTTAAAGTTGTTTTATAATATTCTTTTTAATTCATTATATTTTTTACTACTCAAAAGTTGTAAAAATAGAATAGAAAATACATATATTAAAGAGATATAAGATATTTTATCATTATACAAGCTGATATTATAATAAATTGTTTGCCTGAAAAATGTCCTCCCTTTCTTTGTCTTTCTCACTTCTTTCTACACACTCACACACACACACACACACACACACACACAAAGTTTATTCCAAATTTTGTTCTTCAGCCACCAGTAGTCCACATCAATGAAAATTTCATGAATAAAATAAAATAAGAAGACTTCCTGGAATAACACCTTTTGAACAGCACACATACAATTCATAGGACACCTTGCCTTAGTTGAATATGACTTATAAGTGTGAGAGGAAAAATTTTACTACTAATTAAAAACTGACTTCAATAATACCATTTCATCTTAAATCATGCCTGACATTTTGACTATATTGAATGGTAAAAGGATACTTATGCTCTCCAAAACTTATCTATTCTCACTTTGGCACAGCATGGCACATAAGTTTTGGTACAAAGTGAAATATGTGAATTTATGTACAGTAAATTTTTATTAATTATATTTGACATTAAGTATTATTTTATATTAGTTTCAGATGTACAGAATAGTGGTTAGACATTTATGTAATTTAAGAAGTGATGTTCATCATGTCTAATATCCACCTGTCACCATATATAGTTATTACAATGTTATTGACTATATTTCTTATGGTCTATTTTACATTCCCTGACTACATTGTAATTACTAATATGTGCTTCTCAATCTATTCACATTCACACCCATTTCCCCACCCTTCCACCCATCTAGCAGCCATCAGTTTGTTCTCTGTATCTATGAGTCTGTTTTATTTTTGTTTGATTAATTATATTGTTCTTTAAATCCCACAAACAAGTGAAATCATACAGTATTTGTCTTCTCTGCCTGATGTATCTCATTTAGCATAATACCATTCAGGTCTATCCATGTTGTCACAAATGGTAAGATTTCATTTTTTTAATGACCATATAACATCCCATTGTGTGTGTGTGTGTATATATATATATATATATATATATATATATATTTATATATTTATATATATATATATACATACCACAGCTTTTTTATTCACCTATTGATGGGCACTTGGGTTGTTTCCTTATGTTAGCTATTTCTTTGGATAAATACTCTGAGGTGGGTTTGCTTGATCATAAGGTAGTTGTATTTTTAATGCAATAAACTTTTAGCTTTACTTGTAGAACATTGTCATTTAAAATTTAGTTACTGTTTACTAGTTTTGTGGCTACGAAATTGTATGACTTGACCCCTGACTTTTAGTAACTTCTATTCTTTTAATAAAAACAGATGCCAAATTATTTAGATTCACTTGAATGCAGGTTTTTACCATTTTACTCTTCTAGAATTGATGTTAAAAGTTCTCTGTCAAATATGTTTTACTTTTATATTTGAGAAAACTCAAGGTTCTGTGGTTATCTTTAGCCATGATTATACAATCTCAAAAATAATTCTGATATAAACAGTGGCACGACTGACCTGAAACTTTGAAGTAGTGGTAAACAAATAGAATTTTTGCTCATGGGAACTCCACTCATTCAATATTATAATAAATAATTTCTACAATGGCCAAATTACTTGGCCTTTATTGACTGACACTTATTTTACTATTTCATTTTGAATATAAATAGAAAAACATTGGTATATGATAAGCCATAGTATTCAGAGATATATGCAGGAATCTTTGGAATGTTTTTGAAACATGATAAAACCTAAATCTATGCCATATTATTTTCCAAACAACGGTAGAAAGAGCACGCATATGTTTAAATAGAATGTAATAAAATATTTGTTTCTTTGTAGAAGTAAGTACCAAAATAATTTCTTTGCTCAAACACTGTATAGGTGTGTGCCTTAGACAGATTCCTTATAAATTATAAAATGATGTTCTTCTTCCGGCCAAGATGGAGGCATGGGTAGATACACTGTGCCTCCTTACATAACCAAAATAAGTACAACAACAATTTAGAAACAAAATAACAACCTAAACTGACAGAAAACTGAAATATATGGAAGTCGGACAGCCAAGGAGATGAAATAGACACATTCATCCAGACTGGTAGGCTGGGCAGAGTTGGGCATCTGAGCAGAGAGGGGTCATGGCACAAGAAGCAGTGACACGGGGAGCACAAGGCACCCCAGGCAAGCAAGACAGCAGAGGGCAGACCCTGGGTGCCCAGGTGGCAGCTGGCAGACTCTGGGTGAGGGGTGGCAATGGGCCAACCCAGCAAAGTGGTGATTGTGAAGTAAGGCATTACACACAGGTGGCTGGCTGACCAGGTAGCAGTTCCACATTTGCACGCAGATAACTGGGGAGAGAGACAGACCACGTAACCCAGGATCCGAGCACCAAAAGATAAAGCCTCAAAACACCGATTGAAAACACCTGTGAAGGTTGAGGTGTGGGGAGAGACTCCCACCCTCACAGAAAGTTCGTTGGAGAGACCCACAGGGTCCTAGAATGCACACAAGCCCACCCTCATGGGAATCAGCACCAGAAAGGCCCACTTTGCTTGGGGGAAGTGACAGAAGGGACTGAGGTCCAACAGAGAGAAGAGAAAGCACCATTGTTCCCTTTTAGACCCTGCTCCCACATACAGCATCACAACCCAGCAATGGGGTTGCCCTACCCTGGTGAACACCTAAGGCTCTTCCCCTCAACATAACAGGCACAACAAGATGAAAAAGGGCCAAAACAGAAGAATAGATCAAAGCTCCAGAAATAATACAAGTAAGCAACCAAGAGATAGCCAACCTATCAGATGCACAGTTCAAAGCACTGGTGGTCAGGATGCTCACAGAATTGGTTGAATTTGGTCACAAATTAGGTAAAAAAATGAAGGCTACACTAAGTGAAACAAAGCCAAATGCACAGGGAATCAGTAGTGATAGGAAGAAAACTGGGTCTCAGATCAATGGAGTGGATCAGAAGAAAGAAAGAAACAACCAAATAGAAAATAATGAAGAAACAATAATTCAAAAAAATGAAGAGAGGCTTAGGAACCTCCAGGACATCTTTAAACATTCCAACATCCGAATTATAGGGGTCCTAGAAGAGGAAGAGGAACAGCAACAAATGGAAAACTTATCTGAAAAAAAATAAAGGAAAACTTCCCCATTCTGGCAAAGGAAATAGACTTCCAGGAAATCCAGGAAGCTCAGAGAGTCCCAAAGAAATTGGACCCAAGAAGGAACACACCAAGGCACATCATAATTACATTAGCCAAGATAAAAATCAAGGTGAGAATCCTAGAAGCAGCAAGAGATATGGGGACAGTCACCTACAAGGGAGTTCCCATCAGACTGTCAGCAGATTTCTCAAAGGAGACCTTACAGGCAAGAAGGGGCTGGAAAGAAGTATTCCAAGTCATGAAATCTGAAGACCTACAGCCAAGATTGCTCTATCCAGCAAAGCTTTCATTTAGAATGGAAGGGCAGTTAAAGTGCTTCCCAGATAAGGTCAAGTTCAAGGAGTTCATCATCACCAAGCCCTTATTACATGAAATGTTAAAGGGGCTTATCTAAGAAAAAGAAGATAAAAAATATGAACAGTGAAAGGACAGCCAACTCACAGTTATTAACAACCACACCGAAAACAAAACCAAACTAAGCAGACAGCTAGATCAGGAGTGGAACCATAGAAATGAAGACTACATGGAGGGTTAGCAACAGGGGAGTGGGAGGAGGAGAAGGGGGAAGAAGGTACAGAGAATAAGTAGCATAGACGGTAGGTAGAAAAGATGGGAGAGGGCAAGAATAGTATGGGAAATATAGAATCTAAAGAACTTGTGACTCATGGACATAAACTAAAGGAGGGAATGATGGGGGAGAGGGTGTGCAGGGTGGAGGGGAATTACAGGGGGAAATGGGACAACTGTCCCTTTAGCATAATAAATAAAATATATTTAAAATTTATAAAATTATAAAACTGAATTCTGTAAGCAACTAAACTCTGCATCATAAAGAAAACACACAGTATAAGTTAGATAGGGTATGGTCATGTGCCACACATTGACATCTCAGTCAACAACAGACCACATATACAACAGTGATCCCATAGGTTAAAATAGAGTTAAACTTCTGGTCAAGATGGTGGCATGGCTAAACATCACTCACCTCCTTGCACAACCACACCAAAATTACAACAAAACTACAGAATAAGCATCATTCAGAACCCCCAGAAACTGAGCTGAATATAAGTCTGACAAGTATAAAATTAAGGAAGAAACCACATTGAGACTGATAGGAGGGGTGCAGTCATGGAAGAGAAACAATCAGAATCATATACAGAGAACATTTTGATGGTTACCAGATGGGAGGGGGGCTGGGAGAAAACAGAAACTACTGGAGTTTCAGGCAGTTCCTCTTAAAGGGCTTGCACACAGACTTATTCAGATTAAATCTCTCTGAGATCCAGTGTGTTGACATTAGCTTGAAAGGCACTATGGAAATATAGGGAGAAAGTGAACTGTCTTCCATCAGGGCAATAGTTGGGGAAAGCTTCCTCCCAGGGCAAAATGTTGGCAGAGACCACTGTTTCTTGTTTGAGCCTTCCCTCCAAAGAGCCAGCTAGCAGGTAGGGGCCATATCTGAGACTCCATCAACCTGACATTGTTGTCCTCACCTTGGTCATTCCCTGAGGTCGCACCACATCTAACTTGCAGGCCCAGCCAGGCTGTTTTCTGTGGCGTTTCCATATAAATTGCTTGTGTGGCTCATGCTTCAGGTTTTCCTAAATTCTCTCAAACAAGTAGCATATGGCTTCAGCAAGCCCCACACCTCCCAATAAGTGGCCCTAGGATTGGCAGTAGTAGCAGCTGGACTTGTTTCATAGTTTAGCTTCACCTGAGCACCCCAAGCCTAGCACAAGTAGCAGCCATCTACAGAATGCTTTGTAGCTTATGCTGGGTGGACGGAGACAGAACACATGCAATGGCTGACCTTGGACATGCAATCAAGGTTCAACTACAAGAGGAGGGTGCACATAGCCCACATAGTAGGCACACTTTGAGTACCCATCTTGGGTGATGGGGGGCATACCATTGGATCACACAGGACACCTACCTACATTAGGCCACACTACCAAAACACAGAGTCAAAACAGATCTACCTAATACACAGAAACAAACACAGAGAGGCTGCCAAAATGAGAAGACAAAGAAACATGGCCCAAGTGAAAGAGCAGACCAAAACTTCAGATAAAGAAATAAATGAAATGAAGACAAGTGATGTGGACACTGCATCACTTGTGGGGTCTGAGGTGTTATGGATGATGTGAGACAAATTTACATGGACTACTGAGTCCTGTGGTGGAAAAGGGATGGCACAGCCACTCTCTCAAGAAGAGAGCACCTTGGAGCACCTCCGCTAGTCTCTCAAGGGTAGAGTGTGTGGACCCTTGCCTTGACAAGCTTTATTGTTTTTCTGGGCACATTACATTGAGGATGGTCCTCAATTACTATGCACAAGTTCACTTTAAGTGGGTTCCTTTTACAGAAAACAAAAGAAAGAATCTTGCTAATTACTTCAAAGAGAAGGATGTTGCAGACCAAGGGGAAAAGTGGTTGAACCTGTTACACTCCTTACTTGGGAGGTTTAGCACAGACTTTAGGAAGTTATAGTAAGCACTTTCTGCCTCAATTCAAGTCTCAGAGCAGTCCAAGCAAAATGCAGGCCTGATTCCCCAAGCAAGAACCTATCTGTGGGCCGTGGGTCCTGTGCATTGGACCTCGCTTTCCACTGGCCTTTCTGAGTGGGAGCTGAGCTCCATGCAGAACGGTCTCCTATAGACAAGCAATCTACTAGATGCAGAGTTCAAAACTCTGGTTATCAGGATGCTTAAGGAACTCATTGGGTATGTCAACAGCATAAAAGAGATCCAGTCAGAAATGAAACCTCCATACTAATTAAAATAAAGAACAATTTACAGGAATCAAGAGTACATTGCATGAAGCTAAGAATCATAATAAAAAAATGGAATATAAGAAAGCAAAAAATGCCCAATCAGAAAAACAAAAAGAACAGATAATCCAAAAAAATAAATGAAGATAGCATAAGGAGCGTCCAGGACAACTTCAAGTATACCAGCAGTTGCATCATTAGGGTGCCAGACAGAGAAAGAGAGAAAGAAATGGAAACCTATTTATAAAAAATTAACGGTAGAGCCCTGGCTGGTGTAGCTCAGTGGATTGAGCTCCAGCCTGCGAACCACACGATCACAGTTCTATTCCCAGTCAGGGCACATGCCTGGGTTGCAGGCCAGTTCCCAGCAGGGGACCCACGAGAGGCAAACATAGATTGATATTTCTCTCTCTCTCTCCTTCCCTTCCCCTCTAAAGATAAATAAATAAAATCCTTTAAAAAAGTAATGATAGAAAATTTCCCTAACTTGTGAAGAAAATAAATTATACAAATCTAGGAAGCACAGAGAGTCTTAAACAAGTAGAACCCATAAAAGCTCACACTAAGACACATCATAATTGAAATGCCAAAGGTTAAAGACAAACTATTTTAAAATCAGCAAAAGAAAAGCAGTTAGTTACCTGCAAGGCTGCTCCCATAAGCCTGTCAGCTTATTTTTCAAAAGAAATTTTGCAGGCTAGAAGGAACTGGCAAGAAATATTCAAAGTGATAAAAATCAAGGACTCATGACCAAGATTATGCAGCACAGCTATAATTTATAGTCAAAGGATAGATAAATAGATTCCCAGATATAAAAAATGCTAAAGGAGTTCCTCCCCACCAAATCAGTGTTACATGAAGAAGATCAAAATTATGACTATAAAAGATATGAATAATAAAATGGCAATAGAAACATATCTATCAACAATTGAATGTAGAAAACAAAATAAACAGTTGAGCAAACATAAACAGAATCATAGATACAGAGAAGGTTTTGATAGTTGCCAGATAGAAGGTGGTTTGGGTGATGGGTGAAAAAGGTAAAGAGATTAAGAAGTATAAATTGGTAGTTACAATATAGTTATAGGGATGCAAAGTACAGTGTAGGCAATATAGTAGCTAAAGAACATATATGCATGACCCATGGATTTGGACAATGGTGTGGGATTGCCTGAGGGATGTGGGGGTGAGTAGGGGGACAATGGGGTAAGAATTGGGACAACTGTAATAAAATAAACAATAAAATATAACTTTAACACAATAAAATAAAATGAGGTTAAAAATTCCTACTGTCTAGTGATGTCATAACAGTCATAAGGCAACACATTACTCACATGTTTGTGGTGATGCTGGTGTAAACAAACCTACTGCACTGCCAGTTGTATAAAAGTGTAGCACAATTATGTCCAGTATTTAATGCTTAATAATAACAACAAATAAATATGTTACTCTTTTAGGTATTTAGAATGCTTTTTATTATTTGTTTTGAGTACACATTTTTTACATTTTAATTTTTTTCAAATTATAGTTCACATTCAATATTATTTTATTTTAGTTTCAAGTGTTCAGCATTGTGGTTAGACAATCACATATTTAATAAAGTGATCCCCTTGATATTTCCAGTACCCAACTGGCACCATACATAGTTATTGCAATATTATTAACTCTATTTTGTAAGCTGTAGTTTATATCCCCATCACTATTTTGTAACTATCAGTCTGTATTTCTCAATCCTTTCACCTTTTTTACCCAGTCCTCCAAACCCTTTACTATCTGACAACAAGTAGTCTAGTCTCTTCTCCATATCTATGAATCTGTTTCTTTTTTGTTTGTTTATATTGTTCATTACATTCTACACTTAAATAAAATTATACGGTATTTGCCTTTCTCTGAATGACTTATTACACTTAGCATAGTAACCTCTAGGTTCATCCATGCTGTCACAAATGGTAAAATTTCTTTTTTATGGCTGAGTAAAAAGGCATAATATATATTTCACATGATATATCTATTATTATATATATGGCCACATATATATTTCATGTATATATGTACTGCCACATTTTATTCCCTAATGTATTGATGGGCATTTGTGCTGCTTTCATAACTTAGCTGTCATAAATAAAACTGCAATAAACATAAAGGTACATATATCTCTTTAAGAATCAGTGTTTTAGGTTTATTTGGATATACATATATTCCCAGAATTGAAATCCCTAGGTGATAAGGCAGTTCCATTTTTAGTTTTTTGCAGAACCTCCATACTGTTTTCCACAGTGGCTTCACCAGTTTGCATTCCCACCAACAGTGCACCAGGGTTCCCTTTTCTCCACAACCTCGCCAACACAGAGTATACATTTTTGATTTATAAGAGGATCATTCATGACTTTAAATTATTTTTTGTTTATTTTTAGCAAGAGGGGAAGGGAGGGGGAAAGAGAGGGAGAGAAACATCAATCTGAGAGAAAAATATTGATTGGTTTATATAATTTCAAGAATCATTCTTCATAACATAATGTGAAACTAAGTGGTGAATTTGCCAAGTGCTGATATGAAAGAAGCTGAAGAAGTTTTGGAAATTTTAGATAAACTGACTGTGGAGCAAATATTAAATATGGATAAATAAATTTATTTCCCTATTCTGGAAATAAATGCCTGAAAGTAGTTTCATACATAAGGAGGACAAGTGAATGCCAGGTTGCAATTCTTTTGAGGACAGGGTAACAATCTTGCCTGGGGACAATGTTGCAGGCTATGAATTGAAACCTTTTGTAATTTGGCACAGAGAGAACCCCAGGGCCTTCAGGAATATCAATATGCACCCACTGTCAGTGTACTATGGGAGCAGTAAGACACCATAGATGACCCAGCTCGTCTTCCAATATGCCCTTCTGAATTGTTGTGCCAGCAAAATGTAGAAGTATTATTTGGAGAAAGGCACACATTTCAAGATTTTGCTTAATGTTGATAATACTCATGAACAACCTCCTTTTATTGGTAATCTTTATCTCAATATCAAAGTAGTGTTTCTTTTTCTAAATACATTGTCTTTGATCCAACCAATGGATCAAGAAGTTACAGCAGCTTTTAGGGCTTACTTCTTAAGGAGAACTTATGCCCAAGTTACTATTGCAATTGAAGAAGACACTGATGCAATTCTGGAAGAATTACAATATCTATGACGGTACCAGTGAACATGCTTGGGTTTAGGGCAATGTAACCAAGGAGTGTATCGGTGGTATCTGGAAGAAGGCACTGAAGATGTTCTTTCATGACTTTAAAATTATTATTTTTCAATGTTTTCTTTTAAAAATATTGTATTATTTATTTTAGAGAGGGGAAGGGAGGGAGAAAGAGAGGGAGAAAAAACATCAATGTGTAGTTGTCTTTTCCTCTCCCCCCACTGAGGACCTGACCCACAACCTAGATATCTGCCCTGGCTGAGAATAGAACCAGTGACCCTTTGGTTTGCAAGCTGGCATTCAATCCATGCCACCCAGCTAGGACATTTAAATTTATTTTTAAATAGAGTCAAAGTGCTAGAGAAAAGGAGGGAAATGAACATCAATGTGAGAGAAAACCAGCAACCTTTTCCTTTGTGGGACAATGCCAAGAAAACTGAGCCACACCAGTCAGAGGTCATCCATGATTTTAATGGCTTTACCAAGAATGAGGAGGTTGCAAAAATTAATAAGGTTGTGGTTGAGATGGGAAACAACTTTAAACTGGGTGTAGATGAAGATGCCACTGAGGTGTTTCTAGTCATAGTTCCTATGAAACTAACTAATGAAAAAATACTGGAATTGGAACAAAAACTCATAACTGATGAATAAGCTAGGGAAAAGGAAACTACTGGAGAAGAAAAAGACATCCACCCCAAGAATATTTACAGTGAAAGTTTTAGTCAAAGCTTTTACACACCTCAACAATCTCCTTAAAAAGTTTGAAAACATGGACTGCAACAATGAAAGGTTCATGGTGTATTGTCTGCTTATAAGAAAATATATGATGAAAAACAAACAAATAAACTAACCTAGTAAACTACCATGGACATAGTTCTGACAAAAGTGAAGTCTCCTTAAGGTGGGTCTCAGGGAGGTCATTTAGGAGGTACTTTAGAAAGCATTGTTATCATAGGAGATAGCAACTTCAAACCTTTTATTTCCCTGAATACCTTCCATTGGGACAAGATGTGGAGGTGGAAGACAGTGATATTGATGATCCTCAACCTCTGTAGGCTTATGGTGAAGTGTGTGTTTGTGTCTACATTTTTTAAAAAATGTATTTATTTGTTTTAAAGAGAGGTAAAGGTAGAAAGAAAGAAAGGGAGAGAATCATTGACATGAAAGAAAAACATTGATAGGTTGCCTCTTGCATGCACCCCAACTGGGAACCAGGCATGCACTCCAGGTATGTTCACTGACCGGGAATCCAACCAGCAACCTTTGGGTTTGTAGGACAACTCTCAACCAATTGAGACATGCTGGTCAGGGCTGTGTCTTCGTTTTTAACAAATAATTTTAAAAGTCTGAAAAGAAAAAAACACATGTCTTTATTAGGAAAAAAAGCCTACAAAATAAGGACATAAACAGGGTCCAGAGGGGAGAGGGGAGAGAATCATAGGGGAAAAGGGAATGGACTCACATGAACAAGTATAAAGGACACATGGACAATAAATAAGGGTGGGGGGTGGAAAGGGGAGGGAGGCGGGGAGCATGGGGCGGGGGGTGGGCAGGGTTGGGAATATAAGACAGAAACCTGTACTTGAACAAGAATTAAATAAAAATTATATAAAAAATAAAAAATTAAAAAAATTAAAAAAGAATATTTTTTTGTACAGGTGTATAATGTGTACATATTTTAAGATAAGCATTATTACAAAAGAACCAGAGATTTTATAAAATTTAAAAGCTTATAAAGTAAAATAGTTTCAATAAGCTAACATTAATTTATTATTAATTTAAAATATTTTAAATAAATTTAGTGTAGCCTAATTATACAGTGTGTCTAAAGCCTACAGTATTGTGCAGTAATGTCCTCTGCCTTCACATTCACTCACCGCTCACTCATTGACTCTTCCAGAGCAACCTCCAGTCCTTTAACCACCATTAATAATTGACTTGTACAAGTATACTATTTTTATTGTTTATTCTATATTTTTACTGTATCTTTTCTGTGTTCAGACATACAAATATTTATCACTGTGTTACAATTGCCCACAGTATTCAGTAGATATCATGCTGTCCAGTCTTGTAGTCTAAGAGTAATAGCCTATAACATATGGCATAGGTATGAGGTAGGCTAGGCCATCTAGGTTTGTGTAAGTGCACTAGTGCACTTCATGATGTTTGTGCAATGATGCAATTGCCAAAGATGCATTTGTTAGAATGTATCACATCATTAAATGACATGTGACTGCAGTAGTTGCAACTTCTGATGTAGTTTCAAAGTTGTAGTTAAATAGCTATCCAAAGAGTACCTCAGTTTATTTTCAGTAAGTGCTTTACATTTTTTGCTAGCACATAGAAAGAATTAACTTGGCTCTTTCATGAGGAAATTACTTATCCATGGGTAAGGAGTTTTCAATCAGTAATTTATCATAGTAAAACCTTAAATGTTGCATATTCTCTAATTTTATCTGATGTAGCCTATATTTGAATCAATCAGGAAGAAAAAAAAATCCAACTTCCAATTCCCTGGCTCATTTTTCACTTTCCAATGGCAGGTAGAAATGTAAAAGAGAATGCCACTTCTCATTGTTGGTATTGTTTAGACAAAAATAAAAGAAGGGAGGATTAAGAAGGTCTGTTATGGGCAATGTAATTCTCCAGATCACAACAAAGCCTGTAAACTAATAGTAGTAAGAAAATGATCTTAACTAACAGATGTATGAAGAGACTCAACCTTCAGTTTTTAAATTATTGCTGCTTCCAGATTAAACCAACACTCCTGATGGAGCACTGTGCTTTATATCCTCTGGCAACATCCTTTTTTATTGCACTACAAACCAATGTTGAATTTCCTGAATAATTACATAAATAAACCATGCACTTTACTTATTTGTGTGCCCGTATTTAATGATATATTGTTCATGTAACTTTCAGAAATACAATTTATGACAGTTTATATTACTGCAGAGGGGTGTTTACTTGAAATATGTACTTGAAAAATATCACATAAAATGATGTTATTTGGTCTATATGCAGAAATGATCTGATTTTTCAAGACAATGCAAACTGAAAAACCTAGTTCCAATTAAATCATTCTGAATGTTCTTAATTGAATTCTGAAGTTTAAATGAAGCAACAGACTAATGAACATAAACATATAAGTTATATTTATTTTATTCCATTTACAATCATAAGAATCAAAACATTGCTGTAGGTTGACTGGTGCTACCTTCAAACAGGTATCAAGCAAATTCATATTCTTGAAGTCTAATTATTAGCATATGTGAAGGAAACTTTTAAGCAAATTTTGAAAGACATCAATCATATATTTGATTTTATGCTTCCTCTACTAAAATTAATTTTAGTTTATTATAATCTTATAAATAAAGGAAATTACAATAATAATTAAAATAAAATTAACATGAAAGTCATATTCTTATAGATGCTTTCTAATTACCTATATGAGAACTGCATAAATAAATCTTTTTTTTAGATTTTTTAATTTTATTATTTATCTTTAGAGGGGAAGGGAAGGAGAGAAGGAGAGAAGTATCAATGTATGGTTGCCTCTCGTGAGTCCCCTGCTGGGAACTGGCCTGCAACACAGGCATGTACCCTGACTGGGAATCGAACCGCGATCGTGTGGTTCGCAGGCCGGCGCTCAATCCACTGAGCTATGCCAGCCAGGGCAACAACTGCAGAAATAAATCTTTTTGGGCTATGAGGAACTTATTCACAAAGGTACTACCTCATAGTTGCAAATATATTTAAACATACTTCTCAGCATAAACATAGAGGGAATTCAGTGTGATATGAAACTATCTACAATCCTATGCATCAAATAAAAAAATTTAAATGCTGACAAATCTAGTTATTATGTGGTTGAATGTAAACTAGTTAGTAGTTCTCTTAATTCAGCTTAATACTACTTATTTATTGTTTCATTTGAGCCCATAACTCTTTTACCTTGGACTTTATTCTGTATTCCTTGGGGCCCCCATTTTGTTGCTGACAACATTGTTTAATATTCAACATATTTCTTTAACCTGTCTAAAACTTTTAGACTTAATTAAAATTGCAATCATTACAGACACTGACACTTTTTTCTGACCCTGTAGTCCAAAGATGTCTGCTGATTCTCTTAAGACAAACAGGAAGAATTGGTGTTGTCCTTATTTCCAATGTTACTTCTAGACCTTCATATCCTCGGACACTACAAGATCTTAAAATGTTATTTCCGTCAACCTCTATAGCCAGAATGCCTCATTTCAAATCCTGTTTATATCACTCAAAAGCTATGTTACATTGATCAACTTAACCTCTATCTTCTTCAGTTCCCACTTTGCAAAATGGGTCTGGTAACAGTGATTATCTTATAAGACCAATAAAAGGATACAATACGTAAAAATGTACATTAATAACTGTTATTATTATCTAGGATTTTTGTATCCTCACCCTTAAACCTTGATTCTTACCTGAAGACAACAAGCTTATCACACTTAAAGTTCTTTTCCATTCTTCAGTTCATATATGGCCTATGTAAAAAGATTAATTTTCACAACATTATACCTATTGCTGCAGAAAGACAAATCTGTTTGTTTCTATTTTATTTGAGGAAGGGCTATGCTGAATGTGTCCCTCATTACAAGAGACCAGCCACTGTTAATTCCCAATGGATGACTATTTCAGACTGAACATAAGAATAGAAGAAAAAAACAAGTTTCTACTTTGCTAATTTATATTTATTTATTTATTTATTTAATTTTTAAATTTAACTCTTGTTCAAGTATAGTTTTATTTAGAACATTAAAGAATCTCGTTTTAAAGGTCTGACAACCAATTTCTTTCTCCTTTAAGTGACTTTGCTTATCTCAGGTCTGATCCATTAGGTGCTGATTTTGCAGTTTGCCTCTCCAAGGAAACACTATTTACTTGTCTCTAAGGTTTTGAATAGTTTTACATTGTAGTCTCTAAATATATAAACAGAACTCAATTAGACTCTGTATCAAAAGCATGGATTTATCCAGTAAATGAGGTAGGAATCCTTTCAATGCAGTGGTTATGCAACTTTAATCCTACCTTCCTAATGATTCTAACAGTTTGTATTTATTTTTCTTTATTCTTTCCCTCCTGCCTCCACTTAGTCTAAGGTCATGATAACATTGGAAGGAGAAAGTTGAACTATGATAACATCAGAGCAGAGGAACTGAAATTGTTGGAATTGCTTTTATTTTCAAGTTTCACATGAAATGCTTACTGTGTTTACAAAAATAAAAATAGAAATATTTGGCTCAGAACGTTTTAATTTGGATTTTATCTATTACTTGTCCTCAAATAATTCCTATCAGTAAAACATACAAAAAGCAAACAAAATTTTAAAACATTGCTCTTGCTTTCAAGTTGCTTATAATATTTTTATTATTGATATAATAATTTTCCCTTTTAATAGTTAGATTGAACATCAGAAGAAGGTTCACACAACCATATAATACCAAACAAAATTGGTTTTAATTACTAACCTCACTTACTGTAAATTAGAATTGCAATCATCTGCAAATGCTAATTTAAACCTGGACTTGCTTCTGTGCAAGCTGTATGTAATAGCGAACAAGTAGCAGATTATCCTCAGAAGAGGAATATATTGTACCACAATTCACAAGTTGCATTTTCCATTCTCCCCCTCCTCCTCCTTCTTCTTCAGTGCAAGATGTGATTCCAAAAGATGTTATTAAGCTATAATACCTTAGTCATTTTCAAGCTCTTACCACTTAAAGTACTGAATTTTGGATTACTTTTTTATACTCTGCCTGTGCCTAATTTTCTTATTGTATGTAAAGTTATTAAAGCTGTCTGCTCCAATTTCTTCTCTATTTAGGAAGGTTTGGCAAAAACATGAAAGGGACTACCTTTAATCTCAAAAGGCTAAACTCAACACATATGAAACAGAAATGAAACCGTAGAGTGAATAAAGACAGTATGAGTACTTTCCTGAAGGTAGTTTACATTCAGTGAGTGGTCACTAAAAAAGCACTAAACTGGAATTATGTGACAGCATAATAGTGCTGAGGCTCAATTTCCTCTCTAGATAGTTGATACTGTTTTTTTTATTGCACTATGCAATTGAAATGCCACTTGACATATAATGATTTGCTTTACTTGGGGTGGGGGTGGTGAAGGTATTTGTTCTGTAAAATGTATTGAAAAAAACACATATTAAGGCATGAGTGGCAATTAGATTCAGCAATACATTTTCAAGTAGTAGCCTGAAATGCTTCCTAAAAATCAAAAGGGAGTGTTGTGCTATTATTTTTTCTAAAGGTTCAAAATAAAAATGGGTTAAGGGGTCTAATGGAATGACCATGTTTCTAATGGCTAATAGGGAGGTGGATTTTCAATTGTTTGTGTTTTTTGCTTTTATAATTTGTTTTTTGCTTTTATAATTTTTCAAGATTTGTAAGTATTTATGGACTTTAAACTTCTGCAATCTCTAGTGCTTTTGCAGTCATGTGGATCTGAGATTACAAATTCTTATCCTGTGTTCAGGCATTTATTATGCAATTGTGTTTTCTCTCAAGTTGTCTTCATTAATCTCTTTCCTATTCCTCTCTAACTCATACTCTGCCCATTTATCCAAACTAGAAAACTTAAATCAGCTTTGACTTTAGGATTCCCTTTCCCCACATGTATTCTAAACTTCTGTTTCTGATTCATGTGCGCACACACACACACACACACACACACACACCCCAAATAGTCTTTCATACCTTTTACTGTTCTCATTTCCTTCATGCTCTGCGAAGACTTTTCTTAAGTAAACTATGCATGATCAGTTTTCCTTCTGGTATATACCTATGGCACTTTACAGTGCCTTTGGTAATATTTATGATATTACATTCTTATTTTTGTCTTATGATCTAACATTCCCCTCAGATATGAACTTCACAGAAATGGGAGTTATATTTTATTCACTGTACTCTCAGGAGGTAGCATAGTGTCTGCCTTAATGCTGGTACATACTAGAAAGCCAATAAATACTTGACAGATAAATAATAAAAGAAGGAAAAAAGAAAGGAATAATGAACCAAGAAAGACAATTAAGAACAAAAGGGTAAATATGACCAAATATAGACCATAAGGTATAATTGTTCTTTGACAACATTCTGTATTGTCAAAGAACAATTTCAAAATCTGTTTTTTAATATGGCAAAGAGAGTTCCATTATGTTTATCAGATGCAGTGTTCCCACCATACAAATAGTAATGATCATGGTGATAACAATAATAACAATACGCAACATTCAAAAGCTTTCACTGTGCCAGATACTGTTTAATGTACACTGAACATAATTCTCATTTAATCCTCACAACAATTCTATCAGGTAGCCAGTATTGTTATTCTCATTTTATATATTTAAAATAAACTGACAGTGGTACCTGCACTCTACCACACATCAACAGAACTCTGGTATAATACTGGTGAATTATAGACAAAAGGGCTGCAAACCACATGTTCTCTGAGAGGTAGTCAGGAAAACTCAATTCAGAGGGGATAAATAAGGACATTAGAGGGAATTTGAAGTCTCTGACACCTATAGTTACAACAAATATCAAACAAACCTTTTCCCAGCTTCCCATAAAATCTCACATTGAAAGTCTTTTTACCCAATATATGATGTCCAACTCTTAACAAAAATTTACAAGCAAATCCAGAGGCAAGGGAGAACACAGTTTGAGGAGACAAAGCAAGATCCAAATATTACAGGTATTTTGAAGTTATCAGAAGGGAATTAGAAATGACCAAAAGTGCTTTGTTAAGAACTCTATTAGAAAAAGAAGCCAATTGCCAAGAACAGATGAGGAAGAAGAAAGACAGAATAAACGGGAATTTTTAGAAAACAACAACAATGCCAGAAGTGAAAAAAAAATGACTTTGATGCAGTTTACCGGTAAACTGCAGCCAAAGAATCAGTGACCTTGGCGCCAGATCTATAGAAACTCCCTAAATGGAAATGCAATAAAATCTCAGAACATTCCAGATTTGGGGGGAAATTTTGAGACATGTAATATGTTTAATAGAAATAAAAATAGAAGATAAAGAAAACAACATAAAAAGTATTTAAGTAATAAACAGCCTGTCCAACAAAAAGGTATTTGAAAAAACAATAGTATAGAACTTTTGAAAATTAATGATAGAAAATGAAACTACAGACAGAAGAAGGTCAAACAAGAATAGGCAGAATAAATACCAAACAAAGCAAAGTAAAAACTCACTCAGACATATCATATTCAAACTGCAGAATCTAAAGAGGGAAAAAATCTTGCAAAAATCCAGAGGTAAAAAATATCTATGGAGGAACAAAGATGAAAATTAAAGCAGAATTATCAGAAACCATGCCAGCAAAAAATAACTGAATGAAATATTTAAGTTGTTAAAAGAAACAATAACTCTACCAAACTAAAATTCTATGTTTTTAGAAATTATCATTTATAAATAAGATGACAAGATGTGTCACACACACACAATACAATATTACATAGCAATAAAGAGAATGAAGTTTTGCCATTTGTGACAACATGGATGGATCTAGAATGTGTTATGTTAAGTTAAATAAGTCAGGCAAAGAAAGGTAAATACTGTATGGTTTCACTTATATGTGAAATATAAAGAAAACAAAATGAATGAAAAAACAAACAAGAGCAGACTTATAGAAACAGGCCAATGGAATGGTTACTGAAAGGGAGTGGATGAAAGGGGAAAGGAGAATACAGCCTATAATGTTGCGATAAATTTGCATGCTGACAGATGATTACTAGAATTAATAGGGAGACCACACTGTAAGTTATAAACATGCTGAATCTCTATATTGTATACCTGAAAATAATATAACCAGTATATTATATATCAACATATTTAAGTAAACATTAAAAAAATAAAACAAGTGTAATAATTTGTTAAATAAGTGAAAGAAAACTACTTTCTCAAGCCAACAAAAATGCCTTTTTTAAAAAAGATTTTATTTATTTATCTTTAGAGGGGGAAGGGAAGGAGAGAAGGAGAGACACATCAATGTGTGGTTGCCTCTTGTGCATTCCCTGCTGGGAACTGGCTTGCAACCCAGGCATTGTGCCCTGACTGGGAATTGAACTGCGATCCTTTGGTTCCCAGGCCCGTGCTCAGTCCACTGAACTACACCAGCCAGGGTGCAGACATGCCTTTTAAGAAATTGTTAGAAGTTTTTCTCCAGGAAGAAAGAAAATTATATATGTCAGACATGGACCAACATTTTCAAAAAAGAGCATATGAGTAAGAACAAATGAAGGTAAAATAAACAATTTTTTCATATTCTTTATTTAAAAATCAACTGTTGAAATAATAACAGTAATGATGTATTAGGTGAGTATTGGTCAGGGAAAATCAAAGTAAATGGGAACAATTTCATAAAAAAAGGAGGAAGGAAATGAAACTTTGTTGTTATCAGTTTCCTGCACTACACTTGAAGTGTAATCATGTAAATTAAAGGTGGACTTAGATTAATTAATAATATATATCATAAACTGTAGGGCAGCATTTACCTTTTCTAGAAAGAAAAATAATTAATATGCCAAGCAAGGACATAATTTGTAATCATATAAAAGCTTAATTGAAACCAGAGAAGGAAGAAAAGAAGCTTCTGGCAATATATAGAAGAGTTGCAAAAATTATTAACATCAATTGAAGTTAATCAATAATAATTTCAACTATAAATAATCTAAATATACCAATTAAAAGATAGAGATTTAAGCAAGAATGGGAAAGAGTGTTTATTTAAAATGATAAAACATTCCTGAAGGAAATAAAAGAAGACATAAATAAATGGAAAAGAATGCGGTGTTCATGGGTAAGACAACACTGTTAAAATATCAGTATTCTACAAAGTGATCTACAAATTCTGCCATTTAAGAAAAAATTATATGAAGTCTCCACAACCTCTTCCAAACAAAAGAAGCTGTAGGAAAATTTCTGAATTCATTTTTTTAAAGATTTTATTTATTTATCTTTAGAGGGGAAGGGAAGGAGACAAGGAAAGAAACATCAATGTATGGTTGCCTCTAGTGAGTCCCCTGCCAGGAACTGGCCTGCAACCCAGGCATGTGCCCTGACTGGGAATTGAACCGTGATCGTGTGGTTCGCAGGCCCATGCTCAATCCACTGAGCTACACCAGCCAGGGCTGAATTCATTTTTTGAAGCTAGCATGACTCTAATACACAAACCTGATAAAGAATTTACAAGAAAAAAACTGTAGACCAATATTTCCCATGAACATAGATGTGCAAATTTCCAACAAAATATAACAGAGTGAATCCAACAATATGTAAAGAGAAGGATATGCCATAATAAACTAGGATTGACTTCACTTGTACAAAGCTTTTTTAAAAGTAAAAAATAAGTATAATCTACTAAGTTAAAAACTAAAGAATACTAATCATGTGATTATAGCAATTGATGCCAAAAAAAAAAATACTTGACAAAATCCAGCAGCTCTTCATGATTAAAAAGGAACCTCTCAGCAAATAAAGAATGAAAAGGAACTTTCTCAAGCTGATAAGAGGACAAAAGCATTCAAGTAGCATACTTACTACTGAATACAAATATCTGAATACTTTCTCTTTAAGATTGGGAACAAAGCAATGATTTTCTCTTGACCACTTGTATTCAACATTGTAGTTGAAGTCTTAACTAGTGCAATAAAGAAGTAAAATAAAATGTTTTCAGACTGGAAAGAAAGAAAACAATCTTTATTCACAGACGATGCAATTGTCTATGTACAATATCCCAACTAATCAACAATTAAAAAGTACTGGAACTAATACGTGAGTATAGCAAGTTGGCAGGACACAAGATTAACAAACTAAAGTCAATTGTTTTACTATTTACCTTCAATGAACTACTGAAATTTAAAGTTTCAAAGAATAAATGTATAAATCTATCAAAGTATGGTCATGATCTTTATGTGGAAAATTACCTAAAGTTTGATAAAAGAAAAAAAGAAGATCTAATAAAGGAGTAATATTCATATTAGAAGACTTGATATTGTGTCAATTTTCCCCAACTTGATCTGTACACTAAATGATAGCTCAATCACAATGCCACCAATCAGTTTTATAGATGTTGACAAACTGATTCTAATATTTATATGAAAAGGCAAAAGATATAGAACAGCCAGTGAAATACTGGAATAAAACAAAACAGGAAGATTCACTACTTAATTTAAAGATGGGCTATAAAGCCACAGTCATCCAGACAGTTGGATATTTGGTCAAAGAGTAGAAACATAGATTAATGGGACAGAATAGGTTTTACCAAAAATAGACCAAAACACATATAGTCAACTGATCTTTGACAAAGGAGTAAAGAAAATTCAATGAAGAAATGAATGTTTTCAACAAAGGGAGCTAAAACTATTAAAATGTGTAAACAATAAAAATTATAAATTAACTTTATAGCTGTCATAAATATTAAATCAAAATAGACCACAGAGATAAACATAAAAGACAAAACTACAAAACTTAACCAAGCATAGAGGAAAATAGACATGATCTTGGCTTTGGTAATGAATTTTTCATGTAAAATACAAAAGCGTTATACAAAAAAATGATGTTAAACTTTATTAAGATTATAAACTTGTGCCCTGGCAGGTGTAGCTCAGTGGATTGAGCGTGGGCCTGCGAACCATATGGTCGTGGTTCGATTCCCAGTCAGGGCACATGCCTGGGTTGCAGGCCAGTTCCCAGCAGGGGATGCATGAGAGGCAACCATACATTGATATTTCTCTCCCTCTCTCCTTCCCTTCCCCTCTAAAGATAAATAAATAAAATCTTTTAAAAAAAGATTGTAAACTTGTGATTTGTGCAAGCAAGCAAAATATAACCAGAGACATTGAAACAAAGAACAAACTGATAGTAACCAGAGGGGAAGGGAGAGAGGGATAATGGGAAAAAACAGGGGAAGCGTCATCAAAGAACATGTATAAAGGATACATGGACAAAGACAAATTTCTGTGGGTAACATTGAATGGTACAGCCATTTTGGAACATAGTTTGGCAATTTTTACATCACTAAGCATAGTCTTTACCAATAATCATTTACCCAACTGATTTTAAAAACCTTATGTCTACAGAAAAGTTTTATGAAAATGTTTATAGCAGCTTTCTCATAATTGCAAAATACTGGTAGCAACCCAGATGGCTTTCAATTATTGAACAAACAAGCACACTATATACATCTATACATGGGAGTATTATTCAATAATTAAAAGAAATGAGCCACCAAGGCATGAAAAACATGGATAAATCAAATGTAACTTGCTACATAAAAAGTCATTCTCTAAAGGCTATATAATGTATGATTCCAAGATATGACTTTCTGCAAAAGGAAAACTATAGATATGGTAGAATGTATACAACCATTGTACTCTTATTGTTAAAATTGTTCTCCATATGGTACAAGTTAAGAATTCCAAAATCGCTGTACATGTATACTGGAACTGAACAGTTAAGTAATTGGATAGTGGATTGGAAGAGCCATGTTTCTCACTGTTGGAGTGTGAGTTTATAGACAAGAGTGAAGAAGACTAGTATGACCAACATAACAGTAAATTTGAGTGAGAGACATCAGTATGAACGCATATTTAACTTAATAAAGATATAGATTATTTAAATACATACACACAGATTAGTATACATACAGATATTTCCTTGGACCTGGGCTTTCAGCCTTGGACCTTGGACCTTGGATGTAATGATGCCCAGGTAACAATGAGAATACCTAGCACCCAGATTCTGGTGTCTAATGCCATTCTCCAGCATTTCATGGAAAAATGGCTGATTTTAGAAATAGGACATAAAATACACTTGATTAATGTGGAATATCTCTTAGAACCAGAAAGTTAAAAAAAAGTCTTAAACTAGAAAACCAAAAAATGCGGTTGTGACAAAGGGTTACAGAAGCCACTTGAAAGACCTCCCAATGTCCAAAGCTGGAATAATTTGAACAAAATGAATAAATATTATTGAATTTTAACCCAATGTATAGAAGAAAGACCATGAATGTATAGTGATATGAATAAATGAGTAAATGAATGACTGACGGAAAATTGTCAAATCTCCCACAAAGAAGAATTTCAAATAACTTATGTAGTCTACACTTAGGTGAAATATATCTTTTCCATCCTTAATTGTTTTCTAAGAGTAATGACTTCCACCTAAAGATTACACAATAGAAAGGGAGAAAGAAAAGAAAGTTAATTTACAGTGGAAAAGGCTGGTAAAAACTATTTCAGCCAGGTGATCAAGATCAGTATCAACAGTAGTGAATCAAATCGATAGTATGTCCTTTTATCTAATGTGATGAGTACGACTATGCACTTCAGTGGTCTTTTCCCCCCAAAACCCACAACCCCAGTCTAATTGTGAGAAAAACAACAAATGTAAGTTGTGAGTCATTTTATAAGGCACTTGACCAGTATTTTTCAGGACTGTTAAGGTAATAAAATCATGGAAAAACTGAGAAATCGTCAAAGAGAATAAGAGCCCCAGGAAACATAACTACCGAGTATGGCAATTTTGTATCCTGGATGGAACCCTGGAAGAGAAAAAGGACAGTAGAGAAAAAGGAAGAAAATATGATTGAATTGTATACATTAGTTATTGATATTTTATCAATATTGATTAATTGCATGTGAAAATGTACCACAACAATATAAAATATTAATAATAATAAATAGTTTGAATTATATGGAACTATTTATACATTATAATATTTCTATAAAGCTATATGTGTCTTAAATTTAAAAAATATATGTTAAAAATACAAGTAACTGAGACAGTTAATTAACTTTTACAAATAAATATATAGGACTGTTCAGGACTTTCCCTACCCAAATTGTCCTCAAAGATATCTTTTATAATGCTCTAACTTCTCCCTTTTCTCCTTGTTTTCTACTACTGTGCTCCTCAGATTGCTCATGCCTATGTCTGGCTTCTTTCTTTCAGAAAACAACAAAAAAAATTTGAAAATAATCTGAACTGAAATACTTTGAGGATTTATGTATTATTACTGTGACCACCAAACTCAAAATACAAAATGTCTTATGAAAGAAAAGGGAAAAATGTTGGTCCTTATTTTAAAATATTAGTTTTCTTTCTTTTCCACTCATCTGTGGAGTATAGTTTACTTTTTCTTTTCATTGATTTATTTGGGATGGCACTGGTTAACAAAACTGTACAGACTTCAGGTGCATAATTCTACAAGTTATATTTACACAGTATTGTGTGTTTACCATTCCAAGACAAGTCCTGTTCCATTACTATTTAAGCCCCTTTACCTTCCCCCATCCACCTCCACCCCTCTGCCCCTGACTACCACACTGTTGTCCATGTCCATGAGTTTTTTCTCTTCTTTTTTTGCTCAATTTCTCTACCACCATATTCGGTACCCCACCCCCTCACAGCTGTCAACCCATTCTCTATGAGTCAGTCATTATTTTACTTGTTATTTCACTTTGTTCCTTAGATTGCTCATATTAGTAAAATCATGTTACTTGTCTTTCTCTGACTGCTTATTTTACTTAGCACAATGTTCTCCAGATCCATCCATACTGTTGCCAATGGTAAGACTCCATTCTTTTTAACAGTCTAGTAGTATTCCACTGTGTAAATGAACCATGGCTTTTTTATCTGCTCATCTATTGGTGGATACTTGGACTGCTTCCAAACCTTGGCTATTATAAATAATGCTGCAATGAACACAAGGATGCATATATTCTTTTGAATTAGTGTTTCTGGTTTCTTCAGATAAATTCATAGACATGGAATCTCTGGGTCAAAAAGCAGTTCAGATTTTAAATATTTCAGGTAATTCCATATGGCTTTTCACAGTGGCTGCACCAGTCTGTATCCCCACCAACAGTGCAAAAGGGTTCCCTTTTCTCCACATCCTCACTAGAGCTTATTTATTGATTTTTTAATGGTAACCACTCTGAAAAATGTGATGTCGCATGTCATTGTGGATTTAATTTGCATTTCCCTAATGACTAGTGATGCTGAGCATTGTTTTATATGTTTGTTGGCCATCTGTATATCTTCTTTGGAGAAGTGTTTCGCCCACTTTTTAATTAGACTTTTTGTGTGTGTTGAGTTACATGAATTCTTTAAAAATTTAGGCTATTAATTCCTTATCAGAAATATGGGCAAATATGTTCTCCCAATCAATGTTTTTTGTTGCTGATGACTTCTTTGCTGTGTAAAACATTTTAGTTTGAAGGAGTCCCGCTTATTTATTTTTCTTTTGTTTCCCTTACCTGAGGAGATATATCAGAAAAAAATATTGGTATGAGAAATGTCTGACATTTTACTGCATATGTTTTCTTCTAGAATTTTTCTGATTCTGAGTCTAACATTGAGGTCATTAATCCATTTTGAGTTTAGTTTTTTGTATGTTGTAAGAAAATGGTCTAGTTTCATTTTTTAACATATCTGCCCACTATTCTCAATAACATTTATTAAATATTTACTGAGGAAGAAAATGGGGGAGGAGTAGGATGGAGCGACTCCAGTTCTCATACCCCTGGGAGAAAATCCTGGCAGATCTACTGAGGAACAGTGCAATCAATTCCCCAACCAACAATTACCCAGCATTTATGAAAATAAGAGACCAGAGATAGTGACAGACCAGACAGCTACAGGTTGGTGGGATCTCAGGGACCTGAGTAAGGACAGAGGTGGCCGGGCAGGCAGCAGCCCTTGGCTGTTCAGTTGCGGTCTCTGTAGTCGCCAGCCCATCAGCCCTCCAGCCCACCATCCCAGAAAATTTGAGAGGAGCATTATCCTAACCGGTTGGGTTGGGGATTGGGCTGGGCTGAGAGGCATGCTTTCTGGAGAAGTTTTTATTGGAAAGTGGACTGGGGTGTTCTCCTGGGAAGGCAGTTTGACTTGCTTCTCACCCAGCCACAGGACTGGGAAGGACCAGTACCAGATCCCGTGGGACCCAGGCAGCCTGTCGGGTGGCCAGGCACCCGCACCCCAGTCTGGTAGCCTGGCTGGTGCGAGGGAGTGTGCCTGGGCCTACAACCCAGCCCACAGAGGGGTCCTGCCAAAAACAGAAAAACAGGATTGGACAGTTTGAAACCAACAAGGAAGGAGTTTTTTTTTTTAACTTATTTTTTAAACATTTTTCAGTAATTGTATATTTTTTTAAATTTTAGTGTTGCTGTATCTTTCAGGACTCTGTTCCTCTCCTTTCTTTTTTCCCGTTTTACTCCTTTTTCCTTCAATCCCAAACTTATTGCTTTTTCCTCACTTCTCCTGCACTTTTTTGTGTGTGTTTGTTTGTTTGTCTCTTTGTTGCTTTCTTTACCACTGTAAATACTTCACAACACATCTCTCAGGTCTTAGCCCACTTTACACATTCCTGAAATCTATTACTGTAGTGATTAACTCTACTTGCTCACACGCTATGCCTATTTACTATTCTTTACTCTCACCTTACCTCAAAATCTGACCACCCGCAACCTCACTGCTTTCTAGATACAATTCACAAGCCTTCCCTTCCTAACAAGAGACTTATCTTTGATCTATCCTTTCTTAAAAGTTGGGTTGAAGACTACAGTTAACACAGTATATAGACTAAAGATCTTCTATCTCTTCTCTACTGGCTGTGACTGTAAATATCATAAAGTACTCTCCTGCTGTCATAAACCATTTTGCCTCCCACTCGAACTGATCACACATACACAAAGAAAGGTGGAGATGAAAGCGGAGAACATCAAGATACCTGCAGGAGACTGCATCACTGAATTTCACAGGTAATCTACCACAGAAGTTTACACTATAAAACCATGGAGTCAGAACAGATCAATTTAAGAAGCTGAGGCTAACAAGAAGAGTCTCATAAACAATGGGAAGACAAAGAAACAATGCCCAAATGAAACAAAAGGTGTAAGTCTCAGAAATAATGTCAGATGAAAGACAGGCAAGTCAGCTATCAGATATTGAATTCAAAGCACTAGTTATCAGGAAATTCAAAGAGCTCACAATTAGCTACCAGCAACTAGAGGGGAGCTACCAGAAACTAAAGGAGAGCTACAATGAGCTCTCCGCAAACTACATCGACATGAAAAAGCAAATAGAAACTATCAGCAAAGGCCAAGAGGAAATGAAGTATACAATTTCAGAACTGAAGAACACAGTAGAAGGAATGAAAAGCAGGATCGATGAGGCAGAAGGTCGGATCAGCAAGTTGGAGGACATAGTAGGTAGAAACTCCCAGAAAGAGCAAGAAAGGGAAAAGAGGCTCAGAAAGAATGAAGAGGAATTAAAGAAATGCAAGATATTATGAAACATAATAATATCCGAAAAATAGGAATACCAGAAGGAGAAGAAGAAGAACAAAGGATAGAAAACCTATTTGAAAGAGTAATGACGGAAAATTTTCCTAATTTGATGAGAGAAAAAGTTACACGAATCCAGGAATCACAGAGAGTTCCATTGAAGAGGAACCCAAAGAGGCCCACTTCAAGACACATCATCATTAAAATGGCAAAATTCCCAGACAAAGAGAGAATCTTAAAGACAGAAAGGGAGAAAAAGGAAGTAACATACAAGGGAGCCCCAATAAGGTTAGCTACTGACTTCTCAATGGACACACTCCAAGCAAGAAGAGAATGGCAAGAAAAATTTCAAGTAATGAGAACCAGAGGCCTACAACCAAGGCTACTTTACTGAGCAAGGCTCTCAATCAAGATAGAAGGCCAAATAAAGAACTTCCAAGACAGAAGAAGTCTAAAAGAATATGCCTCCATGAAACCAGCTCTCCAAGAAATAGTAAAAGGATTGCTTTAAGGAAAGGAAGGAAAATAGAGAGACAGAGAGGAACTCTGGTACAAAAATGGCAATGAATAAGTACCTATCAATAATAACCTTAAAGATAACTGGATTAAATGCTCCAATAAAAAGACAGAATAGCTGAATGGATAAGTAAGCATGACCCACACATATGCTGCCTACAAGACAGCCCACCTCAAGTCAAAGGACCACCACATACTAAAAGTGAAAGGCTGGAAACAAATTTTCCAAGCAAATGGTGAAGAAAAAAAAGCCAGGGTAGCAATTCTAATATCAGACAAAATAGATTTCAAAAAAAAAGGGCTATAAAGAGAGACCCAGAAGGTCACTTCATAATACTCAAGGGAAGAATCCACCAAGAACACATTAACATCGTAAATATATATGTACCCAACACAGGAGCACGCAAATATATAAGAAAAATCCTAGAGGACTTCAGGAAAGATATTGACAACAACACAATTATAGTAGGGGACTTTAACACCCCACTGTCAAAAATGGACAGATCTTCCAAACAAAGTATCAACAAAGATATAGCTGCACTAAACAACACCCTAGATGAAATGGACTTGAGTGATATATATAGAGCCCTTCATGCCAAAGAAGCTAAATACACATTCTTTTCAAATGCACATGGAACATTTTCAAAGATAGACCACATGATAGGATACAAAACGAGCCTCAACAAATTCAAGAAAATGGAAATCATACCAAGCATTTTCTCTGACCACAAGGGACTGAAATTATAAAACAACCCCACAGGAAAAAAACCAAAACACACAAAACCATGGAGACTAAATGGTATGCTATTAAAGAACAAATGGGTCAAGATTGAAATTAGGGAAGAAATCAAAAAGTTTCTGGAAACAAATGAAAATGAACTCACAACAACCCAAAACTTATGGGACACAGTAAAGGCAGTCCTGAGAGGAAAGTTCATAGCAATACAGGCTTACCTAAAGAAAATAGAAACATTTCAAACAAACAACCTAACCCACACCTGCAAGAACTCCAAGAAGAAGAAAAATATAATCTTCCAAAACTCAATGAAGAAGAAGTAGAAAGCCTGAACAGACCAAAAACAGCAGATAAAATTGAAGCAGTAATCAAAAAACTTCCACCACACAAAAGCCCTGGACCATGTGGTTTCACAGGAGAATTCTACAAAGCATTTAAGGGAAAGCTAACCCCTATTCTTCACAGACTATTTCAAAAAATTCAAAATGATGGGAAATTCCCAAACACTTTTTATGAAGCCGGCATCATCCTAATTCCAAAACCAGATAGAGACACAACAAAGAAAGAAAACTTCAGACTAATATCGCTGGTGAACATAGATGCTAAAATTCTCAACAAAATATTGGCAAATCGTATCCAACAATACATCAAAAAGATCATACACCACGACCAAGTGGGATTCATTCCAGGGATGCAAGGATGGTTCAATATCCGCAAATCAGTAAATGTAATACACCACATAAACAAGAGCAAAGACAAAAACCACATGGTCATATCAATAGATGGGGAAAAAGCTTTTGATAAGGTACAACACCCATTTATGATAAAGGTACTCAGCAAAGTGGGAATAGAGGGAGCATTCTTCAATATAATAAAGGCCATGTATGAAAGACCTACAGCCAACATCATACTCAATGGGCATAAACTAAAAGCTTTTCCACTAAGATCAGGGACAAGACAAGGTTGTCCACTTTCACCACTTCTATTTAATATAGTATTGGAATTTTTAGCCTCAGCGATCAGGCAAGAAAAGAAAATAAAAGACATTCAAATTGGAAAGGAGGAAGCAAAACTGTCATTGTTTGAAGATGACATGATAGTGTACATGGAAAATCCCATAGACTCTACCGCAAAACTGCTTGAACTAATAAATGGATTTGGCAAAACAGCGGGATACAAAGTCAATATCCAGAAATCAAAGGCATTTTTGTTTACTAACAATCAAGCAGCAGAAGCAGAAATAAAGAAAAAAGTCCCATTCAATATGGCAAAAAGAAAAATAAAATACCAAGGAATAAGCCTAACCAAGGAGGTAAAAGACCTGTATGCAGAAAACTACACAACAGTGAAGAAAAAAATCAAGGAAGACAGAAACAAATCTAAACATACACCGTGTTCATGGATTAGAAGAATTAACATCATCAAAATGTCCATACTACCCAAAGCAATTTATAGATTCAATGCAGTACCTATTAAAGTACCAATGACATATTTCACAGACATAGAACAAACACTTCAAAAATTTATATGGAACCACAAAAGACCCAGAATAGCAGCTGCAATGGTGAGAAAGAAGAACAAAGTAGGAGGGATCACAATACCTGATATCAAACTGTATTACAAGGCCACTGTAATCAAAACAGCCTTGTACTGGCATAAAAACAGGCACATAGACCAATGGAACAGAATAGAGAACCCAGAAATAAACCCAACTCTCTACAGTCAATTCATATTCCACAAAGGGGGCAGTAACATAAAATGTAAAGTAAAGATAGCCTCTTCAACAAATGGTGTTGGGAGAACTGGATAACTACATGCAAAAAATATGAAACTCGAGCACCAACTTACATCATACACCAAAATAAATTCAAGGTGGATAAAAGACTTAAATATAAGCCGTGACACCATTAAAGTCCTAGAGGAGAACATTGGCAGGAAAATATCAGATATTTCACGCAGCAACATTTTTACTGATATGTTCCCTAGAGCAAGGAATATAAAGGAAAGAATAAACAAATGGGATCTCATCAAAATTAAAAACTTCTGCATGTCTAAGGAAAACAGTATCAAGATACAAAGAGAAGCAACAGCTTGGGAAAACATATTTGCCAATGATACCTCAGACAAAGGTTTAATCTGCAAAATATACAAAGAACTCACATGACTTCACTCTAAGAAGACAACTAACCCAATTAAAAAATGAGGAAAGGACTTGAACAGACACTTCTGCAAGGAGGACATACCTAGGATCCAGAGACACATGAAGAGATGCTCAATATCGCTTGCTATCAGAGAGATGCAAATTAAAACCACAATGAGATACCACTTTACACCGGTGAGAATGGCTATCATAAACAAAGCAATAAACAACAAATGTTGGAGAGGGTGTAGGGAAAAGGGGACTCTGGTCTACTGTTGGTGGGATTGCAGACTGGTACAACCATTATGGAAAACAGTATGGATTTTTCTCAGAAAACTAAAATTGGACTTGCCTTTTGACCCAGCAATTCCACTGCTAGGATTGTATAGTAAGAACCCTAAAACACCAATCCCAAAGAACCTATGCACCCCAATGTTCATAGCAGCACAATTTACAATAGCCAAGAGTTGGAAGCAACCTAGGTGCCCATCAGTAAATGAATGGATCAAAAAACTATGGTACATGTACACAATGGAATTCTATGCTGCAGAAAGAAAGAAGGAGCTCCTACCTTTTGCAACAACATTGATGGAACTGGAAAGCATTATCCTGAGTGAAATAAACCAAGTATTGAAGGACAAATACCATATGATCTCACCTTTAACAGGAAGCTAAACAAAACAAACAACCAAGCAAAATATAACCAAAGACACTGAAATAGAGAACAGGGGACAGTGACCAGAGGGAAGAGGGAGGGAATTTCATGGGAAATAGGGGAGCGATTTAGAGGAACATATATAATGGACACATGGACAACAACTGAGAAAGGTGGAAATGGGAGGGAGGGGGGAGCACGGTGGGTGGGATGGGATGGGAGTAATAAACTGAAAACTATACTTGAAAAATAATTAAATAAAAAAATGTGGATATAAAAAAAAAGAGAGAGTTACAGGAAAGTTCCAGGCATGGTATCTGGGACTTGTTTGTTTCCTTCCCCTTTCCTTTTGGAAATAAGAGGACTGGGGGTGTTTCTCATTTCCTTGGGAATAATTATTAAGCCTCTCTGAATCCCAGTTTCTTCCTGGGAAGGATAATAAGGCACCATCCAGTCACTGTAAGGGACAAAAGGTTATAACAGATATCAGGAGCTAATTTTAAGTCATCAGTAGAAAGTAATCAGCACTGTTGTTATTTTTAGAGTGGTTTGGTGTATACTGCACGCCCAAACTTCTAACCTCTACGTTATTCATCAAAACCCCAGTCTAAATAGATGAACTGCACTCAAATCTTGGTGGTGTTACACACAAAACCTGATGAGCGGTGTAACATATCACTGTGTTTTATCATGTATACCACACACCCACGTTTTTGACCCAAACTTTCAGGGAAAAAATCTTACATTTTAATTTTTAATTCAATTATTTATTTATATTTAGATACTTTTTGTGTTATAAAGGGATTTTAGCATTTATTTTTGAAGATGTGGATATTGTTATTGCTTTCTAGAGTTATACTTTTAATGCATAAGCCTAAATGAAATAATTCAAAACATGTATATAGATAGGGAATTAGTACTACCCATGTACAGTGTGCATCCTTACTTTTCCCTCAAAACTTTGGCCAAAAATGTGTACATTATACATCGTAAAACATGGTACACATTCTTAAAACATTATTTTGTTCAAAGTGTCAACTTTGGGATTTTAATAATAAAATAGAATTATCCATCTAAAAATATTTACTATTTTAAAAAATATTTACTATCATTGCATATTTTTGTCTCCTTTATCAAATTTTAACTGACTGTAAAGGCATGGGTTTACTTCTGGGCTCTCTGTTCTGTTCCATTGATCTATTTGTTTGTTTTTATGCCAATACAATGCTGTTTTGATTTCTATGATTTTGTAGTATAGCTGGATATCAGGTAACAGTATTGCTTTTTCTTTGCTCTTTTTTCTTAAGATCACTGTTGCTATTATGCATGTTTAATGGTTCCATATAATTTTTGCAATATTTGGTCTAGTTCTGTGAATCACAGCATTGGTATCTTGACAGAAATTCTGTTGAAGCTACAGATTGCTTTGGGTAGTATGGGCATTTTAATGATGGTAATTCTTCCTATCCTTGAACACTTATTTTTAAATTCTTTCATTTCTTTCTTCAATGTCTTAAAATGTTCTGAGTACAGGTCTTTTACATATTTGGTTAGATTTATTCCTAGGTATTTAATTCTTTTTGAAGTATTTGTGAATAAGATTGTTTTCCTAACTTCCCTTTCTGTTAATGTATTATTGGCACATAAAATGCAACTGATTTCTGCATATGAATTTTGTATTCTGCTACTTGCTGAATTTATTTATCGGTTCTAGAAGCTTTTTTGGTGGAGGCCTTAGGGTGTTCTTGGTAAAATATTATGCTATCTGCAAATAATGACAATTTAAATTTTCCCTTTCCAATTGCAATACCTTATATTTCTTCCTTTCATCTGATTGTTGTGGCTAGATCTTCTAGTACTATGTTGAGTAAGAGTAGTGAAAGCAGACATCCCTGTCTTGTCCCCAGTCTTATTGGTAACACATGACGTTTTTGCCCATTAAGTATGATATTGCCTGTAACTTTCTCATATATGGCCTTTATTACTTTGAGGTGTGTCTACTCTATTCCCACTTTCCTGAGAGATTTTATCATAAATTGATGCTGGATTTGATCAAATACTTTTTATGCACCTATTGATATGACCGTATGGTTCTTATTATTTATTCTGTTTATGTAATGTATCACATATATTATTTATGGATATTATAATAGACTTACATCCCCAGATTAAATCTCAATTGATCATGGTATATGATCTTTTTATGGTATTGCTGAACTGGTTTGCTAATATTTTGTTGAGAAATTTAGTATCTATATCCATCAGGAATATTGGCTTATAATTTTGTTTCTTTGTAATGTCTTTATCTGATTTTGAAATTAGGATAATTTTAGTCTAATAAAACGAGCTTGGGAGTTTTCCCTCCTCTAGAATTTTTTTTTTGGAATAGTGTGAGAAGGATAGGTGTTAGTCCTTTGAATGTTTGCTAAAATTCTTCTGTGAATCCTCTAGTTCAGAATTTGTTTCTTTGGAGATGTTTGATTATTGCTTCAAATTCACTGGTTGTAATCTCTCTATTCAGATTGTCTGACTGTTCTGATTCAGTTTTGGGAGAAAGTATGACTCTAGCAATTATACATTTTTCTGATCATTTTTTGGACATAGAGTTGTTAAAAATATTTTCTTACACCCCTTTCTATTTCTTTGGTTTACTCTCCTCTTTTCATTTCCCATTTCATTTACTTGGGTCTTCTCTCTTTTATTCTTTTTTTTTAAATAATTTTTATTTAATTCTTGTTCAAGTACAGCTTTCTGTCTTATATTTCCAACCCTGCCCGCCATGAGACTGGATAAAGATTTGTCAATTTATTAATATTGTTTTTTAATTTTTACATTATATTTTATTGATTATGCCATACAGTTGTCCCATTCCCCTCTTCACTCCCCTCCACCCTGCACACCCCTCCTCCACCATTCCCCCCCTTTCATTCACGTCTATGTGTCACAAGTTCTTTAGATTCTGTATTTCCCATAGTATTCCTGCCCTCCCTCCTATCTATTTTCTACCTACCATCTATGCTACTTATTCTCTGTACCTTCTCCCCACTTCTCCTCCTCCCACTCCCTTGTTGCTAACCCTCCATGTGATCTCCATTTTATGGTTCTGCTCCTGATCTAGCTGTCCTCTTAGTTTGCTTTTGTTTTAGGTGTGGTTGTTAATAACTGTGAGTTTGCTGTCCTTTCACTGTTCCTATTTTTCATCTTCTTTTTCTTAGATAAGTCCCTTTAGCATTTCATATAATAAGGGCTTGGTGATGATGAACTCCTTGAGTTTGATCTTATCTGAGAAGCACTTTATCTGTCCTTCCATTCTAAATGAAAGCTTTGTCGGATAGAGCAATCTTGGATGTAGGTCTTTGGATTTCATGACTTGGAATACTTCTCTCCAGCCCCTTCTGGCCTGTAAGGTCTCTTTTGAGAAATCAGCTGACAGTCTGATGGGAACTCCTTTGTAGGTGACTGTCCCCTTATCTCTTGCTGCTTCTAGAATTCTCTCCTTCATTTTCATCTTGGTTAATGTAATTATGATGTGCCTTGGTGTGTTCCTTCTTGGGTCCAACTTCTTTGGGACTCTCTGAGCTTCCTGGATTTCCTGGAAGTCTCTTTCCTTTTCCATACTGGGGAAGTTCTCCTTTATTATCTGTTCAAATAAGTTTTCCATATGTGGCTGTTCCTCTTTCCCTTCTGGTACCCCTATTATTCGGATGTTGGAACATTTGGAGATGTCCTGGAGATTCCTAAGCCTCTCCTCATTTTTTGAATTCTTGTTTATTCCTTCTTTTCTGTTTGGTTGTTTCTTTCTTCCTTCTGGTCCACTCCCTTGATTTGAGTCCCAGTTTCCTTTCCATCACTATTGGTTTCCTGTGCATTTCCCTTCATTTCAATCAGTTTAGCCTCCATATGTTCCTCTAATTTGTGGCTAAAATCAACCAATTCTGTGAGAATCTTGATCACCAGTGTTTTGAACTGTGCATCTGAAAGGCTGGCTATTTCTTGGTCACTTAGACTTATAGGCTCTGGGGCTTTGAGCTGTTCTTGAGTCATAATATTTGGTCTATTTGCACCTGTTATGTATGAGGGGTGGAGCCTTAGGTATCCATCAGGGCCCGGCGACCCAACTGCTGGGTCGTGAGGCTGTATGTGAGGGTGGGGTCAGAGAGGGAAAAAAATGGCACTTTGCTCCGCTCCACTCTCTCTCAGATTTCTGTCCCCTCTTCGGCTTCTCACGAGCAAATTGGGCCCCTCTGGTGCTGGTTCCTGGGTGTGTGGGCCCGTGTACTCTCCAGGACCCTGTGGGTCTCTCCATTGAACTCTCTGTGAGCCTGGGAGCCTCTCCCGGCCACTTGACCCCAAGAGTCTTTCCAGTTGGTGCTTTCAGGCTCTAATTCCCATAGCTGGGGCCCTAGCCTGAGCGATCTGTCTGACTGTTTGACCCTTTGCTTGGTTTATCTGTGTGCAAATGTGTAACCACAGTCAGCTAGCCGCCCTGCGCCCTCACTGGGTCCACCTGTTGCCACCCCACGCTTGGGATCCACCAATCACCTCCACCTCCACTCCTGGGTCAATGGGACCAAATGGTCTCTCCAGCCCAACCCGGCTCCACCATTGCCTACACCTCTCTTACTGGTCTGGCTGAGTGGTTCCTTGTTGTTGGACTTCTGTACAGTTCAATTTTCACTGTTTTGGTAGTGTTTTTGTTTCTAAAACTTTGCTGTCTTTAAATTTAGTTGTGGGAGGGGGCACAGTGTTTCCACCTATGCCTCCATCTTGGCCGGAAGTCCTTGTCAACATTTTTTTTATCTTTTCAAAGAACTAGCTCTTGGATTTGTTGAACTTTAGCATTGTTTTTTAGATTATATTTTGTTTATTTCTGTTCTGATCCTTATTATTTCCTTCCTTCTATTTCCTTTGTACTTTGTTTGTTACTCTTTTTCAAGTTCCTTTAAGTGTAAAGTTAGATTGTTTATTTCAGATTTTTCTTCTTTCTTTAGGTAGGCCTATAATGCTTTGATATTTCCTCTTAGGACTGCTTTCACTGTGTTCCATAAATATGGGGTGGTGTTCTCATTTTCATCTGTTTCAAGGTACCTTTTGATTCCTTCCTTTATCTCATTGTTTGCCCAATCATTGTTTAGTAACATGTTTTTTAGCCTCCATGCATTTGTGTGTTTTTCAGTTTTTATATTATGATTGATTTTTTGGTCAGAGAAGGTGCTTGATATGATTCCAATCTTCTTGTTTTTTCCCTATTTTATTGTTGTTCAGTTATAGTTGTCCCCATTTCCCCCCATTATTCACCCTCACTCTACCCACCACCACCTCCCACATTCAATCTTCCCCATTCCTGTTGTCTCTGTCCATGGGTCCTTTATACATGTTCCTTGATGACCCTTTCTCTTTTCACCCCATTATCCTTCTTCCCCTGCCCCCCCGGTTATTTGTTCTTTATTTCCATGTCACTGGTTCTATTTTGCTCACTTGTTTGTTTTGTTGATTAGTTTCCACTTATAGGTAAGTTCACTGCCTGGCTTATTTCACTTAACATAATGTTCTCGAGTTCCATCCATGCTGTTATGTCAATCATCTTAAATTTGTTGCAACTTGTTTTGTGTCCAACATGTGGCCTGTCCCAGAAAATGTTCCATGTACACTTGAAAAATATGTGTATTCTGCTGCTTTTGTGTAAAATAGTCTGACTATATCAAATATATTCATCTAGTCTAGTGTGTCATTTTAGACTGCCATTTGTTTGGTCACAAAATTGCCTGAAAGGTCTATCCATTGATGTCAATATGGTGTTATAATCCTCTACTACAGCTGTATTACTGTAACTATCTCCCTTCATGTACATCCAAATTTGCTTTTTGTATTTAGTTGCTTCTGTGCTGAATGTATACGTGTTTACAAGGTTTTATCCTCTTGTTGGATTGCTTCCTTTTTCATTATGTAGTGTCCTTATTTGTCTCTTACTATAGCCTTGATTTTAAAGTCTATTTTGTCTGGTATAAGTATTGCTACCCCAGCTTTTTTTTCCTTTCCATTTGCATGAAATATCTTTTACCATTGTTTTTCTTTTGTCTGTGTGTATTTTGTTCTGAGATGGGTCTTTTGTAGATGGCATACATAAGGATTTTTATAACTTTATTTTTAAAATATATTTTATTGATTACGCCATTACAGTTGTCCCATTTTCCCCCTTCATTCCCCTCCATTATGCACACCCTTCCCCCCCACATCCTCCCCCCTTTAGTTTATGTCCATGTGTCACAAGTTCTTTAGCTTCTATATTTCCCATATCATTCTTGCCCTCCCCCTGTCTATTTTCTACCTACTGTCTATGCTACTTATTCTCTGTACCTTCTCCCTTCTTCTCCTCCTCCCACTCCCCTGTTGCTAACCCCCCATGTGATCTCCATTTCTATGGCTCCCCTTCTGATCTAGCTGTCCTCTTAGTTTGCTTTTGTTTTAGGTGTGGTTGTTAATAACTGTGAGTTTGCTTTCCTTTCACTGTTCAATTTTTTATCTTCTTTTTCTTTTTTTTATAATCCATGACCTCATGTTTTATTTTTTATAATTTATTTAATTGTTGTTCAAGTACAGTTTTCTGTCTTTTACTCCCATCCCAGCCCATACCCCCAGTGTTCCCCACCTCCCTCCCATTGCACCCCCCCTTAGTTTTTGTCCATGTGTCCTTTATACTAGTTCCTGTAAATCCTTCCTCTTTTCCCCTGAAATTACCTCCCCTCGCCCCTCTGGTCACTGTCAGCCTGTTCTCTATTTCATTGTCTTTAGTTATATTTTGCTTGCTTGTCTGTTTTGTTGTTTAGCTTCCTGTTAAAGGTGAGATCATATGGTATTTGTCCTTCAACACCTGGCTTATTTCACTTAGCACAATGCTTTCCGGTTCCACCCATGCTGTTGCAAAGGTTAGTGGCTCCTTCTTTCTTTCTGCTACATAGAATTTCATTGTGTATAGGCACCATAGTTTTTGGATCCATTCATTTACTGATGGGCACCTAGGTTACTTCCAACTCTTGGCCATTGTAAATTGTGCTGCTATGACCATTGGGGTGCATAGGTTCTTTTGGATTGGTGTTTTACGGTTCTTAGGATATAATCCTAGCAGTGAAATTGCTGGGTCAAAAGTCAGATTCATTTTTAGTTTCATTATAAAATTCCATACTGTTTTCCATAGTGGTAGTACCAGTCTGCAATCCCACCAACAATGCATTAGAGTTGGATGACAAAGTAGAAAGAAACTCCCAGAAAGAGCAAGAAAAGGAAAAGAGGCTCAGAAAAAATGAAGAGGGATTAAGAGAAATGCAGTACACTATGAAACATAATAATATCAAAATAATAGGGATACCAGAAGGAGAAGAAGAAGAGCAAGGGATAGAAAATCTGTTTGAAAAAGTAATGATGGAAAACTTTCCTAATTTGATGAGAGAAAGAGTCACACAAATCCAGAACACACAGAGAGGCCCAATTAAGAGGAACCCAAAGAGGCCCACTTCAAGACACATCATCAGTAAAATGGCAAAATTCTAAGACAAAGAAAGAATCTTCTTTTTCTTAGATGAGTCCCTTTAACATTTCATATAATAAGGGCTTGGTAATGATGAACTCCTTGAATTTGACCTTATCTGAGGAGCACTTTATCTGCCCTTCCATTCTAAATGAAAGCTTTGCTGGATAGAGGAATCTTGGATGTAGGTCTTTGGAGTTCATGACTTGGAATACTTCTTTCCAGCCCCTTCTGGCCTGTAAGATCTCTTTTGAGAAATCCGCTGACAGTCTGATGGGAACTCCTTTGTAGGTGACTATCCCCTTATCTCTTGCTGCTTCTAGAATTCTCACCTTGATTTTTATCTTGGCTAATGTAATTATGATGTGCCTTGGTGTGTTCCTTCTTGGGTCCAACTTCTTTGGGACTCTCTGAGCTTTGAGCAGTTCTTCTGCTTGAGCCATAATATTTTGGTCTGTTCGCACCTGTTACATATGAAGGGTGAAGGCTTAGGTGTTCGCCGTGGCAGGTCAACCCAGTCACTGGGTTGTGACTGGGGGCGGGGGTCAGAGATGGAGCAACCGTGTTCCACTCTCTCTCAGATTTTGGTTCCCTCTGCCGCTTCCCACAAGCAAATTGGGCTCATCTGGTGCTCGTTCCCAGGTGTGTGGGCTTGTATATGTTCTAGGACCCTGTGGGTCTCCCCAGTAAACTCTCCTGTGAGGCTGGGGATCTCTCTCCACACCTCAGTTCCCACAAGTTTTTCCAATGGGTGCTTTTAGGCTTTATTTTTCATCACTGGGGCCCTGGGTTGCATGGCCTGTCTCACTGCCTGTTTTTTTTTTTTTTTTTGCCTGGTTTATCTGCACGTGAATGTGTGTCCATGGTCAGCCAGCCACCTTGTGTGCCCCAGTGGGTTTGCTGTTTTTTTCCCCACACCCAGTCTGCTAACCATCACCTTTTTCTGCTTGGGACCCCTCTCCCCTGGTCGCAGGCTCTGCCCTTCTTACAGGTGTGGATAAATACTTCGTCATTGTCGGACTTCAGTACAGTTCAATTTTCTGTCTGTCTTGGTTGTGTTTTTTCTTTCTAAATCTTTGTTGTCCTTAAATTTGGTTGTGAGAGGAGGTATGGTATTTCCACTTATGTCTCTATCTTGGCTGGAAGTCCAGGATCTTTTTTTCTTATTCATTAAGCTACTCTATTCCTTTTAGTTGTTGTATTTAGGCCATTTATATGTCTATTGAGTATTGATAGGTAAATATTGCCATTTCATTCATTTGACTCTTTTCTTCTCTCTCCCCCTCTCCTTATCCTTCTTCTTTTCCTCCTTCTCCTTCTTCTTTTCCTCCTTCTCCTTTTCCTCTTTCTTCTCCCTCTCCTCCTTCTCTTCCTCCTTCTTCTTTCTCCTTCTCCTTCACAGACCTTGTAACTTTTCTTGTAATATTGATTTGGTGGTAACAAACTCCTCAGCTTTTTCTTGTCTTAGAAGCTTTTTATCTGTCCTTCAATTCTAAATGGTAGCCTTCCTGGGTAAATTAGTTTTGTTTGTAAGTCTTTGCTTTACAACACTTTGAATATTTAATGCTAATTTATTATGGCCTTACATGTTTCTTTTAAGAAATTAGCTGATAGTCTTATGGGATCTCCCTTGTAGGTAACTGTCTTTCTCTTTTGGCTTTTAAGATTCTCTCTTTGTGTTTAACCTTTGCCATTTTAATTACCAAGTGCTGCCTTGGTGTGGTCTTCTTTGGGTCTATCTTGTTTAGGACCTGCACTTCCTGAGCTTGTGTGTCTTTTTTTTTAACCAGGTTAGGAAAGTTTTCTGTAATTTTTTCAAGTAGATTCTTGATTCCATGCTCTCTCTCTTTTTCCAGTACCTTTACAATGTAGATTTTGTTATGCTCATGTTGTCCTAAAGATCCCTTAAACTAGCCTCATATATTGTTATTTTAATTGTTGTTGCTCTATTTGGGTGTTATTTTCTACGTTCTCTTCCAAATCTCTAAGTCAATTCTCAGCTTTATCCTACCCACTGTTTATTACTCCCAGTGTATTCTTCATTTCAAATACTGTATTCTTTATTTTTAATTGGTCTTTTTATGGTTTCTCTGCTTTTTTATTGTTGTTGAACATCTTTTTAACTATTACTTTGAACTGCATATCTGATAAATTGCTTGCTTTCATTTTATTCAGCTCTTTTTGAGATATTTCTCCTGTTCCTTCATTTTGGGCCTGTTTCTATATGTTAGGTAATTCTGCTATGATTCCTAGTCTTTGTGGGTTGGCCTTATATAATAGATGTCCTGTGGAACCCAGTGGTAGAGTCTTCATTATCACCTGAGCTGGGTGATGCAGGAAAGTCCCTTGTGTGCGTTATATGGGCCTTTTTGTTGTAATTGAGTTTTAATTGCTATTGACCCCTTCATGCATGGCATCAGACCTCAGGCTGGCTGGCTGGCTGTGAGGCTCAACCCTGAGCATGGTATGTAAGTTACTCTGCAGACACTGACCACACAAAGCAGAATTTGCCTTGTAGGTTTTGATGCCTGCTGAGATCTCCCTTTGGATATGTTTCTTGGGAAGCTTATTGGATCTTGCTATGATGTTATCTGAAGCTGGCCAGTGAGTGTGTTTGTTCTGGACCTCTTGGGAGAGACTCTGGTGAGGGAAATGTAAGATACTGCCTGTTACTGGCCTTTGGTAATCTTTTTGGAGCTACAAGTTATCTACAGCTTGTGGCTACCTCTGCTAGGCCTGGGTGCATGCTGAAAGGACCAAGTTGCAAACCAACACCATTTTTTTTTACCAGTCTCAGGCCCAGGGGCAGGTTAGCAAAGTCCCAACAAACCCTAAGATCTGCCTCTATTTGCCTTTGCTTACTGAATGAATGCCTGTTAGGCTCAGTCATGGAAAGAGTCTATAGTTGTACTCCTTAACTGGGCTTAAGCTCCACAGCGTGGAACAAGATGGAGTCCAGAGTGTGGGACTATTGCTTTCCTGCAGGCTGATGCTGCTCTAAGGGAAGTGCTCTGACCAAGAAAGATAGCATCAGTCTTGATGTGACTTCCTTTTTAAATCTTTGTTTGTAAAACTTCTCTTTAACTAGTCTTTAGTTAGTTTTTCAGGATGATTGTTTTGTAATTAAATTATAATTCCTGTTTTGTCCTGAGAGGGGGTAAATGTATCTTTAACCTAGTTTGCTGCCATTTTGGATTGCTCAACATTTCAGGTTGGCTGAGGTCTTTATTGGAATTGAACTAGAGCTCACTTTTCTTGGGAGTTGATCTCAAAAGCACTGCCTTAGGGAAACAACTTGAACCTTATAACTGGACAAGAAAACCATTTGTTGAGAAAGTAAAATATAGAAAGTAAAGACTGGTGGCTTGATCCAAATACAGACTCATGGTTTTGCTGTTGAGATCTCAGCCTTGTAATGTTTAATCCACTTAGCGATGCTGCTTTCCCCTGGTAATGGTGCTTAGTATATGTAAAATAAAATTTTAGTTCAATGTCACATATATATATGACATTTATATATATAAACACATATATGCATACACACACACACACACACACACACACACACATATATATATATATATATATATATATATATATATATATATACATTTTTAACATTCTGTTAAAGTTTTTTAAAACTATAACTCTGGATCTCTCACAAGTTAAATAGCAACATGTGTTGTGCTAACATACTTAAATTTTAAATTTTGTGAATGGTATTAGTATACTTTACTGTACCTCATTCATCAAAAAAAGAAAAAAAAACAAGGTATTATAAGTTTACAATGTGTCACATCTGTGTCAAATAAGGAAACATAAAAACAAATGTTCCAGATTCCACCCAGTACTCAGTATAATAAGCTCTTTTGGATTATTGAGAAACATAAGTGAACTTGTATCTCCCATACACTGGGGTTATACAGTTGTTTTGTTAACTATTGAGAGATCAAATACTACACTCTGATCAAAGTTTTATTAGTAGAGTAGAAGATAGATTTATTTTAATATTAAAAATCAGCAGCAAACTTATTAGAAAGCAATTTCTCATTTGGACAGCTTTCTTTGAGATAAAGCTAAAATGTATGGCAACTATTCTTACAAAGATCATAGTAGGCAAAAAATGTGACACTTTTCTATGTGTAGAATGGTAGTGAGAAAATTAGAAGTTCGTCATGGAAAAAATGAGAAATTCATTGGCTTTCTAAATTCAGATATATTACAGAACAAGTAACATTAAATTCCTAATCCTCCTAACATTTACGTATTAAAATAGCAATATTCATTAAATATTTTAAAGAATATGAGGAGTATAATTAGGCTTACTCTTATTTAATAAGGATTTTGAATTTAAAATGATTCCAAGGAATGTATTAAGTTTTGTCTAATTCCATAAAAACAAATGTTAAGAAATTCAAATATTTTAATTTTAGGCAAATATTTCCACAGTCTACATAGTTTATTTTTCAGACATTGTGTTCTATATAGAATATATATTGTACACTCAATATTACATTGAATGTGCCATACTTTTATACTGTCAAAAATTTAAAAAAGGGTCAAATCCATAATTTATATTTACTCTAAGAGCATTCAGCAACAGAAGGAAAATCCTCAAAAAGATAATATTTCCAGTTTGTTCAATGTCTTTCACCACTCTTATAAGAAGATATAATGGAATTATTTTGCTTTTGAATGTCATTGTTGCCAGTATGCAAAGAGTGCTTTATTATTTTTCAAGTGAGGAAAGGAGTTATGCTTGAAAAGAAAAATGATATAAGAATATCTACAATTATTGCTCTTGAAGAAAATTAGAGATTAACTTTTTACATCAAAAGATAGTTTAATGTGCACAATAGCCTGTGTGAAATCAAGTTTTAAACACCTATGCAAATATTTTCTTCATGAGAAAAAATTGAAGTCACATATACAAAGACCACTTTTTACATATCAGCTCAAGAGAAAATCAAAATCTAATCTAATACCATGGGAAAATAAAGTGCCATAAAATCTACATGAATCTAAATTAATCTAACACTCCCATAGATCTACGAAGTAGTCTTTGTGAGTAACTGATATAACCAAACAACTTCAATTTTATTTTAATATTTAAAATGATACACACATAGAAAATTATATTTGGCATGTATTATATGGACAGTTTATCAACTTACCATAGGCATCATCAGTATGATTCAGAAAGTTTGTTATAATTATTATAACTGTTTATTAGGATATTTTTTTATTAATGCATTGCTCAAAAAATATCTAAATGTACCAAGCAAAAAGGGAAAAAAGAAGTCATGGACACAAGCAACAGTGTGGTGATTAAGGGGTGGGAGGAGTAGGGGTGAGTGGAGGTAGAAGAGGGTATAGGGGAATAAATAATAATATAATAAAAAATGAATAAATTTAAAAATTCATAATGAAATAAAATATCTAAATGCAAAAACAGTGTCAAGCATGTTTTAAATCTTTGAATAATAATCCATAATAGTTTATTAAAGGGAAGAACAGGAGATTTCAAAAACACCTTTAAGCTTTAAGTTGACATTATGTGCAGTCATTATGCTCTTAAAAAGAAATGCCTCTCCTGGAGACCACTGCCAGAGATAGAACAAGCGACAATGTAGGTCATTATCTAAGATATGACACTTCTTTTTAACAATACGTACTTCTTTAATTAAAATATTTTAAAATTAAGAAGGTGTCTGACGGTGCTATTATTTAGGTACACACCTAAGCCTCTTACATGTGGTATGTGGACAATATGGTTTTTTACATGTTAATTAATCATCCATATGAAGAATAATCTCAATTCTTTGACAAGGGTTTCATTTGCTGTATTCCCTAATAATAAAGCAATTTACTAGGTTGAAATAGCATTAAATTAATCATTCTTGACTTTTCTGTGTGACTTATTTCACTTAGCATGGTATTCTCAAGATCTATCCACATTGTCACAAATCACAGTGTTTTATCTTTTCTTATGGCTAAGTAGTTGTGCATTGTATATGTATCACTTCTTTATTCAATCCTCTATTGAAGGACATGTTGGTTGTCTCCATGTCTCGGCCACCTTGAATAATACTGCAATGAACATAAGGGTGCACATATCCTTGCAAATAAATGTTTTCAATTTTTTTCGGATACATACCCAGTGGAAAGGCATAAATCAGACAGAAAAAAATAAAAAATCATGATTTTACTCATATGTAGGATATAAAACTGAAAGCAACAAGTGAATAAACAAGGCAAACACATAAACAAAATCTCATAGACACAGACAACAGTATGGAGCTTGTCAGAGGGAAAAGGGCTGGGGTATAGTAAATGGTAAAGGGGGACAAATATATGGTGATGGAAGGAGATTTGGTAAACACACAATGCAGTATACACATGATGTATTATAGAGTTGTACACTTGGAACCTATGTAATTTTATTAACCAATGTCACCCTAATCAATTTAATTTAAAAACAGCATTAAATATACCTTCATTGACCATTTCAAATATAGTAACTTTTCTCCCCCTAGAAAATGGCTGACTTACTACATCAGGTGTTATGAAGTTTATGCTTTAAACATATAAAAATGAAGACATTTCCTGAGAATTTATGGAAATTAATCAGCTCCATTGTTATGTGTTTGTTCCAAAATAAGTATCCACTGTAAGCATTAATTTTCTCTTAACCTGCACTTGAGTTAGACATTACACTGCTGAAATCTGATTTCTTTTTCTATTAACCTACCTGTCTTCAAGGTGATGTAATTTATAGCTCTCTGCTGCTAATTTTCATAATTCCCAAGTAATTGGAGAGAACTAGGTTTTGAAATCCCTTACCTGCCACAGTTATTCAATAAAGAAAAATTTGACTAATGTGATACCTGAAAATATGTAGCAAAGATGTCCAGCACCAGTGAAATTATTCCAAGTGTCATGATTGTTCACTGCCATTGATGAAAGTGTGGTCATATTATCCATACCTAACCCCAACTGCTTAAGTGGGAAAGGACTACATAGCATGGGAAAAGCATTGAATGGAAGAAAGAAATAGTACAGCCACTGGAAACTGAAAAGGGCATTCATTTTTTCCTTTTATTCTTGTTATCCCCACAATCAAAAGAACAATGGTTTTGAGGCATTCATAATCAGAAAGGCATCTCTTCTTATATTTTACATAAACAACCAATGAAATAGATATCTACATCTTGAATCTGGGAAAAGAATGTGTCGAGAATATAAATGTTTCTTGAGTAGACAGTTGGAACTATTTTACTGTAAATAAAAATTGCTCACTCATCTTTCTTTGGCTAGCACTCTTCCCTGGGAGATGTTAATGAAGTCAATGAAATATCAGAATATTTTCTAGACTTATTAGAAATTCAGTACAAGAGATACTTAATAACCATTTAGGTTTTCTTAAGAAATAACATTAGTATTTCTCACTATGCTGGCTTTTCACCCATACTATTCTTCACTGGTCTGCCTGACTCTGCTATTTCTTATTCTCAGAGATGCCCCTTCTGTTATTTGCATTTACTCTCTGTATCTATTATATTTTTAACATGTTTCTTCTCTAATGGTTATTATTTGATCTTATATATGATCTGACAAATCCATAGTGCATTCTTTGATATTCGTAAAATCAGTATTCAAAATGAATTCACCTCTCAGAATTTAAATGATTTACCTTCCTGCTGCTGCTTTCTATATACCATAATCTTGTTTTTAAGTACTGCAATATATAGGGCATAATAATGTCTACTATTTTCTCACCTTTATTTTTATATTAAAAAAATAGAAAAGGACTCATGGACCTGGACAACAGCATAGTCATTGTGGAGGGGAGGGGATGAGTGGAGATAGAAGCAAGTGTAAGGGGGATACATGATAATGGAAAATATAATAAAAAATAAGAAATAGGTTCAATTTTAAAAATTTTTCTTAAAATTGATTGACTTTGATTCAACTGCACTGAATTTGATAGCTAAAATTACAGTTTTGCATAATAACGATAGGAAAACATTTTTATTCTGTTCACTCTCAATCTTTGCCGGGAACCCTTTAAAATTTGGTGTTAAGCATTCTTTCTTATATATATTTTCCCCCCACACCCTAAAGGCAGTATAGTAAGTTCCTTGATGTACATCTTCTGGGTTTCATGCAGGTCAGGTTGTCTAATTACTGCATCATATTTTGGTGGTACCTGAAGGTGAGCAAACAGAAAAATTATTTTAGTTCTCACTGAATTCACTAATTTATATTCATCTGTCAAATAAGTTCCAGCTTCTTTCAAGGCATAATTGCAGGTAGTACAAGAGACCAAAAATAAAGTATATAAGTCAGGTTGCATAAACAAACACAATGCCTACCAACCTGTAATAGAATGAAGAAAAAAATCACAAATTATTGGCAACATGCAGTTGGAAGTAGGCTTGAGTTAAACACACACACAAACAATGTGTCAGCCACGATAAAGAGTATAAATTTGAACAGATGTCACTTGTAGAGCAGCAGCAGGCAGATTAAACAAAATTGGCTCTGGACAAAATCCAAAGGATAGGAAGAAAATATAAAGCCTCTAGGAGCATAGTGTCCAGCAGCTCTTCCACAGTAATCATATCTCAGTTGGGTGGAAAGAAACAAACACCTATTGGTAAAAAGTAAAACAAAATCAAGAAAGTCCATGCTGATCAAGTGAACTGAAAGTGTGACTTTTGTGAAAGATATAAGATTAGCTTGAGTCTAAAATCAAGCAAAAAGAAATATGCAGATGAGATGCTCATTTATCAATATTCTACATATATCATGACATTCATTCTATTAATAAATATACTATTACTGTATCATTAGATAGCTGATATTATGGGAAAGTACCAGAAATACTTATGCATCTTAGAAGGAAACATAGGTATTTAGATTAATTTGATAAGCATTTATGTTATTCTGTCCAGTCTGTTTATGGTTCTGGAGGCAGCTCAGAAGCAAAATGATTGTGTACATATATATCAGAACTAACCATAGTTTTAGATAACAATATTATTTGTAGTTTCAAGTAGATTACTTTCCAATCTTCATCTTTTTGCACTCTTCCCTACCAATCTATGGAATTCATATTAATCTACTATATCATCTCATATCCATGTTTCCCATGTAACCTAAATTGCTCATCTGTGGATTTTTCTAACTTGCAATATATATATATATATATATATATATATATATATATATATATATAATATGCCTAACTTATGAAGTTTTGTAAGGATTAATTGTAACAACATAAGTTAAAATGCTTGCTAAGCTATAAAGTGCTACACAAAAGTTAGTAAGATTTTTTGAAGTGCAAATATAAGAAACATGAACAATTCAAGTGCATAGTATGAGTACTAAGGGCAAGACAACAAGTAGCTACTTTTTTGAGCAATTACAATATGCCAGAGACTTTGGTAAATTCTTTGCATATATTACCTCATTTAATTTTTACAACAGCTCAATGAGGTCAGTCCTATTACTATCTCATTTTATAAGTGAGAAAACTGAGATTCAGGATGGTTAAGTAACTTTTTGAAAGATAAATACCTCAAGTAGGATGGGGTCAAGGTCTGTTTGAATCCCAAGTTCATTCCACCCTCCTTTGCCTCCAAGTGAATGATAGCAATATATAAGGTACTGTCCCTATTTCTCAGATACATCAGTTTCATTATGGAAACAACAGGCAACCATTACTGAAATTCTTTACCCTTTCCCTTGTATAATCTATTAAAATAAATGATTTAATCGTCTTCTTGTAAAATGTGTAGTAACCTTTAATATTTCTTACTTTTTATATTGAGAGCATCTAAAGCAGTTGTTCATTCTTTAAAAAGGTTGTATATTAGTATTGCTTGGGTTACATTTTTAAAAAATGTATATTCGGGAATCACCACCAGAAGTTCTGATTTAGTATTCTTGGCTGAAAAACATTGTCCTATAAAAAATCAGTAACATACACACTAAGCTAAATATGTCAAAAAAGTAGAGAAGGTAAAGTGATTTTAACTGGTTCCTGAGAATAAGACAATAAGCAAATAAACAAAAACGAGTGTGATCTCCTGTTACTGAAGGATATTGCATTAAATTTTTAGGCATTCTGAGAAAGAGTATATGATTGTCTTTTTTACATTTAGAGAAAGAAGAGCATAAGGGAATAAGATGAGTTTATGGGGGTGGAGAAAAGACAAAAGATTTTAGCCAGAAGTATATGAAAGAGAGAAATATAGAGTGTCTCTGTGTAAGATAAGATACAACCATGCTTATAAGTTAAAAATAAGGAAATAGATGGAAAGACAAGTGAAATGGGCACACTCTTGTACTGGAAGAAAGATTTCGGAGAAAGTTTGAGTTGTGGATAAAACAGAAGTACAATTGGGATTAGTTCAAAGACAAGGAGACTGACCAAAGAGTGATAAAGGTGTGATTGAAAGCCATCAATTCATACTGGTACCAATCCACAGAGGTTTCTTTCAATTTTCAACTACTGAGGTAGAACAGTGAATATGGCAGGAGGTTCGGTTAATTGAGGGCTGAAGATTTTGAAGGACAGATGCCAAATCAGGACAAGTGCTCAAGAGAATTAAGGAGAAGAGTAAGAAAATGAAATGGTAGGTCATGGAGAGACATATTGGGTAAAAAAGGAAATAAATTTATGAGTGGGTAATAAAGTAGGAGAAAACGAAGCACCAAGAAACTGGCCTATTCAGTATGATCATAGGGCCTATGCATTGAGGAGGAGAGGGACCAAACAGGAATTAATAGGAGTCATTAGAAAGTTATTTTAAAAATGGGGCAGTTAGGAGTGATAGCAAGTTCATGATGTAGAAGTGAGTAGCTGAAGTAGCATGAAAAATAAAAATAGTAGTTCCTTAATGTACTTATAAACTTTGAATTCACTGAACATGATGGTAGGGCTTGGGATACAGAAGAAAATTGTGAGCAGGTATTAATACCTTCAATGAATATTAAGTAGTAGCCAGAAAATTTTAAAAAGCCACAGGCAAGGAGGAACAAAACATATACAACTGGATGGCAGACTTATCAGAATAATACTTCAACATGAGAATATAAAGGTAAATATTTGAATAAGATATTGGTAATAAAAAATGTAGTTCCCACCTCACAATCTTGTAGCATACAATATGAGCCAAACAGCTTTTACAGATATATTAATTAAAATTATTTTTCTTTACTTATTTATTCATCTTATTTTTATTGTGTTTTATCCATTGCAAAGTTCTTTTCTTTATTGTTGTTCAAGTACAGTTGTCTCCAGTTCACCCCATCATGCCTCCCTGCCCCACCCACCCCTACTTTCCACCCTCAATCCTACTCCCTTGGTATTTGTCCATTTGTCGTTTATACATGTTCCTTGATGGCCCATCCCTATTATCCCCCATTATCCTTCTCCCATCTCCTCTCTGATTACTGTCAGTTTGTTCTTTATTTCAATGTCTCGGTTGCAACATAAACTTAGAAAATAAAAAAAAACAACTAAAACAACTCTGGAGATTTGTGGAATGGGTCTAATGAGGAAGCTTATCAAGACACTATTGTTACAACAAGATTCAAATCCAGGAAAAAAGGATATGATTGGCCTAGTCTGTGTCATATATATACATATATATAATTCTAATTTATAAGTACATTAAGTGTGTATAGGGATATACATATATATATTATGTATATACACATTGTATACACACATATATTTATGTACACACACACACACACACACATATATATATATATATATATATATATATATATATATATATATATATGGGGAAAGAGAGAACACTGTCTCTGTAAGATGTACCTATATTTTCTTAAAACCCTATTCCATATATAGCAAAGAAACCTGCATCTTTCTAGATATTCTTGTCAAGATGTACTTATAATACCTTTCATCATTCTTGCCTCATATTTTTCTGTTTTTATTGAACATTTAGTTTCCCTCTGTTTTCTTGTGGCTGTTTTCTTTCTCCATCCTACATAAACCCAAATGTGAAACATCATCTCCCTCGCTTGATTTTTGTATTCACATATAGTCATTACATGTAGTCGCAGTACTATAAAACAAGATTTAAGCACAATAGGGAACAGGGAGGGGAGTGCAGGGGGCTGTTACATATCAGCAACAAGCAGAAGAAAATCTGAAAATGAATACTATGTATGTCTGTTTTTAGAATTCTCTCTCTCATTTGCTTATCCTCCCTCCCCCTCCTTCCTTCTCCATATGCTCATTTCCTCCTTCCATCTAATGACTAGCTCATTCACCTCTGACTCCAGCACTCAACTTCAATTTTTAAGCAGAACAGTTGCACTATCTTCTCAGTCCAAGCCTAATTAAGGTTGCACCTGAGAGCAGTTTAGCTAAAAACTAAAATACCCAAATCAGCCTGTTTTGTTAAACTAAGGAAGTTGGAGTGTGTACATAATTGCTATTCATAATTTTATATAATCATATCTATCTTTTTTGGTCTAATGGTGTGTCCTTTCTGCTATTGCTTGAGAGATATTTCTCTCCACCAAAATTACAAAGTTATTATCCCTCATTTCATTTTTTACTTTATATTTCTGCCTTTTCATTTAGGTCTTTAATCTACTCATACTTATGTTTGAATATAATATAGTTTTATCTTTCTTCACATAGAAAGCCAATTATTCTAAAACCATATATGAAACAATGCATTTACCACTAATTTGTAGTACTATAATAGTGTTTTTGAACTTTCTTATTTCATAATATTTTACTTACTGTAATTTTGTTTGTACTTACAATTAACTCCTAATCCTCATAGACCAGGAGTACGGAAATAAGCTTTGCTGTTAGTTTCATTTGTGACTCTAAGCTACTTTCAACACTTTGGGTGATTTGCTCTTCTTTTGGGAGGAGCCCTAGAGCTGAAGGAGGTACCTTTGCTATCAGTGAAATGCTGCTATGGAATGATGGCTGGTAACAGACTAGTTTGTGAATGTATTCTTACTCTCACTCAGTATTTGGATTACATGTTGTAGTTTTTATTAAGACATGATATGGTCCAAAGTTAGAAGAGAAGCCAAGATATATTTCCACCCCCATTCCAGAAATTTGGCTTTTAAGTAAGTGTTCTTTTTTTAAAATATATTTTATTGATTATACCATTACAGTTGTTCTATTTCCCCCTTCATTCCCCTCCACCCACACCCTCCCTCCCCCACCATTCTCCCCCCCCCCTTAGTTTATAACTACATGTCTCAAGTTCTTTGGATTCTATATTTCCCCCACTATTCTCGCCCTCCCCCTATCTATTTTCTACCTACTGTCTATGCTATTTTCTGTGCCTTCTCCCCCCTTCTCCCCCTCCCACCCCCCTGTTTCTAAACCTCCATGTGTTCTTCATTCCTATGGTTCCACTCCTGATCTAGCTGTCCTCTTGGTTTGCTTTTGTTTTAGGTGTGGTTGTTAATAACTGTGTGTTTGCTGTTCTTTCACTGTTCATATTTTTCATCTTCTTTTTCTTAGATAAGTCCCTTTAGCATTTCATATAATAAGGGCTTGGTGATGATGAACTCCTTGAACTTGATCTTATCTGAGAAGCACTTTATCTGTCCTTCCATTCTAAATGAAAGTTTTGCTGGATAAAGCAATCTTGGCTGTAGGTCTTTGGATTTCATGACTTGGAATACTTCTTTCCAGCCCCTTCTTGCCTGTAAGGTCTCTTTTGAGAAATCCGCTGACAGTCTGATGGGTACTCCTTTGTAGGTGACTGTCCCCTTATCCCTTG